>NC_084598.1:26556387-26894721 GCF_033807715.1 Cololabis saira
TTGGTATTGTAACTAGAATATCGAATCATATCGAAAATCGTATCGACTTGGGACCTAGTGTATCGGAATCGTATCGGGAGGTCAGTGATAATACCCATCTCTATTGCTATGTATCCTTCCATGATTTGCTGAGCTTGCATCACATGACTATCACCAAATGACCGTCGCCATCATCAAATAACACACAGATGCACCTTCAAGATGGTGCTAACACCAAGATGAGGCAGAAAGCACAGCTGTCTTTGCTGTCACTTAGAGTAAGGTTTTAATCAGCCAAAATCTGTGTTTAATAAAACGACACCTCGTTATATATGCAAAAACATTAGAGCACTCTTACAAAGTTTATTTCTACTGGGGTATTTCGGCTGCTTTTATCTTGTTTAAGTTCATGTCTACATGCCCAGTGACCATGAGTGACATGCGTTTTCAAAAAAAAAGTGTCTTTTCTGACATGGAGTTGAGACAGTCATGTGGAGGAGATCAGTTTCGGTTTAAAATGAAAATGTACTAATGTGGATGTAGCCTCAGATCCTGGCATATGTTGTCTCAGTTTTTGGATTGATTACAGTCTAAACAATAATTTAAACCCAGTTGCAGATGGAATTTTCTCAGGCCAATCAGGGTTTGAAATTTTGTGTGAGATTATGGATAATACACATCATTTTACAGAATTAGAATATTCCTGGACACTTTTATTGTGAGAGTAATATTTAGGGCTGCAAAGATTCCTCGAGTACCTCGATTATAAAAAATGCCTCGAAGCCTTGTTTAATTAAGAAATACATTTAAAGCTCAAGTTTAGCATGTTTCTATTGTATTCTAGAGGTCAGAGGAGAATGGCCAGACTGGTTCGAGCTGATGGAAAGGCAACAGTAACTCAAATAACCACTCATTACAACTGAGGTATGCAGAAGAGCATCTCTGAACGCACAACACGTCGAACAGCAGCGAAGACCACACCGGGTGCCACTCCTGTCAGATTAGAACAGGAACAGAGGCTACAATTCAACAGGCTCACCAAAATTGGACAACTGAAAAGTGGAAAAACGTTGCCTGGTCTGATGAGTCTCTATTTCTGCTGTGACATTCGGATGGTAGGATCAGAATTTGGCGTCAACATCATGAAAGTATGGATCCATCCTGCCTGGTATCAACGGTTCAGGCTGGTGGTGGTGGTGGTGGTGGTGTATTATGTCGGGGATAATTTCCTGGCACACTTTGGACCCATTAGTACCAACTGAGCATCGTGTCAACGCCACAGCCCACCTGAGTATTGTTGCTGACCATGTCCATCCCTTTATGACCACAGTGTACCATCTTCTGATGCTACTTCCAGCAGGATAACCCGCCATGTCATAAAGTGTGAATCATGTCTATCATGTCAATATGGACCAACCTCTGACGATTGTTTCCAGTATCTTGTTGAATCTGTCATGAAGGATTCAGGCGGTTCTGAAGGTAAAAGGGGGTCCAACCCAGTACTAGCAAGTTGTTCCTTATAAAGTGGCTGGTGAGTGTATAGTTGGGCTTTAATAAAGCAAAAGTAGGTTTTATCCGATTACTCAATTAATTGATGTAATATTTGATAGAATAATAGATTACCTAAATAGGTAGCTGCAGTCCTAGTAGTAATGTTCATCTAGGCTGTGGATTTCATATTTATGGCCTCATAAGTATGTGGTATGTGAAATGTGGCATGTCTGCTGTCTCTCTCTCAGTACAAAACTAGTAACCCCCGCATTTGGTGCAAAATAGGTTTCCTGGTTTTTGGTTCACATGTTTGATGCAAGCTGCATACCTCTCACCTCTTGGCACCACAGCCCGTTTTTGTCTGGCATGCATGTATTTTGAATGTTTGCATCAGGGCTTAACTCAAGTGGATACAAAAGCAACAAGGTTCAGGTGAAGGTTGATATGATGGACAAGGATTTGTTTTTATTCTATTTTTTTTATTGCTGTAGTAAGAGATCAAACCCAAGCCTCACCACAGAAAGAGAGACAGAGGCCTTGTTTAGACCCTACATTAAGTGTTATTAATAGTGACCAAAAGCAGCAGCTAGAAATACCTAGGCATGACGCACAGAAAAGTGGAAAAAAAGAAGCCAGAAATAAGTTGAGGAAGATGTGCCATAAGCCCATAAATCAATTTACACTCCCCAGTGGACTAAAATTAAGACCCGACGTCTGTAGTCTGCGAATTCACGCTGCATATGGACTTCTGTGACTTGCCATTATTTACAGACATTCATCCAGGAAGTGATGTCGAGACCTCTCAATTTATTAAACAATTACCTTTTTATTTAGCATGATTCTTGAATATTGAGATAAAAGCATCTGATCAAACATTCAAGAGTTATTTTTCAGTGACTGAACCCCACATTTTCACAAAATCAGAAAATGACGTGTCGGGCTATGTTCTAAGTTCTCATTGTAACGGTAAACTTAACCGAAGCCTTCTTTGAAGCCCAAAGGATTTGTGCTGTCAGAGAGGCTTTGAGGGTGATCAAAGATTTAAAAAAAAAAAAGTTTTTTACTGTGTGACACAGCCACAACAATCACCATCTCATTGTCGTACTTCTGCTGATCTTGCCTTCTTGTTTCATAAGTTTCCATGTGAAGCTTAATGTTGATTAATTTCTGTATATTTATCATATAAAAATATCAGATCATTACACTATATAGGCTGGATATAGGTTAAAGTTGTTATACATTATCACACTATGTGCTGCAATTGCCGCAGTTATGCCGGGAACGATTTAGAAAAGGTGGCGAGAGCAATTTTGTTTATAGAGATTCCAACCCGCACATCAGAGTTACTGACATCTGCGTTCGGACGGGATTAAAATCATCTTGTGACCCCTGTGTTTGCTGAAATGGGGTACTTAGTTTACTGTGGAATTTTTACTTTACAAATCACAGACATGATGCATTCAGATGGGATTAAAAACACAGGCCTTCTCTGTGATTATTACAAATTACCGCAGGTCCCCAGATAATTTTAATCCACGTGAATTTGGGAGAGTGGTAAAATGCTGACTCAGACTAACAAACTAATATGACCCAAAGAGAGGACCGCTAGAATTTCTGCTTCGCTTTTTATTGCTTTCCATTCGTTTTCCATCTATGCAAATACAGACAAATACATTTATGTTTTGAATGTTGACCCACAGTCAAACTGTATAAGGTAATAACCTTATCCATCATGTAAAAGTTCTATAACAGCTTTGCAATGTCCACAGCCTTTAACCTGTGCACTTAACCCAGGAACAACTCTCGAATATTTGCATTTGTGGGAATGCATCTCACACGTAGCGTTTTTTGGATTAGACCCCGCTATTTACCCTGGATGAAGAACGTGTGTTTAAGGTGTGCTAGCCAATGTAAATGCAAGGCGTGTTGTTGCTTCCCAGGTGCCTGAAGCCAAGTTGATGAGAGAGAAGATGAGCTGGAAAGCTTTATCTGCATAACATAACACAGCACCCATGGGGGTGTAGAATGGTGTTTGCTGTCAGAGGAGGGTTTTCATCTGAGTGGAAGTTGGGGAACGGTGGCAGTGGAGAATGGTTGTGTGGTGGAGGCAGACGGTGATATGGACTGGAGTGCTTTGCTGCAGGAGAACGTACATATCCAGTCAAGTTCTGCAAGAGAGCAGATTAGGACTGCAAACCCTGTTACATGTCATGGAACATATTGCGGACACCGACATTAGCGTCGTCCGCTCCCGTCGGGCGGCCTCCCATGCCTGTTGTTACTGGGATCAGCTGTTTCTTTTCTTTTTTTTATAATCCTTCTGGTGGGTTGCACTCAGGTTCCATCATCAACAAATCCCGCCCAGGACCTGCCACCTTACGTCATTCCGTTGACATTAGGCCTGACTCGCAGTTACGTGTTCCCTCAGAGGCGAGTTAGTGGTGGGGCCAGCCCGACATGCGACCCCTGTGTCAGTTCATGTGAAAAGGACAACCCACATGCTAGATTTGCATTTTAAACACAGCCTATTCACTGATATAAAAGGGACTCCCGTCTCCTGTTGACCAGTACGTTAAAAAAGAAAACTGCTGGCCTTTGTATTGCATATCATATAATATTAATATATTAAAGAAATAAATGTCATAAACGCTGTTGTCCATCATTTGCTTTACATTTCCTGCTCCGGCTGTGTTCTGTCCACAGAACTGAGTAAGCTTGTGCAGCAGTTTTGCAGAACTGAAATGTAACACTCATTGCAACATTTGCTATGCATGAAAATACTCAAACGTTTTGTCACTCTTTCAGTAGTAGTAGCTGTGCTTGTTCTTGGAGTGGAGAATTATGAGTTCAAGGGGTTCCACCCTCCTCTAAGATTAGCATGATATCATGTACTGTAGGAGCAAAGGCAAACACAAGGTCACACGTGTAGACTCAACTCTTGTTGTAAAAAGGAGAGACTGCAAGATTGAATAGGTGGGACTTGTAGCGTAGTATCAAGGAGTAATCTCGGACATGCAGGTTCTCCAACTTTGGATTCTTGAATCTCTCAGAAATAAAAAGGAGTTGCAATACAGTGGTTGAGCCTCCTCAGTCCTCCAGCCATGCTCCTGTTTCTATAGGAGACAGGAGAACAGAGGCAACTATTTATATACTTTATTTTTTTTCCTTTCCAAGGCGGGTGAACTTTTGAGTGTGTGTGTGCAGTCGAGAACAAGTTCAAGCAAAGCCAGGTGCTATTTTAAACTCTTGTTCCCTGCACTGTGTGAGAATAGAAGAGTATTCATGAAATGGGTGTTTGTTGAGCGGCCCATTGACCAAGCAGTGCTGTGCGTTTGGCTTTCGTACTGCTGTACTAGTATCCTGCTCTTACCATTTTCTGTAAGTGCCATTTGGGCATTTGAAACAGCCTTGGGATTAGATTTGTATCATCCACTGCTGCAGCCCCATCAAGCCATTTTTTTTTGTTGTGGGTTTGTTGAATTGCATTCCATTCATGAAGGGCTTAGCCTTTCAGTGCAGAGAGTGAGGTGTGAATATCAAGGAGAAGCTGCAAAACAGGTTTAAGCTTCCATAGTCGTATGGGAATTTAGTTGGAGCCTTCAAACAACACCTGCAAAATGATTTTGTAACTTCAAATGTATGTTTTAAACCCATCTGACTTTTTATATATTGAGAAAACATTGACATTTCTTGTCTATTTCTTGTCTATTTAAATTCTGATGATAATCCTTTATCATTGATAGGTATCTTGTGACTCACCTAATGGGGGCGGATCTCAACAACATTGTGAAATGTCAGAAGCTCACAGATGACCACGTCCAGTTCCTCATATACCAGATCCTCCGAGGATTAAAGGTAATCTTGCTTAGCAAACGAACATTTTTGCCAGATAAGCTTTTTTACTTTCTCGTAGAGAAAATGGATGAGAAAATCAGTATTGTTGTTTTGGCTTGTGTTTGCCTAGACGGTTGAATTCTGAAGAGATTTGGCTGGCTTGTAACCTCTCGGGGATAAAACCAGCCAAGTTGACTTTATCTGAGCAGAAAATACACGGTTTTTCCATCTGCCTGTATTGGTCTGCTTCAGCTGCACAATCCCATGATGACATGTTTCCACCAAGCAGAAATCTCAGGGGCTGAAAACCAAGTCAGTAAAGGGATGTCAAAAAAGACAGTTCCTCAGATGGCTGCAAGAAGATTTTGCCCCCTATGGTTGTTTACATACAAGCATCCATTTTTACTAGACATTATTTAAAACAACTGTGATGAAATGGCCAATAGACGTATCTGTATCTTTTGGTGTAGAAATTGATTTAATTGACTTATTTTGTGTTTACATTCCTGTAACTAATTGGCTCTTTGTTTTGCTTTTCAATATGCTATTACTTCCCTCTCCTTTAATTAATTAATTCATTTACTTTTTAAAACAATAAAGTACCATTCAGATAAATAACTTATTTTTAGTAATGGGAAGGGGGTTTCCGTTGAGATGGCAGGGATCAACAGTTCACATCTCTCAATGCCACAGCTTGGTTCTAGTAAAACCTCTCAACTGTGGAAGGTAAAGTAAAAATGTAGTAGCTTTGATACCGATTGTAGATATAACATGTTAATTATTGACATTTATTAATTATATAAAGCACGCATTTGTTACCTTCTGAGATCATGACGATTGTATCATCATCATCATCTTATCTAGGTTTTAGAAATAAACTGAACCAGACTTCCTGTCTTCTTCCTATTAATGCTCGATACTCTGCCACACTGATGATGACACATTTTATTGCTACAATTCAGTCTAAACTGATTTAAAATTCTCTGTTTCTCTGCAGTATATCCACTCAGCTGACATCATTCATAGAGTAAGTGTTGTTTTTGTGACAAACATCATTGTCCTCTGCAAATACCCCTGATCTTAATGAATGCAACTTTTTGAATTTTAGCAAAGGGACATATTTTTTTGTTTTGAATAATAAGATGTTGGTTTAAGATGGCAGGTTTCCTTTTTTACCCAACCAGTGTTCATCCACCTCACTTTAAAACCTCCCTGATTCACATTTATGACTTTCCTTCCCCACAGGATCTGAAACCCAGTAACCTGGCAGTAAATGAAGACTGTGAGCTGAAGGTCAGTGAACTGTTGCTCTTATTCTGAAAGCCACTTTATCTTACTTTTAACTATTCTAGGAGATGGGAATGTTTTAGGAAAAGTGCTGCCTTTTTACACTTGCATTGCTTTCAGATTTTGGACTTTGGTTTGGCAAGGCACACTGATGATGAGATGACTGGCTACGTGGCCACCCGTTGGTACCGCGCTCCAGAGATCATGTTGAACTGGATGCATTACAACATGACAGGTGACATTGAAAGACTCCTTTGATGTCTAAGCATCTAACCTTAATGTTGGAAGAGGTTTTTGGCTATTGATTGAAATATTTATGTCCTGCTCCTTTTGTGTTTCAGTGGATATTTGGTCAGTTGGGTGTATAATGGCAGAACTTCTCACTGGAAGAACTCTGTTTCCTGGCACAGACCGTATCCTTCTCATTAGAGTTTAAAATGTACAAAGCTTCTCACAGCCTGTCTGTCTCCTGACATGCAGCTTGGACTACAAATCTGATGACTGTGTCACCGAGTTCCTGCTCTTTCCCTAGTCTTTTTGCCAGCATAATAGGAGATGATCAGCAGTGTTTATTTTTTTAGCTTTTCATGACAACCTACTTTTTCCTCTGAAAAGATGCTACCTGAGGTGTTTTCATTTAAAAGTGAAACAAAAATGGTACATCTGTAATTCATTTCTCCCACTAAACTCCTTTTCAGCAATAGTTCCACTTTTGTTATGTCAGTATGTATCATTGATGTCAGGTCCACCCTCTTCATGCACTAATGTCACTCTGCTTTGTCTATACTTGTTCATGTCTTTTTCTTCCCCTGGCAGTGTTTTCTGACTAACTTGGGTCTCAACATCTTTTATTTGGAAAGCTGTCATTATAAATTCATTCTTATTTCCCACAGGTTACAGTTCAGTTTTTTTTTTTTTTTAAATGTGAAGTCTCAATTAGATGTAAATGAATATCAGACATGGTTTTTTGCTGTGATGCCAGTTTAACAGAGGTCCAAGTGCAAATTTGTCGTCATCCAACATCTGGTCTTCCTTTACCGTATGCTGGTAGACATTGATCAGTTGAAGTTAATCATGATGCTCGTCGGAACTCCAGGGCCAGAGCTCTTGATGAAAATATCTTCAGATTCTGTGAGTTCACAAAACTATGCAAGGACTTTCTCTTTTGCTCTAAACCTGTCAATTTGATGTGCGACAGCGTGATTGGTCTGCTTTCTAACTGATGGCATGTTTTGCACCTTTTTTGAAATTTGCTCTCTTTGCCTGTTTAAATTAGATAATAAAGCGTTTGCTGTCAGATCAGTGTGGCACAAGTATTGTGTTAGTAGTTCTGTCTTCCCTCTACTTTGTTTTACTTTGCTTCAAAGCCTGAAGCTTGCTTTTCAACACAACATTGTAGTGCAGAAAGATTGGGCACACAATGTTAGATTGAGAAAACGCTTCTTAACCAACTCTGCTCTGTCGCTATGCTCCCCTTGACACAAGCTTCATAGATATAAACCAGCTTCAGCAGATAATGCGTCTGACAGGAACTCCCCCAGCAGCACTAATAAGCAGGATGCCCAGCCATGAGGTGAGCAGGACCCACAGGTGCTTTCTTTAGAAGAAACAGCAGGTGGGGGGTGGGGCGGGGTCCACAGCTCTTACCTCACTATCTGGTATAGATTATTTTTCTTTTTAAGTGTTTACCAATGACAGTATTTCAACAATAAAACGCCTTTCAGACATGAGATTTGTGACATTAATTTGTTTACTCTTTGCTCTCATCTACATGATGCCCAGAGAGTAGTTGAGGCCCCACAACAAGAGCAAGGCTGTATTTATGTCCATAGTAACAATAGCAGTACTATGCAATGCAAGACTGAACTAAACTCCATGTTATCTTGTTGTCAGTGATCAGACTGTTTAAAACGTGCATTACAAAGTGCAGGGCACTAATAATTACTGCTTCAGCTCAAGTACTGTGAAGGAAGATGAGAATCTTTATGGCCACAAGAAAGAACTGAAGAATCGTGCTTATTTTTTCCTGCTTAATTGTGTCAATCATATGGTGTCTTGCATGCTTGCTGCATGTTATTGTAACAGCAATTTCCAAAGAGCAGCTTTGTACTTCTGGCAACACTCCAAAAGCTGGACTGGCTTTTGCACTCTTTATGTTCAGTAGTTACTAATGGCATTTTGTTTTTCAAATTCTTTCCTCTGCGTGTTCTTTTTCTTTTTTTTTTTCTCACCAATCTCAGCATGTTTTCTGGAATATGATCATTACCGCAGATTACATCTAGTAACTTTTCTTTTTATGTGGTGCTTAAGTGTCATTATATTAACATTTCTAATAGCTATACAAAAGTGCATCAGAATATATACTCACCGGCCACTTTATTAGGTACACCTGTCCAACTGCTTGTTAATGCAAATTTTCACGCGAAACCCTCTCTGGGGTTTGAAGGGAATGGTCCGAAAAAGAGAAAATATCCAGTGAGTGGCAGTTCTGTGGGCCAGAGGAGAATGGCCAGACTGGTTCCAGCTGATAGAAAGGCAAAAGTAACTCAAATAACCACTTGTTACAACCAAGGTATGGAGAAGAGCATCTCTAAACGCACAACACATCGAACCTTGAGGCAGATGGGCTACAGCAGCAGAAGACCACACTGGGTGCCACTCCTGTCAGAATAGAACAGGAAACTGAGGCTACAATTCAACAGGCTCACCAAAACTGGACAACAGAAGATTGGAAAAACGTTGCCCCGTCTGAGTCTCGATTTCTGCTCCATTATTCAGATGGTACGGTCAGATTTTGGCGTCAACAACATGAAAGTATGGATCCATCCTGCCTTGTATCAACGGTTCAGGCTGCTGGTGGTCTAATGATGTTGGGGATATTTTCCTGGCACACTTTGGGCCCATTAGTACCAACTGAGCATCGTGTCAAAGCTACAGCCCACCTGAGTACTGTTGCTGACCATGTCCATCCCTTTATGACCACAGTGTACCATATTCTGATGGATACTTCCAGCAGGATAACACGCCATGTCATAAAGCGTGAATCATCTCAGACTGGTTTCTTGAAGACAATTAGTTCACTGTACTCAAATGGCCTCCACAGTCACCAGATCTCAATCCAATAGAACAGCTTTGGGATGTACAGTAGTGGAACGGGAGATTTGCATCATGGATACTGACAAATCTCCAGCAACTGCGTGATGCTATCATGTCAATATGGACCAAACTGAGGAATGTTTCCAGTATGTTGTTGAATCTAAGCCATGAAGGATTCAGGCAGTTCTAAAAGCAAAAGTACTAGCAAGGTGTACCTAATAAAGTGGCCAGGGAGTGTAAGTTTATTATAAACTAAGCTCTCTAGTATTGTCATGGGCAATCTTTAAATGCATGAAGTCGTGAAAGGGCATTACATTGTGCTTGAGGTTTGAGACTAATCTGCCCTCTTTGTGTGGCAATAACATAGTGCATATAACTTGGTTTTGCAAGATTCTTATCAGTCGCTACTGCTGGGTGGAAAGGTAGAAACCAAGCAGTGATGGTTTGATGTAGGCGATGATACTGAGCTTGATCAGTAATATGAAACATGGGATGGTGCTGCTAGTGATACCTGACATTTGATGTTCTGTCTTGGTGTATTTTCCCAGGCCAGGAATTACATCAGCTCCTTGCCACAAATGCCCAAGAGGAATTTTGCTGACGTATTCATTGGTGCCAATCCTCTAGGTAATACAAAAAAAAACAGATTTTCCATGTAACCTATTGGTGGTTCAGTTCTGTTGATCCGTTGAATTATGGTGGTTTTTCTTTTTTCCTTTTTTTTTAAGCTGTTGACCTTTTGGAGAAAATGCTGGTTCTGGATACAGATAAGCGGATAACAGCTGCTGAGGCTCTTGCCCATCCCTACTTTGCTCAGTACCACGACCCAGATGACGAGCCAGAGGCTGAGCCGTACGACCAGAGCTTTGAGAGTCGAGAGCTGGAAATTGATGAGTGGAAACGTATGTCATCTTACTTTTAAGATTAAAAATATTCACAAATAAATTAGATATTCTTTTATAGGCAGAGGATGAAATGTTATACATTTTTTTGTCATTTCTTGTAGGACTAACCTACGAGGAGGTGTGTAGTTTTGAGCCGCCCATCTTTGATGAGGATGACATGGAGTAATGACATGAGCCACCTGCCTCCACCCAAGACCTTTCAACATGTACATTAGTGTTAAACTTTCAGGCAAGCATTGCACTGCCTGTCAAACTTTGTCAGTCTTTATTTCAGAAAACATCATCAGTGATTAACTGTAATGAGATTACCAGTGCAAGGAGAGCAAGAATCGGACCAGCTATCGTTCTTATTTATAAACCACTTCTGTTTATTGGTCAGTTGCCAACACCTGAAATCATTTTTACTTCAGACTTTGACTCATCACTGTGATACTCTGATGCTGAAACACTTGGACCTATAGCTGTGCTACTTTGTGTTTTACATTTTTTTTTCAGTAATATATCAATAAGCCTTTGTCATAAGGAATCTGTCTGAAAACCACCTTGCCAAGCTGTCACAGACAGCAGTGGTCACTTTTCCCCCTTTCTTTTCAATCATGATTCTACATATATTAAAAGAAATTACTTTGAATGCATTCATATGAGAGAGATTTTATATTTTAAAATATTTGACGAATTCAGGATATGTTTTGTGTGTAGTTACTCGCCTTTACAGCTTACCAACTGAATTTAATAAAAAAGAAAAAAGAAAAAAAAAGTATTTTCAAAGGTTTTATGCTTTGTGAAGCTTTCACAGAAAAATCGTAGCCTCTACTGGTTAAAGATGATCCTCTTTACCAAGGCATCGAGAGGGGGAAAAAAAGGAAACATATTTAACGGGCTATGGCTCTGCGCAAACATATGTAAATATTTGCCTTAATTTTTAAATTTGACTCTTTGTGATTATAAAGCAGTCACTGTTAGCTTGTATATGAAGACATTGTGTGTGTCTTCAAGTTTGTTGTTGGTTTACAAAGACATTAAGTGTAATGCTACAACCTCTTATAGAAATACTGCATAAGTGTGTGAAAGAGGGATTTGTATTTATAGATTGTCGAGCTGGTATTTATAAGCAACAATCGTAAGACCCCTTAAACTATTTTTCAGTCCTGCAGAGGTAACTGCAAACTCCTGTCCTTTTAACAAAATAAAGACTTATTTTTAAGACAATGTTATGCTTTGTGTGGTAATTTTTAATATAATCATTTGTACCATTCTTAAGTTTTGAGTCCAACATTGTGGATGGTTCTGAAGCCTTTTGATAATTTTTGAATGTGACCAGATGTTTTTATGTTTTCTTTCAAATCATGCATGTTGTAATGCATGTCTCACTTCCCCCTGTACACAAACAATAGAAGTCTGTTTTAATGGGAATTATTTGTCACCAGGAAGAGCAAATATGCTTGAATTTACCATGCTTTTGATGCTGCAAAAAACTAAGCTAGTATTTTATCCTGCACTGCATCGTGGTCAATAGCCCTGATATAATGGGTTATATGATCACATGTCCATAATATTCTAATGTGATAAAATCTTAATTAGAAATCAGTTGATAATGGGCAGTGTTTTGCCTTTTAGTGCAGTTTGTGTCAAGCTAGTTTTAAATTTCCCACTGAGCCTGACACAAAGTGATCAATTTACTGCAGTTTGACATACATTTTGGAGGAAAATTCAAATTAAAGTCAATTTCTATTGTCTTGTAAGGTTTTCCTGTACAATAAAGGGAATACGAAATACACTTAAAATATTGAATGAATAAGTAAAGGTAAGGTAAATCTATACATAAATGTGCAATGTACTCTAAGAGTCAGTATGACGCATGTGCTATTATTAAATGCAAACGTGCATAACAGTAAGCAATGTCAGTGGGCCACTGGAAAAAAAATGTTAACAGTTGGTGTGTAGTGGAGCAGTAGTGCAGTCTATTGTTACAGACTCCTGTCAGCTGTTAAGGAGTTTGCAGCTCTCCTGTGGACTCTGTGCTGCTAGATCGTCTGCGGAGAGGGCAGGCAAGTCCTGGTGATCTTAGACACAAACTTCACCACTCTGCATGCGTTTGTGGCCTCCTCTCCTTCCTCATGTCCACTATTATCTCCTTAGTCTTAGCCTTAGTCTGTGAATTTCCCCACTGTGGGACTAATAAAGGAATATCTTATCTTATCTTGTTGAGGATGAGGTTCTTGTTCTCACACGTTATCACCAGATTGGCCACCTCCCTCCCGTGGGAAGAAAATTATAAATTGTTTAAATAAATGAATGATGAATTATTTTGGAAATTTAAATTATTGGCATCTGCTATGTAAAAACTTTTTTATATTTTTTCAATAACAGACATGGCCAAATGTATAAATGCAATCTATTTTAGGCCTAGTTTATGTATCAGATAATACTTCACATTTTCACCCTGGTGATAAGCCTCGAATTTAAAAAAGCTTCAATGCTCCAAACACACCAAAACTCACAAGACCACATTTGTATTCTTAAGTACTGTGCCATCTGAATTGTTCTTTGTAAAATCTTGGAGTTTGAGAACCGTTATTGGTTTTGTCTGGTTTACTCCTTAGGGTCAGCATGCTTAACCATTTACATGACATGAAATAATACATAGAAGGTCCTTTAAAAAAAAAAAATACAATGAAAAACTTTATATAGGTTAAATATATATTGAAGGGAAAACTGCCTCAATTTGGTATTTAATAATCTCCAAATATTCTATTTTGTGTCATTTTGTATATTATATTTATTACATTATGTATATACTCAATACATTGAGTAATTTTATTTCTTACCGCGTACAACTTTTTTTTTCTTTTTTATATGGAGTGGTGCAGAGGTCTCAGAATTTCTTGTATCAAATATGATCGCGTTAATTGTGAAAATGAGAAGACTGATTAGCTTTTTATAGTTGTGTACTTTAAAGCAAAAAAAACAAAAGAAACAATTATGATATTAACCATGGTCCTCCTCGTAGCATTGTCACTATATTTATTTTTATTGTTTGTCTCACCACATGGCTCTCTGGAATTGATGGTATGTACATCATCATGTTCATACAAGTGGTTTAAAGCTTTAAGGGGCTTATGCATTGATGAAAGTTTCTGTCACTCTGGTTGTTGAGCAATAAGACTTTAATTGTATGTTATTATCGAACTGTAAAATGAACAAATATTTATTACCCTTCATTGTTCGTCAGGCTCCATCAAAAACCCTATAAGTGCTGCCACCATTACTGCCACACACTGTATACTAAGCTCTTGATGTATAATATGTGGGGGCACAAATTAATAATTAACTTCACCAGTTAAGCTTATTTGACTCTGTAAAACAATTTACCAGCGACACATAAAAAACTACTTGCTGAGCACTAGGCCGGATTATCCATATACTGAACCGGGCGAGGGCCCAGCCAATGAGGGGGCACCAAATCAAATGATTAACTGGACCATATATGTCATATTTTGTTATTTTCTCTATATATTTGCTGGAAGAGGAGTAGCAGGTACATCAGTAACCAATTATATAATAATAATACATGAAAATAATAATAATAAAAAAAAGAATCGTGTTTGAGTGAGTGCCTTAACAACTTAACAACCTTAAATCTAACAGCCTACATGTTGCTATTGTATTAATGTGCTGTTCCCTACCTTCACATCAGCTCATTCAGTAGGCCTGTTTGATTGTTTAGTCATGTGCTGTAATAGTTTTGCCTGTAGTCCTCAGACAGGCCATATTTGATGGAAATGATGATAGTTAACATGTGGTGTTACATTGGCATGTGAGTTGCATTCTGATTGGAGCATCAGTGTAGTTTGGCTTTTGTAGTATCGTGTTTGAAGTATTTTGTTGTTGAAAATCATCGTTAATTATATCCATTGCAGCTGATACTATTTCATCAGGATAGAGGCAGAGAGCCACAAAATGCATCCAGACCAAAAGACAAAATAAAATACTTACTCAGCAACCAGGATGAGCATTCACACGGGATCAGAATTATCCCACAACTTCTGTGTTTACTGAAATATGGTAGATCATTTTCAGTGGAAGGTTCACTCTATAAATTAGATGCATGGTGCATTCACAATAAATTCATATCACAGACATCCTCTCGAGTTATTAATAATTACCACAGGTCCCCAGGTAATACTAGCCCTATTTGAATAAGGAATGTGAGAAGCAATGACTAATAAAAGCCAGTGAGTGCAATATAATGACTGACCATCCTACATTAAAATTCAGATCTGCTTTCTTTAATATTTCTGACAGTTGCCATATTGAGACCTATCGTTTCATTTATCTTTGTACACATTTCTCATCATGAACATTGACTAATATTGATTAAATATCACAGAAGTCATAGTTGTTTGTTAAAACAGTCATAATTAGCCTGAAGCTTTCAAAATTAGAAGATGGGGAGAATAATTGTGATTAGTTACAGTTTGTTACATAGAACATTTTTGTTTAATTGGGAAGCTACAATAGAACAAAGCAGTTTAGTAGTTGGCCTTATTCACTTGCGTGATTTCTTGGACTTCACACGAGTAACTCCAGTCAGAGAGCTGCTAAACGCCTATTCAGTATCTAAGATCAACTTCAGACATTTAATCTGCTTCATTTTTTTTTTTTAAGTAACAACTAATTAGGCTGTACCTGACAACCAGACCCTTTTTTTCTTTTCAGTCTGTTGTCCAGATACATTTTAACTTCCTGAAACAAGTACTTCACTAAAAATGGCTTTAATTCCTCAGTGCCATGTTTTAGTGAAACTACTTAAATTAAAGGTGAAAGACAGCATGGTCATCAGATTTGAGTTCAAATCAATTTAGGTGGTGTATAGAGGGAAAATGATAAATTATGTCAGACTGAATCTAGCCTGAAGCTTTCAAAATTAGAAGACGGGGAGACAATAAATTCATATCACAGACATCCTCTAGAGTTATTACTAATTACCACAGCTCCCCAGGTAATGACTTTGTTAGTACACATGTCATGTCTATCTGTGGTGTTACTCTTAGTTGGTTGCTTGTCTTACATTTATTTGTAGTATGAGCAGTACTCGAGTTGAGGGGGGATGAGGGGGGATGGCATCCCCCCTGAAATAAAAACGGTAAAAATCATCCCCCCTGAAAAACTGCCATCCCCCCTTTCCATCCATTATGTCATTTCATCAATGATTTTGGTATTACTGCTATTTCAACATTTAGAGTCATCACCAGAAAAATAACACCAGAAAAATTATTTATTTGACAATTTTCACCGGTTTCAAGTCAATTTTCACTTGAAATAAGTAGGAAAAATCTGCCAATGGGACAAGATTTATCTTCTCATTACAAGCAATAAAATCTTGTTCCACATGCAGATTTTTCTACTTATATTAAGTGAAAATCGACTTGAAACAGGTGAAAATTGTTGTTTTTTCCAGTGATGAGTCTTGTTTTAAGTGTAATGAGAGTTTTTTTTACTAAAATGAGACATTTTAACTAGAAATAAGACAAATATTCTTGTTAAGATTTTGAGTTTTTGCAGTGATCCATTTTACTTATCCTGTGAAGGACAGAGGCATATTGATAAGTTCAGAAAACTGTTCTTTATCTTTGTGTTTTGATGTATTAGATGTAAGCCCAGTGGATATTTAAAGCTTACAGAAGGCTGCATTTAACTGCTGCTATGTCATTCCTGCAGTATTTCTGCAGGTGTTTTGGTCAGTGCTATTATTTGTAATATATTATATTATTTGTAATCAGCACAAATTATCTGTCTCCATATGATAAAATCCACCATCCCCCTGATTTTTTTTTACAACTCGAGTACTGAGTATGAGTGTTGAGCATGTACTTCAGCAATACGTTCATGTAAATCTAATGTTCTGGCTGAGCATTTCACGGTCTCTGCTGCCTGCAGTTGCAAAGGAGTACTATGTTTAAAAAAAAACGAACACGCTCAGGGCTGATTTATGGTTCCGCGTTACATCAACGCAGAGCCTACGCCATAGAGTACGCGGCGACGCGTAGGTTCTGCGTCGATTTAACGCGGGACCATAAATCAGGCTTTAAGGTGTTCGTCACCAGGGAAACTCCTCTTGAGCGAAACGATTAAGTGCGCATGCGTGGAACATTCGATCACTGGTGGGGTAAGCTAGCGTCTCCGGCTACGAATCCAGCCGACATGGAGAGGAAAGGTAAATACCTACGCGACACTGTACCAACAAAGTCAGCACGTATGTGTCTCATTTTTGCAATTTATGCACCTGTGATGCAACAAATGTGATTTATTTTAAAAACCAGACTACACCTGGGGAGATATATGAGTGAACTGTCACTAGTGAGCGGCGTTAGCCCCGTTAGCCGTAGCTGCACTGGGACATGTCAGGATTAGCGCAATACGTCCTGCTTTGTCGCTGCTTCTATTTTAAACTCTAACTAAATCACTGACTCTGTGCCGTGTGTAGCGTGTTAAACATTAGCTTGTCATTACTTCACGCCAAACAGGCGTGCAGGGGTTGCCCTGGCTGGGCTTATTGGTGTTACTTAATTGGGTTCTTATGACTGAGATACCCACACAGGAGATGGAGATAAGATTTATATGCACAATGAAGGGGTTTACGTGCAATGCGTAAAATTGCGTGTATTCTGAGCCCGAGACAGTATTATGCTTTTTTAATATATTTTTTTTTCTTCATGTGAGCTGCAGATCAAAAGGCAACAAAACAATGGCAACATAATATGTCTCTGAACTGTGCTGGCACATTTAATGAGGTTTAATGAATTCAACACCCATAAAACTTGTGATACATAACACCGATTGTTTTTATTAAACCTCATTAAATCAGCCCATAATATGATTTTATAATAATTACTCTCTTGTGATATATAGTCTAGATCTAGACCATGAACACATCACAAGCAATATGACCAAAATCAGTGGTATGTATCACAAGTTTTATGGGTGTTGAATTCATTAAACCACATTAAATCAGCCCATATATACGATTTTTAAATCAGCCCATATATATGCCCATATATATATATATATATGATTTTTTTTTAATAATTACTGTTTTGTGATATATAGTCTAGATGACCATGAACACATCACAAGGGGTTTGACCAAAATCAGTGGTATGTATCACAAGTTTTATGGGTGTTGAATTCATAATATCCAATATCCAATATCAAACCAATTCAACCGCGGTTGCTGGCATGGCTGTGGTGAGCTGGGCACATTTATGTATCTACTATGGTTCTTCCCAGTGGTCCAACAATTCTGGTGTAAAGTAATTGACATTTCAAAAGCTATTTTGAATATTCATATTCCTCAATGTCCTGTTGTATTTTTTAAAATTTTATTTAACCTTTTATTTAACCAGGAAAATCCCATTGAGATTAAAAACCTCTTTTCCAAGGGAGACCTGGCCAAGATAGGCAGCAGCAATTACAACACATAGTTATAAACGACGGAAAACACCAACAGATAAAATACAGTTAAAATACAATTGAAAAAGCAAGCAAATCACAAAAAACAGGTACATGTAATGGAGTCGGTTTCAAGTATTTTCAATTTAGATTTAAAATTTCTTAGAGAAATTAACCCTGTTAGCCCCCAGTCATATTGTAATATGTTCCAGGCTGAAGGAGCAGAATAAACAAAGGCTCTTTTGCCCAGTTCAGTACGGGCAAAAGGAACAGAGAGCAACAGGTAGTCTTGTGAACGTAGCAAGTAAGAACCAGGACTTCTCTGTACAATCAAGGAGCAGATGTAAGAAGGCAGCAGACCAAGCATTGCCTTATATATAAAAGTATACCAATGACTGAGCCTTCGGGTGGCCAGAGAAGACCATCCAACCCGAGAGTATAACTCACAGTGATGTGTCAATGGTTTACAATTTGTAATGAACCTCAGGGAAGCAGAATATGCAGTATGCTATTGTATGTTTATTGGGGAGTGCAGTGAAAAATATACATGTAAAAATTATGCAACGTATCATTGCTCTAGCTTTTCTGTCTGTGAAGACGACAATACTTGTGAATTGGAAGATTCGCAAGCCAAACTGTTTTCATAAATACAATTGGCTGAAGGACTTTTTGGATTTATTGTCAATTGAAAAGGCAACCTCAATCCTTAAAGACAATGAAAATGGCCAATTTGCCCATGGACTGTCATTAGAGAACACCTGAGAATAATGGAACAATAACATGACCGGTTGTGTTGGTCACATGCTTTTTATTTTATTTATTTTTCTTTTAGAGCTGGACCTGAACTGACGCTAGAGGGACCATCATCTCTAAAGTTTATCTGTACCAACCCATCCCCCCACCCCCTTGTCTTTTTTTTATTATATATTTATTTTTTGGCATTGTAATGTTTTTCTATTTGTTATGTGAAATGTGGTGTTGTTAACCTCTTTTTTTTGTCTTCATTTTAAATAAAAAATATAAATAATAATTTGTGTCTGGTTTCTTTTCAGTTCTAGCACTCCAGGCAAGGAAGAAAAGGGGGAAAGCAAAGAAAACCAGCAAGAAGTGAGTTTGTTTTTCCTCAATTCCAGCTGTTGAAAGAGGAGTTCTTTCATAATGTTCTCCAGGATAACCTCATGTATTATGTCAGCTGTACCCAGCTCTGTTGGTGCTGCTTCTCACATTTGCTGACACTACATGGTCCAGATGTTTGGATTTGAAACTGTCAATGAGCCTTGAATGCATTTTTGCATCCCTGTGCAATTATGGTCTGTGTGTGATTCAAGGATGGAGAGGAGTCTTATAATCTAAAAAAAAAAATAATTGTTTCATTATTTTATAAAATGTATGCAAGCCGTCTGCACAGTGGAATATACATTACCCAGTAAAATCCACTAAACCTACTACGAAAATGATTATGATTGAAGGCTGTATGATCATTTAACATTTGTTTCTTAAAATAGATGAAAGAAGAATTGATTGTTGGGTCTGATTGTTTTGGTGTAACAATTTACTAATAATGAGTTCACCAGAGGCATCCTCCAGAGCGTTATATAACAGCCTGCGCTATATTTAAAACAAGAGAATGAAGAAGCCCACATCAGCCCACTGAAGCATGGTGTTTCCACTGAATACAGTACTCTTAAAAATACTCACCTCCTGATGGCTGAAACTGGCATGTATATCAAGTATAAATCAGAATAATTTGACGGTGCAAAACTAAATACGCCTCCACAAGTAACCGTTGCCAAAGTTATCCTTATAAACTGAGTTGTGCATCAGGACTCGCATTACACATTACATTTAGAACATAGTTGAGCGAGCTGGAGAAACTTTTGAATCTGTTTAATACATTAAATCTCAATCCAAGTTTTACTAAAGGTTTCTTACTAATGGTAAACGTGCTGGGGAGGAAAAATATGTATGAATTTGTGTGCATACGCACAATCTGGTCTTTCCTGCTAGGAGGTGAATGTTCATGATTGCAATGCACCACAGGAATCACCAGGGGCAGTGTATGTTGTGTTGTTTGCTATGATGACTGCATATAGTCCATTAAAGTAAAAGAAAATATGAGTGGTGGCAAGAGAAACAGACTGGAAGGTAAGTGGTAAAATAATGAAAGGCATCAGACGGTGGATATCTTGCAGCTTTTCAGTGGTCTTTGCACCGGGGTTGCCAACGGTTTACAGTCCTTGCAGTGTCAGCCAACTTTTGTCTGAATCTTCTACAGTCCATGTGTTAGTTGTGAGTTGCCCGTGTGAGTTTTGATTAACAGCTGTCACTGCATTTCTGCAGTGAAATTAGTTTTTGTTAGTGAATTATTTAAAATTATCGGTTGAATTTGACGTGTGCTTAAATTGCCTTGGTAACAGTAAATAGAAGATGGTAGTAGTCAGAGCTTTTGTTGTATTATAGACTTTGGGCCATCAGGCTATCTTTTGTATCGTGTTTGAACTATTTTCTCGTTGAATATCATCGTTAGTTATATCCATTGCAGCTGATACTACTTCATCAGGATAGAGGCAGAGAGCCACAAAATGCAGCCAGACCAAAAGACAAAATAAAATACTTACTCAGCAACCGAGATGTGCATTCACACGATCAGAATTATCCCACAACTTCTGTGTTTACTGAAATATGGTAGATCCTTTTCACTGGAAGGTTTACTCTATAAATTAGATGCATGGTGCATTCACAATAACTTAATATCTCGGACATCCTCTAGAGTTATTACTAATTACCACAGGTCCCCAGGTAATACTAGCCCTATTTGAATAAGGAATGTGAGAAGCAATGGCTAATAAAAGCCAGTGAGTGCAATATAATGACTGACCATCCTACATTAAAATTCAGATCTACTTTCTTTAATATTTCTGACAGTTGCCATATTGAGACCTCTCGTTTCATTTATCTTTGTACACACTTCTCATCATGAACATTGACTAATATTGATTAAATCTCACAGAAGTCATAGTTGTTTGTTAAAACAGTCATCATTAGCCTGAAGCTTTCAAAATTAGAAGATAGATAGAAGATAATTTGATTAGTTACAGTTTGTTACTTAACATTTTTGTTTAATTGGGAAGCTACCATAGAACAAAGCAGTTTAGTAGTTGGCCTTATTCACTTGTGATGTCTTGGACTTCACAAGAGTAACTCCAGTCAGAGAGCTGCTAAACGCCTATTCAGTATCTAAGATCAACTTCAGACATTTAATCTGCTTCATTTTCTTTTTTAAAGTAACAACTAATTAGGCTGTACCTGACAACCAGACCCTTTTTTTTTCAGTCTGTTGTCCAGATACATTTTAACTTCCTGAAACAAGTACTTCACTAAAAATGGCTTTTATTCCTCAGTGCCATGTTTTAGTGAAACTACTTAAATTAAAGCTGAAAGACAGCATGGTCATCAGATTTGAGTTCAAATCAATTTAGGGGGTGTATGGAGGGAAAATGATAAATTCTGTCAGACTGAGTCTATCTGGACTTAACCGTACATATCCAGAAAGGTGTGCATTGAGCAGCAGGGAAACTAACGTAGGCTACAACAGTGCTTCCCTTTCAGGGACATACAGGCTTCGATTATTAAAAACTGAATCATAAAATCTATTCAGTCAAAGTGACAATTTCCTCCTCACAACATAGTTTAATGAAATGTTGTCAGTAGAAGGCGGAGCTCTTTGAAACATTCTTTGCCTTGCGTTCAGATTACATGACTTTCAAAGTCTGTACATTGCTGAGCTGTTCAAACTACAAACGTCTCTCTCTTGTAACTGGAAGTCTTAAACCGATTTCGATCTTCACATTCAGTGACTGATTGGCAACGGAGGGTCACATGCTACATGATCGCCCACTTGCGCAAAGAGGCGCAGGATATTTGAAAATGGACTGAGATAAGAGACAAACGGCACACGGGAGTTTGTGCTTTGATTTAAAGAAATAAAAAATAAATACAGATTGAGAACAAAAAGGCTGTGCTTAAAACAATTTATTAAAACTTGTAGGTATTCATTTTGTTGTGAAACAGTTAAGCTGAAATTGAGTAAAAAAATATTTTGTAATGGAAAAAAACAGCGGCCCTCTCCTATTGTTGTGTGCATCTCCCATTGCTTTGTGTGCTGCTTCTTTCGGTTTCACTTCTTCATGGTGACCACACCTGCTGTCTTGCTTTGCCGTGCTAGATTTTTCCCCACCCTTCCCACCTCATCTTTTTTTATTAAAAAGACAACTGGCTTTATAATGTTGGGTTCATCACATCCAAATTAAAAAGGCGCATTAGAAGTCATGTTTAACTTAAGTCGACAAGTTAATGTTTTCTAATATTCAAAAACTAAGGGATTGAAAGTCTTGTAAATACTATGTAGCCAGTGTTAATCCGCTAATATGCTTATCTACAGGAGTTTTGGTTGTCTTTTATTTCTTCATACAAATATTAAAAAACTAAATGTATCTGGTTGCTACAGACTTGTGAATGTATCTTTTGCTACTGTTAAATTCAAACTAAGTCACTTACAGGCTGTTGCACCGAAAATTGTAAAGAACTGGACTCTGTTCTTAATCAAGTTTGTCATGTTTGATGTTCAGGCAGCCAGTCAATCCCAGAGCTCGACAACTATCCCAGCAGGAAGCCTCGCCTCAGGAACCAGAGGAACCTGAGGAGATTCTTGGCTCAGATGACGAGGAGCAAGAGGACCCCAATGACTACTGCAAAGGTGAGTCTCACCTTACTTCATGTGTTCACACGCACTGTAGAATCCAGTCATTATGAGTAATCGCAAGGAAAAAAAGTCAGTATTTATTTAATTATCATTTGCAGTAAATGCAATTCTGCAAAGCAGTTCATTCAATTGATTACCTAAATGTTATAAGTCGACCTTTTAACGTGTTCACATGATGTTATAGAGTAGCTGGAGAACTGCTTTAGTTAATTTGTAATCCAATTATTTTGACTGTCTGAACTGTGATTGTTAAACTGTTGAATCATTTCATTTCCTTGTCTTCTAGGTGGCTACCATCATGTGAAAGTAGGAGATCTTTACAATGGGAAATACCACGTAATCCGTAAACTGGGCTGGGGACATTTCTCAACTGTGTGGCTCGCCTGGGACGTCCAGTACGTGGAAAACTTTACATTATAGGCTTACGTCATTGCTCTAGTGTTTTTTTTTTTTTTTTAGGACCTGATGTATAAAAGTGTCGATGGCAGGTGGTGATAAGATCTTGTTTTTTTTTCTCTGTGGTTACAGGGTGAAGAGGTTTGTTGCAATGAAAGTAGTGAAAAGTGCAGAGCACTACACAGAGACGGCAGTGGATGAGATCAAACTCCTTAGATCTGTAAGTTCCTCATTTAATGACACAGAGAACAGTTTAAGCTGAAATCATTGAAGGAAATACAGTACATTTAAACTAACGTGTACTGGCGCACATTGATTTGTATCGTGCAAAGTCTCATACATTCACAAATGTAAATAAAAGAAAAAAAATTAAACAACTAGATCATACGGTAATCACTTCTAAGCTGGGCATTTGCCTGCCCCTGTTTTATTTTATATATATATATATATATATATATATATATATATATATATTTAAAAAAAAAAAACACGCTTTCATAACCTATGTACCAAAGGTGAAACAAGGTTTTGGTTTTCTGTTGTGCAGCAAACCCGTTGCATACTTCACACAGTGCACGACTACGTATACTTTGTTGCACCATGACTAGATTCAGACACGTGTGCCAGCCTTTTCCCTGGTCTAGTCTGCGTTAGTAAGTCTAAATCCCAAATTATTTGATTGGGTTTTGACTTTTCTTTGTCTCTAGGTAAGAAACTCTGACCCGGATGATCCCAAACGAGAAATGGTGGTCCAGATGCTGGATGACTTCAAAATCTCTGGCGTCAATGGAACGCGTATCCTTCACAGCCAGATATCACTAGTGTTCCCTGGTATTTTAATGATTCAGATTTAATTAGGTAAATTACTTTCTAATGTCGAAGCTCAGGTCGGTTGCTTCTTAAAAATGTTGATGTGTAGGAAAGGGTCATTTGGTCCCACTTTACTAAGTTGAGCTCAAAATCAGTATTCGGGTAACACAGTAAAGAACGGGTGATGGGTAGAAAAAAATGAAACAAAACTGACATCTAACTGTCACGATGTACTGAGTAAGATCACCTGAATGCTGTAGGGATAGCTCTAGCTGTAACACAACACTCCCTCTCTTCAGTATAAATAATGCTCGCTCTCATGTCGGCGGATGACCACATGCTCCCTAATTTTCTCATTCTGGGCATTCCAATTGATTTTACTTCTTCACATTATCGTCTTAACTACTAATTTCCAGATGTATGCATGGTGTTCGAGGTACTGGGGCATCACTTATTAAAATGGATAATTAAGTCCAATTACCAAGGGCTACCTCTGTCTTGTGTGAAGAGCATCATAAGACAGGTAACTTGACACCCTCAGTCTCACCCTTTCAGTGCAGATGACTCATGGTAGAAGTTCAGTTGTCACTGACGATAGTGGAAGCTGTGGAGCCTTCGGGCTGTATGAAGAGTGGAAACTAGTTTCAGCAGAGCATGTTGTGGTAACTGATCACAAACAGTAAGGCAGTCTTTCATGAAACATGACAGTGTAACAAGAACAAAGAAGTGTTTGGAAAGAAGAAATCTTTGCATTGATGGAGTGAATAGATTATTCAAACATTATACTAAATATTATGATAAAAGTTTAAGTTTAGTTCTGCTTGAGATATTTACTTTTGATTTGATGTCTTGGAAATGTAGCACTCAATATTTGAAGTTAGTTTCTCTTAAGATTTAAGATATACTATATTGTCCCACGTGTGCGAAATCCGGGTTGGGCTTTAACCCATGCTGCGCCCATAGAAACACAGACAACAAGACAAGTTTTAGCTATTTAATCTCATACTCAACTGTGCCCTTTAAGTATTTTACTAGCCTTGTAAAGTTAAAAAAATGTGTTTTAATTTGTCTACTTCTGTAGAACTTATGTGACCTATGTCAAGAGGTTAGAAAACTTGCAGAAACATTATCCATGCATATTGTTGACCTTTGTTTTTATGGTCGCTTTTTGTTTTTCTTTTAAGACTGTAACCTCTGCTCTGTGTGGCAAGCCTCTTTATGTGTCTGGACCTTTAGAGAAGTGTTAGGTTTCTCCACCATGAGGTTAATTCTTCTGATGGCGGGTGCTCTCTGTCACTGCAGCTGAACGTTAGCACAGACATGATATTTAAGACTTTGGCACACGCCACGATGCACAGAGATTCACTTGGTGCTGACAGGCTTAAATAGCTTTGTGTCAACATGTTTGAAAAGCCTTGAATATTACAAGCAATCCTACACTGCAGGTACACCTCTTGGAATCGGATACTAATTTTCCTTGGATTTATTTTTGAGGTTCTCCAAGGCCTGGACTACCTGCACACAAAGTGTCAGATCATCCATACAGATATCAAGCCGGAGAATATCCTGATGAGCGTTGATGAGCCTTATATCCGGAAGCTTGCAGCTGAAGCAACAGAGTGGCAGCGGGCTGGGGCACCTCCTCCCTCCGGTTCAGCGAGTATGACACGTACAATATCACATAGATATAAATGCACAGCTTGCTGAATGTTTGTACTTATGTAGTGTTCTCTTCACAGTAAGCACAGCACCAGCTCCGAAACAGGTAGAGCTCTATTGTCATTTGTCTCTTGGGCGTTAGCCTCTGACATTTTTCCATCTAAGAATTACTGTATAGGCACCTATAAGCTCATTATACTTCCTGTTTCCTGTTAGACTGTGAAAATGTCCAAGAACAAGAAGAAGAAGTTAAAAAAGAAGCAAAGGCGTCAGGCAGAGTTGCTGGAAAAATGCATCATGGATTTGGAGGAGATGGAAAAGACCACAGAAACGCGAGAAGACGATGACGAAGAGGAGGACCCACAGTCTCCGAAGGGCCGAGCCTGTGCTCCTCTCAGACAGCTGTCTCTTCAGGGGCTAGGAGATGAAGAAATAGTGGGTAAGAAACCAACTTCACAAGAAATATTTAGTTATCTTTTCACATAAAAATTAATAATGCACTCTCATGACATGACCAGGCCATTTGCACTGTGATGTGTGTGAACTGAGGTGGTATACCTCAGTACATCTGTTGATTTTGGTTCCCAACCGAGTTGCTGCAAAGAAATTGCCCTTTCAAGGGACCAAAAAAGTATTCTGACCCTGATTCTAATTATAAATGGCATTGGCCAGTCCAAAACATGTACTAATTTAGCAGTGCTGCCTCTGCTTTTTGTCTTTCTTGAATTTCTGTTGACTTTTGAGTAATAAAAGATCTGTTATGAGTCTTAACTAACTTTTAAAACATGTATCTACTCTTTAAACTTTCAGACTGCATCACAAATGCAGATTACATGAGAGTGGGATCAGCGGAGCTCTCAGAGGCCAACTGTAATGGGCACGTAGACATGGATGACAAGAAATACCTGTGGAGGAGTGAAGACCAACACAATGGCAACACAGAGTCTCCAGAGGAGCAACATAAGGAGACCCCCGTATACCTCATGTGCAATGGTGTTGATTCTACAGATGACATTGAGCTGCACACTGAGACTGGAGGCAAGGGTGCTCACAGTGGTGAAATAACTGTGAGACAGCTTTCTGCCGGATTGGAGGAGGGAGAGCTGGAACAAAGCTTTTTGCTGGAGGAGGGAAAGGACGAGACACTGTGTCCTTACAGAACCCAGGAAAGCCTAAGAAATGGTCAGTCAGCCAAATCGGTATACAGTAATCCCTCGCTATAACGCGGTTCACCTTTCACGGTCTCGCTGCTTCACGGATTTGCATCGTGTTCTGCATTCTGATTGGCTAAACAGTCTCCCCGCTTCTTCACGTCCTGTGTCAATAACGTTGGTCGCTTAGCAACAATGCTGAGAACGGCCAATGAACTTCAGCGAGCAGCTCAAGAATGGGACCCATTGATGAATCGTTTATTACAGTTCTCAAACATAATCGATGGTGGCATGTCGGTTTATAACAATCTTTCTGCCTAGAAGAAAAAAGAGCGACAACAAAAAAAATACGCTACAGAGCGAAGTTAAGATGTAGCGGCAGTCAGAAGAGCAGCAAAATACGCACCAGTCACAATTTGTCCTACTGCACTTATTGTAGTTTTTCTTTCATAATTATTTTTCATCTTCTCCTGTTCCAATCCTCGGGTAGCGGCGGGGCTGCAAATAATAATAATTGTAAAAGAAAAAGGTTGCTACTTTGCTACTTCGCGGATTTCACCTATCACGGGTTCTTTTGGAACGTAACCCCTGCGAAAATTGAGGGATAACTTTACTTAAAACATGTGCAGGTCTTTTGTGGAGGCTGTTAGCATTGGTGGGTCCTCTTTGGAAGTTTAATGAAGACTTGTCAGCCATGTGTCATTTAAGGTTCCATATTATGCAGTTTTGATCGAGCACCACATTAGTACAGACATTTTACTTTGCTTATGGCTCGCAAGCTGGTGGGTCTGGTATTCACGGGAGCACACAGCCCCTGACATGCCTGCTCTTTCAAAACTTTTATTAAGGGTCTAATCAGTCCTGCACTGCTTGAAAACTGGTTACATGACAGCTAAAGTCAATTTTGAACCTTTTTGTAAGTCAAAAAGTCAAAAGCATAATGAACCTTTTTTAAAATATTGTCAGGCTTGTACAGTATTTGATATTAAATCCACTTTTTTCTGCCTCCCTTTCTGCTCTTGTATAGACAAGATGACAGCAGGAGCCCTGCTAGTCAACCCTCTTGAGCCACTCAATGCAGACAAGATCAAGGTCAAGATTGCAGACTTGGGAAACGCCTGCTGGGTGGTGAGTAGTCTGATAATGACCTGAAGGATTTCCTGATTAGAGGAGAAGCCTTGCAATTAGATACACATGCACGGTGTCAGCACTCTCAGTGACACTCTTAGACCTCTACAGAACAGAGCCATCACATCTGCTTGTTGAAGTTTTTCTTTTAATTCGTTTTTTAAATGTCTTCTTTTTTTTCCCCCCACTCTACCAGCACAAGCACTTTACAGAAGACATCCAAACACGCCAGTACCGGTCTTTAGAGGTACTCATTGGTTCTGGATACAGCACGCCAGCTGACATATGGAGCACAGCCTGCATGGTGAGACGCTGTTCAGTTATGTATATATATATAGGTGTAACGCTGCCATAGCACATGGTAAAAATCCTACACTGCCCCCCCCCCCCCCCCCCCCCCCCCAAGTGTAGAAATCAATCATATACATTTTTGTCATAGTATGAAGAAGCAAATCATTCTCTTTTTGGATTTTCTCTTGAAGTGTCTACTTAAAATTGAAAATGCTGCAGTATTTTTTAAACGGCTAGTGAGATTTAGAAAAAACAAAACGTATTTATTTAATTGAGCAGTTAAACCTTACTTGACATAAGTGTTAGTTCTCACACATTTGTTATTTGACCACCCATTTTCCATGCGTTCATCATTTTACAACATCTTTAGTCAGTTTTTGATACACTTTGGCTTTTTCACCAACAATATGAGCATTATATTTGAGTCATGAAGTCCAGTTGTTCAGTATTAAGGAAGGTAACACACTACTAGTAAATTAGAATATCTTCAAACTTTTATTTATTTTTTTGTAAATGAATGGATTACAGAATAACTATAAGCAAATTACAAAATCAGTCTTTTTTTTGATGCTGTGTGATCAATATTGTTTGTTTTTGAATCATCAGATATCCACCCATGAATGTGTTCATGAGAAATTGACTTTGTCTAAATTTAAACAGACTTTATTCAAATTGTGAGCGGCTGGATGGTTTTATATACCGTGCATGAAGTGACCTTTGTGTGTTGTCTCTCCAGGCCTTCGAGCTTGCTACAGGGGACTACTTATTTGAACCACATTCAGGCGAAGATTATTCCAGGGATGAAGGTATTAGTGGACATCTATCTTTCTGTTTTATTCTACTTTATCAATGCAACATTAAGCTTAAAATGTTCAATCTGTTGCATTTCTGAAATGTATCCTCCACCGGTGAGACATTGATAGTAATGGAATTTAAGCTATGGATACTGTGAAACCTTAATGGGGATGTTTATTTTTCTCTGATTCTGTGTTCTATTGTCATCATTAAATACTTTAAACATCCACATATTTTAATCAGAGTTTCACAGTTTGCTAGTTGTGACCTTCACTGCTCATGGTGAAGTTTACAGTTATCTGCAGTGCACTTTGCTTAGATGACCACACTGTTAACACTTCAATGAGATACTCCATCACAGTGATTTCAAATGTAAAAATACGATCAAAAAGTAATCCTGTGATGAGTATCGACATTCCTGGGTTTATTTCCTAACACCTCAAACCACTTTTTCGCTGCACTGGAGAGGGGGCCATTTCTTTATTTCCTCAATTCTTCTCCATCTCTCATCACTTGCTTTCATGTTTCCTTGCTCACCTCCTCACACTGTCTCTATGCAAATGCCTGCTTGCTGCTTTGCTGGGAGTTTCTGTACAGACTTGATTCTGCTCTGGCATGTCAGGCATGTGCTGACAGTTAAGCTGTAGGCAGCTGTGACTTTTCTTTTCCTTTTTAAACTAAAAGCACATTCACTTATTAATCAAGTGCTTAACCTCTATCGCAGCTGTATCAGTTCTTTGACTAGTTTTTTTTTCCCCTCTTCATCGCTTTTAAAGCCTGTGCTTAGAGGCTTATTTTCAGTTTGGCTTAAGTGTATTACTTTTTGATGTATTCATTTAATCATGTGGAAGTGTATGAACCACATTTTTTGAAAATGCTTGACAATGCAATGACATTTAAAAATATTGTAGGCTTTCCATGCATTTCCCATCATCATCATCATCATCCATTGTTCCTAATACATTGTTCGACCAACGCCATCTCCTCTGCTCTCCAAACTATCTCCCTGTACCTTCCCATCTTCTCTCTCCCCCTCTAATGTGCCTCATTTCCAGACCATCTTGCTCTAATGATTGAGTTGCTTGGTAAAATTCCTCGTCACTATGCTCTGAGTGGGAAATACTCTCAGGAATACTTCACCAAGAGAGGTATGCTACCCTTTTGTGTGTGGCTCACTTTGGGAAAGGTGGAGAGGAGACTGAAGGGAGAAGGGAAGCTGTCAGCACATTCAGACCGACCGGAGTGGCTCAGTGAACAGGCCAGTTGGCATTATAATGAACACAGAGACCAACAAACGTTAGTTCCAACAAAGCCATCAGAAATTGATTTAAGTGTCAGTAGTCCTGCCAAAGACTGTCAGTGAGGGGTTTATATAATAGCTTTAAAGATTTAGCTTGAAGACCTGACTGGATTGTTAAAACTGTATTGATCCTTGTTCAAGAGATTCTCATGACCTTTTCCACTACAGTGATCTGATTTAAATAAAAGGATGAGATCATAGACAGCAGTGACCAGAGCAAAAAAAGGACCTTGTAGAAGTGCTTCTGTTGTTTTACACACCTGATTTCAACAAGTTAACCTTCGTCTGTTGTTAGGGTCGCCACCGACCCGTTCTTAGGTTTTAAATTCGTAAAACTACCACAAAAATGCGTTTATTGCATCAAGGCTTTTTGACTTTGTCAGGAACCTTTATTTCAACAAAATAATATCCAACTTTTTTTTTTCACTAAATTATAAAATGCTCTGGTTGAAATTGTTATCTTTTACTTTTTTTCCATTTCCTTAAAGTAAATGGGTCGAAATTTAGCCATAACACCATAGATGTTACTATAGTTAATAATATTAAAATGAAAAAATAAATGAAACAAATGTATCTAAGATATGTGTTCTAATACCTCCCCGTAACAAGCTTTTATTTATTCATATGATTCTCTTGAGGCTCATTTTACCAGTTTTTAAAATTGAAATTAAGGGCTAAACTGACAAAAAAAAGGCCTAGAGTTCCCACAACAATAATATTAAAACAAATATTTTCATGGATAAGGAAGCCTAACAATGTAACCAAGAGATGAGAAACAAATTGGATGATGGATAATTGCTTTTAGTGTATTTTAGAGATAATTTAAAACACGGGTCAAAACCGACCCGTTAACATCGGAGATGGTAACAGAAAGCTAACACCAGACAAAGGTTAATACCCTAATTGTATATGCTGGTATAGTTTTGATGTAAGGTGTGGAATTAAAAGAAGACTCTGCGAAAGTTGTACCCTCTGTTATGGAAAGTTCATGTCACTCACTGTGGCATATTTATTGGTTCTTGATTTAAGATTTGGAAAATGATGAAGAGCTCTTATAGTGCCTGCTGGCCCTGTCTAATCGATTTCTGAACCACAACAATATGTGCTGTCAGTGCAACACTTGACTCCCTCCGTCCTCTGCCCACACACCCAGAGTGGGCCTGTGACCAATACACACTCTGATCAGTCTGTTGTCTGTCTTGTCTTGTGTTCTCCCCTCCTGAAACCGTCTGCCGGGTAGACCATATAGCGCTGATCATTGAGCTGCTGGGGAGTGTCCCACGCAAACTCATAATAAGTGGCAAATATTCCAAGGATTTTTTCACCAAGAAAGGTAAAAAATGTCCATGTCAAAATTGGAGTGTGAGTTTGTCTGTACTCTAGATAATGTCCCTTAGGCTGAAGTCAAGAGCTATATTTGGAAATGGTAAATACGATAAATATGAATTGTATGTTAGAATGGGTGTATGAAATGTTTTTGAAGGCAATTTTTTCTTTTAATCTCACATAGTGTCCTTGAATATGGCAAACACTTGAGCTCAGTAGCAGCATGGCTTTAGATATCAAACTCTGCTGAATTTGTCCGCAGGTGATTTGAAACACATCACCAAACTGAAGCCGTGGGGCCTGCTGGAGGTGCTGATGGACAAGTATGAGTGGCCCCGTGAGGAAGCGGAGTCCTTCACCGACTTCCTGATCCCCATGCTGGAGCTGATCCCTGAGAAAAGAGCCGCAGCTGCAGAGTGCTTGCGCCACCCCTGGCTGGCCCTCTAGTGGAGAACTCCAGCTGCTGTTCCTCCCCTCTTCCTCAAAAGACTGCAACAGATCACTTTCCACTTTGGGCATATCAAATTGATATTTATTTCTCTGTTTTGTTGTTTTTGTTTCTGGTTCCTTCCATTTTTTTGTTTTGTTATTGAGCTAATGCTTTTGTGTATGTTTACTTTGTATTTGTTGGTTCTTCTGTTGGTGTGACGACGTCGGCAATTCAGTGGTGGTTCTTTTTTTTCTTTTTTTTCATTTTGGCTTTGTTTATGTTGGCTTCAACTGCTGTGCTGTTTTCAACAACCCAACCAAACAAACCTGTCATTGTACTGCTAGTGATTCATCCTTGTTTGTTACACTCCTGCACTAAAACCCAAAACAAATCAAGGATATGTAGCCTTTTAACTTGTGTTCCCTTAAAAAGGACTGACTCTCACTTTCATTTTCATTTGTGCTGCCCGCCCCCCCCTTTTTTTTATATTTTATTTTATCTTATACAACACATGTAAGGTATACATTTTGTATTTGTAAAGTAGGCTTAGGAAGTTGCACACTGGGCTGACATTTACACTGACTGTAGTAACATAGCATTTCTCCAGGCAGGTTCTCTAGAGTCTTACTGACACTTTCTGACGAAGTAGGTCACATTTAGCTATATCAACTTCATTATCACCTGGTATTTAGTGGGTAGTAAATAATAAATGATATTGTTCATTCTCATGGGAGGCTGGTATTCTCATACACCTATTTCAATTCAGGTATATAGTGTTCAAAGCATTCAACATGACAAAATGTTAAAAAGCCCACCTTAAAGGAAAAAAAAGTGAAAATAAACTGTATATATCTGTACCAAAGAGTTTGCCTTTATGTATATTACAGTTATGTACAGTTTTTAACAAATCTTATATCTTAGCTAAGATTATTTAGCTGGGTAGCTGTTTTAATAAATTGTATGAACGATCACGTTTGAGCGCAGTTGTATGTATGGTCAACTGTTCAATAATGTCACTGTTTTTACCACGGAGATGGTAAGATCTGGGTCTTATGTGATGGTGTCGCAAACTGATCATATTAAAGTAACCTATGTTATCTGTTGAGACCTAAAAGTAAAAAGTAACTATTACATTAGTGTCACATTCAAGAGCATAGACTTTGTGTGAGCTGTTGTTTTACAAAGGTTGTACAACACACCATACAATAAAACAGATCTTCATACAGTACGTAATGACAATGTCAGTTTATTTTGGTGAAATGAAATACAGATGATAGAATGGCTAAATCTCAATCAAACGTCGCCAAAATGCAGCGCTGTTTAAATGTGTCTTCACCACACTTGGATCCTTAAGGCTCATGAGCTCATCAGGAATTATCTGTAAAGCAGGAAAAATGCTGTTAAAATGAATTTAGTCAACTTTTACCAAATTTTGCTTGAATTAACTTGTAAGAGCAGAAGCACTTTAGGAGCAATGATAAGAAAGAAATTGTCATTTTGGAATTCAAGGTTTTTTTTGTAAGTTCATAAAAGTAATCTGGTCCTTGCCAAGTCTGAAAATGAGGTATAGAAAACTCCAACAACAGTAATAACATGTCACACTGTGGTAGACAAAATGTAGAATCAGTGCATAAGTGGACAAACTAAGTGTGATCTTACTGTTTCCATGGGGATTAAAAGTGGAAGAAGCATCCAAGTGCCGGTACTGAAATTCATACTGATTTAACTGATCAGTAAGTGTGACCAACTCCATTAAAACGTAGCTTTAGACATGTTCCCTGTCAGGGTATTCAAGCATGTTCTAACCCAATGTCAAGGTGAAAGACACCAGCAATGATCTTAGAGACGTAATTGTTCCTGCCAATCAATCTGGGAAATGTTATAGCAATTGCAATCTGGATTCCATCGTTGCACAGCGAGAAAAGATTAGAGGGTCACTAGTAAGGAAGCATTCATGCCATTCATCAATCTTCCCAGGAATATTTAGGCACGTTTATCTTGCAATCAAACCTCGAAATGGTCAGACATAATGGGGAAAAAAAGACAAACGCAATCAACACAATCTCAGGCAGGACATGGCTACACAATTGAGATTTGGAAAGATGTTTTTAAACACATCTCAGCAGGCTTGTGGAACATTGTCCTTAGGATAAACGAAACCAATGTGGAGACATTTGGCTATGTTGTAATACATAGCCAAATAGGTGGAAACCAACCACAAAAATCGATTTTTTTAAACTATAAACTGTATAGAGGCAAAATATTTAAAAAATTTAACTCAGCAACATTTCAAAAAGTATGTGAAGACAAGGCCATCTTTAACTCTATTGCATCATTTCTTAACATCAACATGAACCGAAAATAAATTGCTTTAGTGTTGGAGTTTTGAAACTGAACCAAAAGTGATTGAATTTTCAATTTTGTCTGCTGCAGAATTTACCTTGATTAAACAGAATGGTATCTGTACAGCATCCATATTTAACATCTGTTAGTGTTTACTCAAAATTTACTCAAAATCCATGCAGATATGATATGAGAAAAATTTGGTATATTGTCCAGCTGAAAAAACATGATGCTCCCAGAAGACTGGGACTGAGATCTGGATAGTTTGAAAGACAATCCAACAGGTGTTTATTAATTGATTGCTTTATATTTTTTACAACATGATTTCTCGAGTCTTACATTGCTCCTGGACCAATAATTTAGCAATTTGTTGATGGCATAAAATTAAAAATGAGCACATTTTATTTTACAACAAACAATGAAATTTCTTAGTTTTTCTGACAACATGAGACTAGATATGAGGAAATGGAGTGAGGAAATATTTTATGTACCCTTAAGATAAGGAACTCCAAAGCAAAAGCTGACTGGACCTAATGGGCTGATTATATTTTTTCAAAAGTTATAATTCATTTTAATGTTCTAGAGCTTATTTTTTGTAATTATGAATAAAACAATAAGTGAAACAAAAATCTGAAATTATTGGCTTAGAGCAAGCTGTTAAGTCAGCACACAACAACAGAGCTCTACAGTGACTCAACTAAAGGGAAGAAAGAAATCGTCACCGTCATACCACAACTTTCCAGCTCTGACTCATACAAATATTTGAGATTGGAAGGATCTACTGAAAGCATTACTGTACACTGACTTCAGACTCCAACACTCACCTGCTCCCTCCACCTCAAAGTCCTCTGGCAGCAGTTTATCCTGGCGGTTGCCGAGGGTGAAGGACAGCAGCGCCAGCAGGAGGGCATCCAGAATGCTGATGATGGCTAGGATGTATGCCCAGCGCACTGTGCAGTTTCCCAGGCTGTACTTATCTGTCCTCTGGCCACACATCCTCTTCACCTCTGGAGCATCCCAGCCATCTGGGTAGATCATACAGCCCATCACCATTAACGCGGCTGCAGTGGGAGGAACACAAAGGTATTGGAGTTCTTGAGAGACAATGAAACTGCTTGGTCTGTCCCTTTTATTGCAACACAATTCACCATACATTCATTTGCATACACTTGAAAACATCATGCAAACACCAGATAAATCCCCACACTACACACACTGCACCCATCACTGTCTAGACTTTTTTATCTGTCATGTCCTTTCACACTTTAAGAAAACTAACATCTTCTGCAAGGTTAAAATGCATGATGAAAAAGGTTTTACCAAAGTATGGTACTCACCATTAATGTATATACAGACAGTTATGTTAGAAAAAAAGGTAAAAAATGCTTGGATATTTCTTACAAGTTAAATGCTTTACTTATGATAGAACAGATCATCAACTCTGTTGTCAGGCGACCTTCTGGCAACTTCGACTCCTCGCAAAAGTGAAGCCGTTCTCATAGCCGTAGTGACCTTGAGAAACCTGTAACTGCTTTCATTAGTTCCCGGCTTGATTATTGTAATGGCCTTTATTTTGGTATCAACCAAACTTTACTGCATCGTTTGCAGCTTGTCCAGAATGCTGCTGTTGGCTTGCTGATGAATACGCTGAAACACGACCACCTCCAACCTGTCTTCTATTCTTTACACTGGCTCCCCATTGAATTTAGGCTGTTTGTTTTTAGTGCGTTCAGCAGACCAGCTTTTATTAGAGGTTCCATGGACGAGGGTGAAAAAGTGGGGTGATCACTCCTTTGCAGTAGCAGGTCCTAAACTGTGGAACACGCTGCCCCTCGAGTTATGGTCCCTCACTAACCTGCCTCTGTACAGATCCAAACTAAAGACACATATTCAGTTCATAGTAGAATATTTTATTTATTAATTGACTGATTTCATACTTTTATTTCTTTTTTATTGGATTTCTACTTGAATGCGTTTATCATTCTAAGTCTCTATGTGTTTTACGATTATTTTGGTAGTCCATGTTTTTATTTGATTTTAACTCTAAAACACTTTCGTCAACAGTGGTTGTTTTAAAAGTGCTAAATGAAGATTGATTGATTGAGATTGATTGATACTTGTAAAAACAGTTAAGACATGGCAAAGTTATACAAACTTTTATCCTGACTAATTGCCTTTGTTCTGTGATGTTTTTTTTGCACAGTTTTGGATCAGTTAACAGGACAGCAACACCTGATCTTGTTTCTTGTTACATGTAACTAATCCACCATTAGAGGTGTCAGAGTCTGGTCTGACACCAGATCCCTTTGTGTCACACCTGAAACCACAGAGGTGTGAAGGCAGCTCAGGACAAGATGATTTCATCAACTTACAGTAGATATGAACTTCATCCAAGACAAAATAGAGTAAGGCTGTGCCCTGTTTTAAACATGTTCAGCAACAATTCCATGTGCTGTTATACTTATCAAAACCTGTACTTCATATGTTACATATTTTTTCAGTGAATCTGACCATTTATATTTACAGTAACTGTCAATTGTTGTAGAGTTAACATGAAAAAAACAAGACAATTGGAACTACTTGGACTAGTCTTTCTTGATCTACATAGAAATCGCATGCGAAAAAGTTGCCTTAATTTTTTTAAAGTAGATCAAGCAAGATATTTTTTAAGTGGTGTTCTACTTAAACAAATAAAGCATGTTTCATCGAAACGTTGGTCAATCTGCCCAATAGATTAAAATTGTTAAAGGAAAAGTAAATACAACAAGATCATTGCTTGTTATTTGTGTGTAAATGAAAAGATTGCCTGGGATTACAGAAATACTGCTTGACTGTTTAGGAAAAAATGCACAATGTCTTGTTTTTTGAACAAATGCAGATTAAGTTCAAAACTAGATGTATTCATGTAAAGCAACAAACTTCATTTTTAATTGTTAATATCACACATTTAAATATGTTATATTTACATGCGCTTAGATGTTTTTTTTTTCAGTGTATTCTTCCTGACCTGCGGCCAGTTGCATCCATGCACAAATCTTGTACACGTTTCCCGCGTTGCAGAAGAAGAACAAGCTGAAGCTGATCATGGTGCCCACCACCAGGAGCATGGACGTCCCGACGAAGAACATGGCAGTCCTGAAGGCTGGCGACGGGATGGAGCTGAAGTCCAGGACGCTGCCCTTGCAGATGAGCTCCGAGGTGAGCGCGTTGCCGATGCAGTAGTGAAAGAGACCGAAATAACCGGCCTGCGGGGTGTCCACGCTGTCCCCGATCCAGTAGGGCTGGATGAAAACCACCACGGTGATGATGACAAAGCAGATGGTGAACACGGCCCACATGACGCCGATGGCGCGAGAGTTTCTCACATAATTGGTGTGATAGATTTTGGCGGCCTCCTGGGCTGGAAGAAGGTCCATGTCAGCAACCAAAAAGAAAAAAAAAAAAGTTTTTGTTGGACTTTTATAACTTCTACAGACACAGTGAGTTGTTCCCAAAAACACCCTGGCTTTACTAGGTTTGTTAAAAAGTATTTCCCTTGTTCAGACGCGTCTAGGCGTCCACACCCGCATGTCTCTGCTTCTTTGTGCTGCCAGACCTGATCAGGTTCAGCACCCTGGACAGCGACTCCCTGCTCACTTACGTCGCGCTGATGTCACAGATTGTCCCTCTGGTGGTATTATGGTATTATATGGGCCATGAAAACACTGGCTGTTCAAGCCAAGAGAGGGCAAACATGACCTCAGAGGAACAGCAATGTTTGAGACAACAGCAGTGAAGACAAATACAAAGGGTAGATGTTTATCCGTTTTAGGAGTAAAACTGTGGAACTCATTAGAAAACGACCTTAAATTAGCAAATTCAATAAAAGCATACAAGATATTATTCAAAGCAAAGGTAATGGACTCATATATAGAAGCACAATAAGCAAACAAAGAAGAATGTACACATGCATGAGATGAAATGACAACCTAAATTGGTTTTGTCGGTTTCTGTTTTCAGAGCTATCATTATTATTATTATCATTATTATTAATTTTACTATTATTAGATTTATTACAGCTATTATTATTATTATTATTATTATTATTATTATTATTATTATTACTATTATTATTTTGTTGTGTAACCTCATGATACTTCATTTGTTCCTTTTGTATATTCTATTGTGTTAAAAGGTGGGCAAGATAAGCTTTATGCTTCAAGCCCAGACCTTTTCGGTCAAAATAATCACAATGTTGACCAGGGAAAAACCTGTGGATGCTTGTTATCTTGTTTGTTGATTTTTTTGTGATTGACCAAAATAAATACTAACTAACTAAACACTGCTGTAAGGATACAAAGCTGTCTGTACTGTAATGAGTTGTTGTGTACCTGTTTTTTCAACTCAACTCATTCATTTGGTGCAGGTAGAAACAACTAAAAAGCAACAATAATCAGGCAACTACCTCCATAAAATCTGCAGTTCTTTCTGCTTTTGACAAATATTTGATTTGAAAAGGGAGTGAAATTACAAATGACACACTTTACTAGGGCTCTTCTGCTGCAAATAAAATAATTCTCCATTTAACAGGTCTCTCAGAAAGTGGATTTTTTTTTTAATGAAAGATTTTCTTCTGGTAATCAGTATACAGTAAGTATATCATTATTACTCATGTACAAAAAATAGTTTTACTTTTGTTGACAGATCTGCTCAATGAAATATTTAGCATACAGCTCAACTATGATGATGATGTTTATGATTATTGTGGTTATAAGTGCTTCCAAAATCCAAGTGGTTCTTTCATTGAACATTTACAATACCATTAATTTTACTTCACTTGAGCATAAAGCAAGTGGTCATTTTTATTTATTTATAGCCGGGCAGGTCTGGGGAAGGGCAGAAGAAAATGTTCTGTTGCATTGTAAGTGCTCAAAAGCAGCTTTTATTATGTAGAAATGGATGACGTTTGAAACAGATGTCTTGGATCTGGTTTCCCTTTTCCCAGAACGATCAGTAACAAAGATTCAATCAATCAGGTAATCAACAAGTCAGGGGGTCACCTTTAAAAGCCTCCTGACTCCAACACTTATGCAGCAATTTATCAATCAGACTGAAGCTGTCTATGACTAAAAGGCACATTGTTAGTGCAGAGTCGGATATGGTGACTGCAGTATCAGCCTATGGAGATGTAGGGGAATAAAATAAAAAATACAATTATCCTGATGGAGAACCTTCTTTAGAGGATCTAAGAACTCAGGACTGAGCATAGCCTTACATTTCACACTAAAACCATGCTTTTGTTTCTGTTTAAACTATGTGAAAAACCATACAGATCTTGAAATGATAGAAAAATAGATTGTGCCTTTTTGTCAAAATAGTTTGTGCCTATTTCAAATTATCTTTAATTTTGAAATATAACACATTTAAGCCGAAACCAGTTACTCCCTAATGCTCAGACACTTAGGAGGCATATAACTAACACTGGTGGTTCCAGCTTTTTTGTGGGTATAATGCTTTATGTCGCTTATTGCTTTTCAGAGATCTGTCTTTCAATTTCCCCCTCTGCAGGAAGTCACCTTATTCAGTAATACAAAGAGGAAATCCTTTTTCCTGAGGTTTTATACTCTGATTTATCACTATGGGTACCATATTTAGTTTGAGATAATGACTTTGGCTGGAGGCTAACAGGAACAGCTGGACATGGCATGCAACCATCGGTGGTCTTCATCCTCCAGTCAGTGCTTTAGTCCTTTGTGAAAAGTAGCAGTATTCAGGGATCGTTGATGATTCCCTGCAGCTCAGGAGCTGCTAATGAGTGGTTACAGAGAGGAAAACACCAGCTCTGCCTGAGATTCAGACAAAAGGATGGGATGAACAGCAGATGCCGCAGTTTAGATAATAAAACAAATCAAACCAATTCTGAGGAGGAGAAATGTGGCCGGCTGTTCCTACACGCTACTCTTATGAGGTGTGATATCTGTGTCTGGGTAAGTAGGACCCAGATGCAGGAGATGGAGGTGGCAGGATTTCCCAGAGAAACGTGATTTATTCAAAAATAAGAAAAAGAACCCAAAAACTTGAAAAACCCAGGACTAACTACAACAAGAAACATGGAGGTCTGAACAATACGGATCGACAGGGAGCAAGGGAAAGACAAGACAAGATATACATAGAGGGCTCGACGAGACACAGTTGCAAATGATTAGGGCAGATGGGAACAAGGGAAGTCAAGACAAAACTTAAAGACAAGGACATGGGGTTTGGAAAATAAAACAGGAACCTAAATACAAAACTGTGATATAACTCAGAAATTGTGATAAAAACCCAAAACTGTGACAATCTGATCCATGTTATTTGGAGGCAGAGATGGAAATAAGGCTTGGTATTGGACTAAATCAAAGATAGGTATTTTGCTTTAGTTTTATGAGTTAAATTAGGCAGGGCTCTAAACAAACAACTACTGTAGAAAAAAATGAAGGTAAGGTAAGGAAAAATTGTCACAAGTTGGAGCAAAAAATTGATTTCTAAATCTATGCACGGAAAATGAAATATTTATTGTGTGATTGTATTTATCTACCACTTCTTGAATGAAACCAAACTGTTCTCTTAAAACTCATCAAAAACTTGTAAGCTGCAGATCTCAAGATAAAACCTCCAGCTGAGGAAAATATCAATTTGTTTTTGAGCTGATATACAAGTTGAAATAACAAAACCATAGGTTAGAAAGCAAATCAGCACAATGTTAGAGCTTTAGTGCTGCCTTTTGACCACTATATCCCTATTTCTAAAAATGGTGGGACGCTTTATACAATGTAAATAAAAACATTATACAATAATTCAAAATTCTCCCTTTAACCCTAACTAAACTTTTTACGCTTAAATTATAATAAGACAGATGTCATCGTTTTGAGATATTGCATCAAAATGTTGTTTCTTCGCTAAGAGCCTTGGTATCATGTTTGACAGTGCTTTTAAATTTTAAGATCTTCGCTGCAACGCCTGCAGCTGGTACAGAATGCTGCTGCTTGTTTGCTGACTGGCACAAAAAATGAGACTGCTGTCCTTTCTTCTCTGCACAAGCTTCCAGTCTCCTTTAGGATTGATTCCAAAATATCATTGCTTGTTTTTTAGGTCCTAAGTGGTGTTGCTCCTCCGCACCTCGCAGAATTTCTAAATGTCTACTTGTGGAGCTCTACGGTCAGTTGATCAGTTGCTTTTAGATGTACAGAGATGCAGGATAAAAACAAAAGGACAGCGTGCTTTTGCAATAGCTGCTCCCAAGTTGTGGAACAACAACAACAATTGTCCCACATTAGATTCTGCACAAGTTTGGGGACTTTTAAACCCACACTGAAAACCCACCTCTTTTCACTGGCTTTTAACAAAGTTTAATTTGACATCTATGTTCCATTTATTGTGTTTTTTTTTTATCTTAATGGATGCATTTTATCATAGTTTTATATAATCTTTTATGTTATCTTGTATCTTATTGTATTGTTGTTATGCACTTCTGTACGGCACTTTGGTCAACTGTTTTGTTTTTTAAATGTGTTTTATTTCAAGCCCTTGCACCTATATTGTAAGCTAGTAAAACACGAAAGAAAATGAAATAGCGCATGAATAACATGAAACAAAATGTGCTTCTCCATTCGTCTTTCACTTCATTTGACACTGTTGGTCGATTTCCTCTTTGAAGAGATGAGACCACGTCCACTATGATGGAGACATTTCAGATAAAAATATTTCAGTTTTAACATTTTGGGGCTTTCAAATTACATTTAAGAGATCAGTTACATGTGAAAGCCAGGCTATGATCTGCTTGGTTTGGTTATTATCTTTAGTTTTGGTATCATTTATTTGCTGAAGAGAACAATAGATTTGTTTAAAACGAAGAAAGGCTAAAATCCCCTGGAGTGACAGCAAGGGGACCATAAAGTCAATACAAACAATGTGCAATTTTCTCAATCAGTAAAAAATGCTGCATTCATTTAGTGACATGTCTGAAATTTAAGATTTTTAAGAGTGCAATTAAAGGTTTTTGTGCATATTCATCAAAGAAACCCCCAGTTTCACCATGTTCCTCTCATGACATGATGGTGTGTTCCTCTGTGTCCAGTTTGTTTGCTACATTTCATTGCAATCGATTACTCCTCTGAACATTTAAATTGTTATATGACATTTATCTAGTGACAGAGTAAGCTTTATTGACGATTACTGGTGTGTCTTGTGTTTCCGTTAAACTGACACTTGTTAATATATTTCTTACATTGACAATATGTATATTTGCCAGAACACAAAGGGACGTGGATAAAGTCGACTACCCACCTGTCATCTGTAAAGGTTATTCTGTGATCTGTACATGCTTCATGCAGGAAGTATTTGTCTGACATGTACAGACATCTGAACTGCAATAGCCTTTAAGGATGTCAAAGAATTTCCACAGGGCCAGGAGAAATGCTGCAGATTGTCATTGCCGCAGGAATTAATGTGTAAAAATGGTTTCAGTCACAAGCCATTAAACATCCACTGGTCCTTTGTAAACGGGCAAGCTCTGCTTCTTTACTTCATCATATTTCTCTGCGTAATCCAATATGAGGTGGGTGAGCTGCAATAAAATCGCCTGTGGCACTTCTAATAACTTTGTTAGGTTTATTACATTTACGGGCAACTTTCATAAAATGAGCGACATGCTTATTTCTTGATGTGATTAGAGTGTGCAGCAGAGAGACAGAGAGAAGAGAGCATCATCATGTTTTCTGGAAATTGGACAGATTTTCTGTTGCTCTTGTGTTCTTTTGTGCTGTACAGTTGTTCAGTGTTACACATCTCATCAGCGTTGCTGGAGGGGTGTGTGGAGTAGGGGACGTGTGTGTGTGTGTGTGTGTGGGGGGGGGGGTGATTCGTTTTTTTAACACATTCCAGTAGCTTTGCGTTCAGCTGCCAATTAGACATGAAGATGATTTCATCTGAATACTAGACAGTCTAAGGATTTTGCCTGTTGACAAGGCAAATTGTACAATTTAGTTGGTCCTCCACTTGCTGTGGCTCTAAATAATTATGTTTAATCGGTTTGCCGGAGCATGTTACAGAAGAGAGAACTGTCATTAAGAGTATTTCTCTCAGTTTTTAACCCCACTGGAGTTGTGCATTTTGTGATATTCCTCTAAATGCCTGTTTGTGTTGTATCAGTGATCGTGACCCTGCTGCACGGTGGCTTTGTCTCCCCTCAGCAGCAAAGTATGAATGAGCCATGCAGGTGATTTAACAGTTGCAGCTCAGCCAACGACGAATGATGAGCATCCACATGTTCACTTTTCCCTCACAGCAACAGTTTATGCTCATGAGGAACCACAGACGACCCTCCTCTCCCTGATGCCTGATCCTTCACTAATGTTGTCTCCCCTTCATTAAGTCAGGTCAGCTTCAACGGATTCTCGTCCAGCCAGTTCCGAAGCCAATTTTCTCTCATCCTGTCTCCGTTAGAAGCAGTCTTGTTTGGCAGCAGAAAGCTGAGTGTGTGGATCCAGATCCCAGCTGGGTGCATCTTGTTATTTCAGACAGAGAAAAGAGCAAAGAGATCAGGGTAGATGAAGCAGCATATATGTTTATTACTTGTGGAATGTCTGTTTGGACTCACAGTAACGAGAAACTGTGCTTTGTAAAAAAAAAAAAAAAAAAAGGAAGAAGAAATGTACATATATAGGATAAACTGAAATGAAAACGCCACTTCAAACTCGTTTTTTCTGACGAAATTATCTGTAATGATCCAAGATTATCCAACAGGGGGCAGTGTGTCATTTTACTGCACCGAGTCAGCTCTCTTATTACACTATATGCACAGTAAATTAAGCATTAGCGCCTTCTGTACCTCAACTCAACAAACAGCCGGACAAGGAACAGACTGTTTTCAGTCATTTGCATATTGTATTTGTAAAATGACTCATTTAGAAAAAAATAAAAAATTCACTCACATCTAAAAAGCATTGTGGAACACATTCCCTGACGGTCCTCTAGTGTTTCCACAGCAGTGTACTCCTGTGTTCATTTTTGATCTTAAAACAGACCCCAAGTGTATTTTACATAAGTCATATTGCATATGGTGCTACGTCCCCAAATCTGGTTATCAATGATACACACATTCTACAATCATTTCCACATCTATAAATCTACTTTAAAGCACATTCCCTCGTCACTACCTCTTTCACTGTCTGTCTTTCATTTGCCTCTGTGAACAGTGTGTTTATTCCCTGAACCTCATGCAGGTTCCCTCTTTGTTTCAAGAACTGAAGCTCAGTGTGTGAACAGGATATCAAGTGTGAGATTGGGTCATCATTCAAGCCTCCTGACAGACTGAATCCCTGTGAAAACACCGCATGACTCTCCAGGCATGGTTGCTATTGGTGCGACGGCGTCTCTGAGCTTACACACCCTGCATGAGATATCAGGTAGGGGTACAGTTATGCAAGTGCATGAGTGATAAGGAAGCACCTTTATCTCAGGGGTGAATATCATTGTTATTCTTTCCTCCCTCTCTCTCTCCCTCTCTCTCTCTCTCTCTGGTGTGAAAGCCCATTGCTCTAAACCTGGTGCGCATGTACTGTCACCTGTATATCAGAGGCTCTCCGATAACTAATGAAAATGCATGTATAATTTCGCTAGTATAATGTTTAGTGCCCTTTTGAAATGTCACCATCAATATCTTTGTCAATAATCTGAGCAGGGAACAGGGTAGCCAACATGCAGAAAAGAGTGTCCCCTTTCTGGGTGGCGCTCTTAAAATATACACAGCCCATATCAGAAAGTTAGGAACACATTGTATACTTTTTGCTTTTCCTGTGACTGTTGTTTCATTGCAGACATGCCATGTTTTTTTTTCATTTCATTTGTTACCATACCTCCATTCCTGCATTTCCGGCCTGCAACACATTCCAAAATAGTTGAGATGAAGAAAAAAATGGCAGGAAATTTTAATCATGACTGTGTACGAAAGCAAAAATGGGCAGAGGACATCCATATTTTTAACATGTGCTTAAGAAAATCATGGAGACCTTTAAGAATTTCAATGATTATCATGAAAAACTGGAAAGACTTTGCATTTTCACCTCTTCAGGAAGCATAGTACCATCCGAGATTCAAGGAATTTGACAGAAATTCTGAGTATAAAGGGCAAATACGTGCGTAAAATGAAGATTTGTGATCTTTGATCACTCAGGTAGCACTGGATCAAGAACATTAATTAATCAATGACAAATATAAACACATGAAAAGAGATTCTTGTTAAAAACATTTGTCAACATTGTATTTTTTGACACTGCAAAATCCGACACTTACAGCTGCTTTTATCTGGGAGAATATCAGTGGGTATTTCCAACTGATGTTCCAGTTGTTATGTAACTTTGTGGCAGAGTAATAGGCTGGTAGGTCCGCCTTCTACTATTAGAATTTGACAAGGCGGTGCTTTGAGAGCTGTTGGGGGAATTTTTGTTGTTAATTGAGCTGTAAGGGATTTTTCTGAAAATTCAGCCCACTCTTAATCCTCCCCTGCACTCACTCCTTTTTCCCCATAGATCCAGAAGGTGCTTAAATTTAAAGCCAAGATTCTTTTAATGTTGTTGTTGTTTTCCTACTGGATACAATGACTGTAATAAATATTCACAGTTTATAGGTTTTGCTGCCCTATACAGTCTTATTATCACATAATAGTAAAAACAAATGATCTAAGACGTGATAGACAAGTTCCTGAAGGAGTAATACAACACATCTGCTTCTTGTGAGTCAGACAGGAACATTGATATTGTTTTTAAGATTTTTCCATCTGTATGATGCTTGAGCCAACTGAGGATTACTTTGCTGTACCATGAGACTGGAAAGAGGGAAAAACAGCCAACATAGGTCTACATAACAGCAGAAAAATGTACCATATACCTCCCTAATCTACACTTTTAATCTAGTTTGATTCCATTTTTATTGCACTTTTTAAAATATTTTTGTGTAAGTAAGTATAGCCGTCTGGTTCTTCATCTGCATTTGATAAATTAAGCTTCCTCCCATGATGCACCTTAATTTCCTTTATATGTGTGTTACAGCATGTAACCTTTGTGGTTTTCATTTTGACAAGTGAAATTAAAAACATTTTGAACAGTTTGTCAGATAAAACTGTATTTTTTAAACGAGAGGCGATGTTTAATGTTCGGGTAAAGTGCTAAGGAATGTATTTTATCAATGCATGTTCTGACACAGACGGTCATACAGATGCCTGTGTTTATATGTGCGTGTGTATTTCTTTTACTAAGCGTCTCACATAAAGCATACATTTAGAAACTGTTGTAATTTTTCTTCTCCAAGATCCATCAACAAACACCCTACATATCTGCTATAGTGTTAGAACATTAGTGCAATATCTTTTAATGCTGCTCTTTTAGATCTTTGAACTTTTAGAAAAGATGATGATTGTGTGTAAGTATGTACAGTTATAGTCTTTTTTTCTATTATTTATTTCAGGCAAGCGAGGCAAAATGTAGTTGTACAATCTTATGCAATGACAAAAATTGAATTGAATATATACTGTAGTAATAGTCAAAAGTGGATCAAAAGCATACTGACATGTTACGCAAGAATATTTAACCATGGCTGTTCTTGTCTTAGGAAATCATTGGTGAACTGTCTTGATGCACCTCAATGTTTAATACTGTATATATTTGATGAACACAAGCTTTAACCACATGTGATGGATTTATATAATGTGTTGAAATGTTGCGCTGGCACCAGAGAAAGCAATAACGCTCTATGTCATCGCCATAGTTATCAGGGCCACAAATCCAGCTCCAACAAGCAGAGGAGATGACAGCACCGCCTCCTTCATCAATCACGTGGTTCCAAGTAGGACGAATATTTTTCGAGCAACATTGGGCCACAAACTTTTCCAAAACTGGACCAAATACTTTTGAAGCCTAAACCTTCCCAAACAGAATATGAACATTATTATTGCCTAATCATCAAATAACAATGTGGTTCTTTAAATTAATTCATAACAATGAAATAATTTTGTGCGTGTCTGGCCCAGCAAAGCTGCAAGGTTATTTTCTTTTTCATTATTTGTTCCATGCAGACAGAAAACCTTTACACTTTACGCCAGTGTGTAAATAGATTAAAGCAGTCTTTACCTATTTTTGTGAGATCAGATGAGTTTTAATGTGCTTGTAGTGTCTGAAAACCAGGAGGACATTTTGACATATTTCTTAACCTAGTATTTTGATCATGTGTAATAAACAAATAAACTCACTAACTAGCTGCTCTGACTAGTTTGATTTAATACAGAGACAGGAAAGTTGGTGATCTTTCTTACAAGCCCAGTTTACAAGGAATCAATATATTTTTGGTATTGCACTGTAGGCTAAATTAGCACTTTCTGTAACTAATTTTTATGTGCCTCAGTTGTGACTTTCTGTATCTTCGTGTACTTCTCTATGCTATACTGCCCTTTTACAGAACTCTTAGGAATGAAGTGGATTTAAAAGAGAGTTTAGTTTACTTCCAGTGTGAATATACACACACACACACACACACACACACACACACACACACACACACACACACACACACACACACACACACACACACACACACACACACACACACACACACACACACACACACACACACACACACACACGAACCCCTGTTGGCATGAATGTGTGGTGTGTAATGGGGCCGAATAGCATCTGTGTCCTGCTCCGTCTTCCTCACACGTTTTTTAAAAAGGTTGTTCAGGCAAATGTCATCACGCAAACATCATTTGCATCAACAGCTGATGAAACAGAGAGTGTGGATGATGCCAGGTCACGTAAACTGGTATGAATGGATTGGGCTTCAAAGGAAGATGCTGGAAGAAAATGTCTCATTCCCAGTTCTCGGCCCGAGTAGCTTTTGGAGCCGCTTTGCGTTCTTCATGTTTTTTCTGTCTGCAGCAGGTTTCGTTCCCCTTGGATTTATTGTTCGTATCAACTTTGTGAGCTGATTTATTACTGTAACTGTGGTGTTGGAAGAGAAAAACAACTTAGTACCACTTGTGGATTAACCATTAAGTGGTTTTCACATAAAGGGTAACTTAAAAACAACATGAATAAACAACAGAAACAGAAACACAAAGAGCTTTCAATTACAAACAGTCCCTGTGTAGATGTGAAACAACCAATAATGCATTCTGACACACTGTTTTCTTTACGGATGGTGTTCCTGAAAGGAAATGTTAAGCGTTTGACTGCACAAGATCTGCCTTATTAAGTAGTGATTCTCTCTCACATCATCTCCTCTTCACTGGCTTCATGGTACGATTCAGACAAATACGCTGATAGTTCTCTGGAAAAAGTTTATAGTGGCATCTGTAGGTGATGACGAATAGCTCAAAGGGCTAAAGACTGCTGGTGTCAACGGCGCTACAGCAGGTCTGTACTGATGCCTGCATCGTCCACTGATGAGGTTTATCAGCCAGCGATGACTTCCTCGGGCCTCGGTGAGCATGTGGGTGCCCATAAACCCTTAAAGTCACGCTGGTCCTGTAATGAGGGGAATCATGATGGCAAATCCTGCAGGGCATCTTCTGGCAGTGATGGCTGCACCAGAGGGCGCATGCATGGAGATGGTTTGGAGGGGAGGGTTCCAGCTGGCAGGCAGGATTTCCTCATTAACTAGCTGGGAGAGCCACAAGGGTCGACTTGCACAGAAGAAGTGGAGTCACATTAATCACGCTGTCATAAATGCACAGGTCCACTCCTGAGACAGGAGTTCATACCATCACAAGCTGCTGCATAAGACAAATAGCCATACAAATATTAAGGCATAGTGAAATTTCCTTTGTAGTTTTTTTTTTTTTTTTCATCTTAGGTGGCAATTTTTTTTCCTTTATAGTATTCAAGGGTGTGTGCTGTAATAAGCGGTACTCCTCCTGCACCTGCACTAAATCTCTGTGTGGGAGGAATCCTGCGATTTCCCCTCGCTGCTGGCCTCCAATGTCTTGCTGCAAGCCTCACCAAGCCAATGTATACTTTTCACTGGCTGTGCTTGTGTGCACAGGGGATAAATCCAATGATTTGCATTGATATAGCTTTGAAAAAAACAAAACAACAAAAACACTTATGAAATCCCTCCCACCAATAATGGGAACCAGGCTCGGTGAGAAATACATGCATGGCTCCCGGGATTGCAGGGGCGAAAGGCTAGGAGGCTCCAGTATTTAAGATCAGATCTAAGGCTTGTTAAACCAACAGATGAGGTCAAAATATATTTGTTCTTGCCTCAAGGATGTACAAACATCTCAGCTATGCTGCTGATGTCACTGCCACCAGGAGAGGCTTTTTATCAAGCAACAAAATCAGCTATTTCGTTAAAGATGAGAATTTTGAGCTCCATTCCACGCAAACCAAATTGTTTCAGGTGGAAACCTGAAGTTGAATGATTAGCGTATGCGGCGGCTGCTGCTGCAGGAAGAAGGTGAAATAGAAAAATTTAGATGATGCTGTACACGGGAATTCAGCAGATGAACAGATGATGCATTTTCTTTAGGCTCCCTGCTTCTGAGGCAACACAATTCATTTTCTTTTATTGATTGACATGGGACACCGTGACGTTTACGGTTCATGCACGCAGGCATCACTAATGAAAGAATTTCTTGCCATTCAGCTTGAGAAAATAAATAGCAGCTCAGCGGAAACTGACAAGCAGCGGCAAGTGTATATGTTTTATTGAACTGCTATCTTTGTGGAAACCTACCTGAGAAAGGGATTATTTTCGCTCACTATTTCTGGGTCATGTTTGAGAACTTGTTCGGTATGAGGTTTATTTATGTGACACACAGGCTGCTTCTAAAAGTCCAATATTGAAAAGGTGTTTGTGGTAATGTATGTCCATGACTGTGAGGATCAATCACTCTGACAGAAGCAAAGATTTTGGCAGGTCTTCACTTCTTCATCGGGCTGTTTTAGGTTTTTAGGGGTAAGATTATAAATAGTTTTAAGTCAAAGTAGCATGAAGTGATTTTAATTCGATCCGTCAGGCAGTTCAATAGACAGCGTCTTGTTTAAACACGCAAAAGCAAAATTGTCTGTCTTTCTGAGCATCCTCTGGGGGGTCGGGGGGATAAGCAACTAAGCAACTCAGTTGCTTATCAACTACTGTTAACTTTGTCTGTTGCCATTTAAAGCTGGGCAGGGATATACGAGAGAGCAGACAGCAAGCGGTTACTTGAGTGACGAGACTGAATCAATAGACTGTAAAACTGAATTAGAAATGTTTAGCGGCTCTGTGGAACGGACGAAAGCAAAGGTCTTAGTGCGTTCATGTGTATCAATAAACAACACTGGCCTCATTTGCACAGAAGTACAAAACCTGAGTTTCATAAGAGGTTTTCTTTCGAATCTTTTTTCTTCATGAGAACACAACAGGAGGCTGTCAATGCAGTGTTGGCTTTGTTTTCTTTGATATTTTAACTTTATGTAAGCGTTAGAGCCTTGTCTGTTTCTGGCAACCGTCAAGATGAAAGAACAAAGGCTCTCTCTCTCTCTCTCTCTCTGTCTCTCTCTCTCTCTCTCTTTCATCCCCCCACCGATATATCCCCCCCCCCAGCAAAGTGTTTTGACTTTTGGAGATAATTATATTTGTAATTGTTTCAATCCTCTTTGGAGCCATTCGAGCAGCGAGCTGCCTGAGCCAACTGACCGTCGAACCTGAGCGCAGGTGTTTCCCTCCCACTGTCTTCAGTTTATAGGACTGCTTCCTCAATTCTACTTGTCAAAATCAGTTTCCTGGAGTACAACACAGCTGGTGAAAAAGTTTATTGCAATTATCTGCCTGGCTTGTAAGGGGTTTTGTCAACTCTGAGAAAATGGCTCAGGATCCAAAAGATGTATCAGGCTGGGCTCACTGATGACTCATTTTGTGCTTAAATCCTGAGTTCAAGTATCAAATAGACATGTTGCACTTGAAAGACGTCAAGAAACACAATCATGATGGACATGTACATGTAATGTGGCATCAAGTGTTATTTCAAGCTGAACTTTGTTGTGGATTAAACTCAGGTTATTTATTGACCTTTTCTGCATACTATGCATACATAGTAAGAGGACAATAATGAGCCGGAGCTATGTAATGTAGAGTTTGTTGCAGAGTCTCATTTATTCATGACTTGATTGTGAGTTTTACAGACCCAGGCAAAAACAACAGTTTGATTTTTTTATGCCACCAACAGCCTGATGCAATCCACTGCTTCCATTGGACTGTACTGATATGAGCTGCCAATCTAATCAGACTACAATCATAACTATCTCTGCTACGTCATCTTTTTGCGGCTGGGCTGGTATTATTTTTCAAGCAATTCTCATAAACAACTCAGTCATTTCTTGACGGAAACGCAACGACGTGCATTTTCATTGGGGGGGTTATTTCTCAAGGGGAAGCCACTGCAAACTTCAATCAGCACATCAGTGTTATGTTTTTGCCTCTGAAACACCACTTTTACTGAGCAAGCAGTTTCAAGCACACTTAATGCGTTTACCAAACATAAAGTAACAGGATGAGATATTGTAAGAGCTCATCAAAATCCTTATTTTACATGTGATCCCATCCACGACAGATGGCAGCCAGCCTCGAACCTGTGTGGAAGTAACTACAGCAGAACACGGAGACAGAAACGTGTGACTGGCAAGGAAAGTGCAGCCCGATGAGCTGCCACCGGATGATAGCAACTAATTAGAGAATTTTCTCTTCTGCTCAAGGGGCTGTCTAATGATTAAGAGAGCCCGATGAATATGTATATGGTATGAGCACAGGGATGGCTGGATCTAGGTCAGGCTGCTGGTGGATGACAAGTTGCGTATGAAGTGAAGCAAGGAGATGCACAGCAACACCACACTAGTCAGAGTAGCTATCAAGAAGAACTCAGATGTGAGGGACCTTAACTTTTCCACTTTATGTCTCTAACAAGTTATGCATTCATGGGGTGGTGGGTCTTCCAGCTGAGGCCCTAAATGACCTCTCTGGGGCTCGTTTCTATCTGTTAAGGCCTGGCATTTGAATTGAACAACATTGAGCAGCACTGCATTGATTGGACTCTGCAAACAGAATGTTGAACAGACCTTTCAGCATAATGGTGGAGTCTTGTCAGTGTCACTTTTCAATGAATACATGCTAAACATTCAAAGTCCCAGCCGACAAACAAGTCGGAAACAGTGAGAAATAAAGATTCAAAGATTCGTCAAGTGTGACTCAGGTATCCCAGTGAATTATAAAGATGAATGATTAAGATAATGAATAAAGAAATAAAAAAATAAAAAGTCCGAACATATTAAGTCAAAAAGCAAAATATACCCCAAAAAATAAAATCAAAAGCTTAATTTATTTTTACATCATTATGTATTTCTTTTTATTTATGTGTGGCTATTATTCCATATATTAAAACAGCTGATTAGTTTTATAATTCATTGTTGGTAAAACTGATTGGGTTTACACAATCGACATTAATATCAAAACCTACCAGAAGTGGAATTAAAAGTCAAAATACAAAAACGTATAATTAAATTCAAAGATCGCTTTGTGTATGAAGTACAAGAAGGAAAAAATATCCGGCTGCCTCACAGCCATGTCCTTGTCCCTGCTGTCACAGATGTCTAACCAACACATCTGTCAGGGGATATGAGAAATGCCTCCTCCATTATTTTCTTTTATTAAAAATGTGCAAGCATTTCTTTCCATCACCCGCAATCACACTTGGGAATATTGAAACATTATACAATTCCTGCATCCATGACAGCTCTCAATAAATCTGGTGATTTGTTTCTATCCTTTATTTTCATTTTTTGGGGGGGACATTTGAAGCATTTGATGTGAAGGAATAACCTCGTAATCTCAGAATCGCAGAATTTAAAAGAGAAAGCACGGAAAACCAAACCAGAGGGCTTACATAACTATAACTGTACCTGTGATTGAAATTCCCAACCTGTAATCACAGGAGAATATCTAAGAATACAACAACAGAAAGGTTTTTGTGTGTGAATTCTTTCCACGGCTGCCAGAACATGCAGAGCAGGTCACAGGCAAGCTGAAGTATCTCAACTGTGCCCCAGAAAAAGGAGCGTCTCCGCTGGAAGTGATTGTGAATCTCTATCTCAATATAATGAACACCCTGACAGGGAAGTAAAACAAGGCTGTTTCCTGTCACTGCCACTGGAAAAAAAACCCCATTGTGCCGTAGTGATGGCAGGGGGGGGTGCTAGCTGCTGACTTTTCATTTATTGGTGCTTGAACAATGGAGCAGTTGTGTCCCTGCTACAGTGTTGTAGATACACGCATGCAACTTGCAGACACACTCATGGTGAAGCCATGGTATCATCCGTGGTGGTCACATCTCATCTTTTCTCTGATACAAGGAAGACAAATGAGCCAGAATCTGACACTCTTTCTCCCTACAGGCATGGTGACACCACCTCACATCAGTGCGGCTCAATTGGACAGTGCAGTGGTGCAGCGATGAACTAAACATCATTTCTCGGTTCAGTTCAGTTGTTCATTTGTTCTGTTATGTGTGACTAGATATCCACATGAGAACATCTTTGCGCTAGAGGGGTTTAATGTTTCCTCTTTTTCCTCTTTATAGAGGAGCCAAAGCGCTGACAAAGTGATCGGATTGTTTAAAAGGGTGGATGACGAATATGTTTTCAGTTTGGCACCAGGTGAAGTTGTGCGATGGAAGAATGAGAGACGCTTGCAGGAGAACAGTATCAGACTAAGGCTTCATACTAAATCATACTGTACCTGGGAGAGAATGTTCTTCTGTGAACACATATTGATATTTAGTTATCCCTTTTTCTCTAAATATATAAATCACCTTTACCGTTTCATGTTTGTTTCCTTAAAGGAGCTGTATGTAAGAGCAATAATAAAACGAATCATAAAATGACCCCGATATGTCAACAGACATTTGAAAATCATGTTCATTTCAAATACTTATGTCACTGACAACAGCACTCAAGCCAGGATATTCCAGTTTAAAAAGAGGAGTTGCAGCCCTCAACTGATGTTTATGTTGTCATTTTTTGTTTTGGCCTGAAGCTCCACCCTCCACCTATCTCCCAATCACCAAGTCAGTATTGTTTCGGCATCCGGGTTGCCAGCTCGGCTCTAATTATCGCCGCCATGGCAGCCTACGTTCCTGCTGCATTCTGCAGCCTACCTGGCAACCTCTGGTCGGGGGGAGGAGGGGGAGGGTACACGCCGCTCAACAATATTTTGAAAATGACTGCAGTACCAGTTTTGGCCATTTCTTACAGACGGCTCCTTTAATGCTGCAGTAACTGTTTTCTGTTTGATTCCTTATTGTGTTCCATGAAAGGATACCTATATTTAAGCAGCTGATGCATACGTAAATTTGGCTTATAATATCAATAGAAAGCAATACTCAAGGCTTTAAAACCTGTAACATTTTAAAAAAGACAAAGAGAGTCAAATTAAAAGAATCAAATGATGCAAATGAGACAAAAATATTACATTTATAGAGGTCTATGACCTTACATGTTTCTGACTGGCATGTGTTTGTAAATGTGTATGTAAATTCATGAAACAACATTTTTCCAGAAATGGTTGAATAGTCCTGCACACCAACGAGGAGGAACTCAGACCAATTCCTACCTGAAACTCTGGGATTTTGGTTGGTTTCCACACAGGAATGGCTGGCTTAAGGGGCTTCAAAAACATTTAATCGGTTTTCGGTCAAGATATGCCAACTTCAGTACATCAACTTTGATCTTCTTGAAGTATTTTTTGGCTTTAATGACTTATTTCCGGTATGCACTGCTCATCTCTTTAAATTCAGTTTGCAAAAAAACATCTTCATATCCTCAGAATTCACCTCGACTTCAGGAATCATTTTTCCGTAAGTGATGAAAAACTGCCCAGCCCGGTTGCAATATAACAGGTCAAAACCATCATACTACCACTACTATGTTATACCATACAAAAGGTTATTACGCTGGAATGCAGTGTATTTTTTTTCTACAAACATAAAGTTTATGATTTAACCAAGACAAACAAACAAACAAATTAATAAACAGATACATTGTTTGAGATACAGTAAAGCCAACAATAAATAAATAAATAAATCAAAATAAATAAAAAAACATATTTTTTTGATGATGTTCTTTTTTGAAAGCAGAGGATTTCTCCTTGCCGTCCTCCTATGCACATAGGTGTCCAATTTTCTCTTGATGTGTTCTGCATACACATTTGTTATAATTCTTTTACCAAAGTCTCAGCTCATGTTCTGAAAAGCTCGACATGTGTCAAGACTACCGTTTTCTTTCTTCTTTGAATAAAATACAGCTCACGTTCAAACCAAAGATGAATGAAAACATCTGACTCTAATTCCACCTACAACCTCACTGTAAATCTTAGAGGTTTGTATATTTTACCTCTCCCAGATATAAAATAGTGTGACATGTTTCTTGATGGATAAATGTTTTCTTTTATTTGATGTCTTGGTTATATATTGAAATAAAAACCACTTGCAACTTTGTATTTTTAACAATATCTAAAAAAATGTCCCCCTATTATTATGAACACATTAGGTAAATATACAGGTATGTATTTTTTTATTGTCTATATCTTTAATAGTTTTTGGGTTTGTATAAAACTTTTTCCACCCTTTTAAATAATGGGGTTTCAGAGGGCTCAGAAATTCCTGTATCAAATATTATACGTCTGGCATTATAGGGGCTGTCTTTCTTGTAACTAAAACAAGTCACATTCCATACTGATATTGTAATTTTAACATTTCTCCTATGGTATATTGTTTATGTTACTTTAAAACAGAATGGTGGACTGTTTCCAGACTGCACAATGAACAGATATTTAACTTCGTACAAAATAGGTATTGGACTTCCTCAACCTTTTCACAAAAACAGGAAATGCCAACACCACAGAAGCATTTTCTCTCCCATTCTCTTAAAATTATTCACAACTGAGTGGATGAACAAGTTACAGTACCGTTCTTAACTTAATTTAGCACTGCTAAGATAAATAATTACCAGATAGAAGCCCTGCCTTAAAATAACATGCTTAAAACAACATGTTTCACAGTTGTGGGAATCAAACAAGTGTGGAAAATGACCCACTAATGATTAATACACAAAAGCACACCACTCCTGCAGCTATGTGAAGTTTTTGAATCTCTCTTTGATCACTGTTTTGGCATATTTATGACATATCTGCATGTGCTCCTCCAGTCATCTGCTCTGTTTGGCTTAAAATCTCTGGAAAACCCAGTGAACACCAGTGAAGAGTTGGAGTTAAACATGAATGCATAGGTTATAGTTTTTTGGTAGCCAGAAGTGTATAACTGTATGAATGTTAATGCTGCTTTAACCCTGCAGAATATGTAAGCAGGCAACCGTTTGCTAATATGTGAGGAACCTGCAGCTTCATAGCAAACAAGATAGTTGTGAGGGATGTAACAGCAGGAATTGCTTGTCTGTTTATTCATTTTCTTTCATATTAAAATAAATTCACAGTTTGATAAAAACGTAAAGTGGAATTTGATTACACAGGCGGCTAACAACATCTGTCTATATGAGGAAACTCACCAAAATGTACATTTCCATCTTTATATGTTGAGATACCGTGAAAACTTGATTTACTAAAATCAATTATTTCAAATAGAACAGACACTTGAGGGGATTTTACTTTTATTTAATTTCATCTAAATGATAGTTACATTTTTAGATGGAGCACTTGTCAACGGAAATAAAATAGATTTGACTACCGACTCTAATGAAAATATATATAATTGAATATGGCCCATCGTTTTTTTCTTATTCAGCAAATGCTGACTGGCCAGAGTTTGAACAGAAAATGTTACATGCACAGTACTAGTGTCTGAAAACATTTTAAATTCAACAGAGTTTGCAAACCTTGTCCATACTGTATTCAATATTTTTTTTAATCACCCATAGATTTTCTGAAGAAAGGTTTTGAAGCCTTGTTTTCCTCGTACTGTGTGATACCATGTTGCAAGTGGCCATGATGAGCAGGCTGTAACACTATCTTATACACCACTCCTTCCCACCCTGCCACAGGAGATCCTTCCTGCCCACAGCAATAAATTACTCTTTGAAGAGATTTAAATCATGACTGCCAAAACAAATTATTTTCCTTTGGGGTTTAATAAAGTATTTTTTAATTTGAACTGAATTGAATTAAGTGAATCACACCCAGCCATTCTAGCTGGGTTGGCTATGCTTATGCTAACCTATAATGCCAATTATTACTTTACATTAATTCTTACCAAATCCGTCTAAACATCATATATTCAAGTGTAGCTACAGGATCGATATTTGAAACAAAGGCAGCCAAAGCTGACATGAAGACTGAATGATTATGCTCTACCATTGGCTCTACCTGCTGCCAATCAAAAGTCAATCCCCCTAATTATAGATAAATGTATTGTTTTATACAATTTTACCTGACGTGGTACAAAATCTTTAACACCGCACAATTGTTGTTGGTGTGAGATGTCAAGGATGTTGATCATTCGAAATATTTTTATGTGACAATACAAATCTTCTAACTTATTATTTGTGGTTACGTTATCAAGATGGAGCCTTTTTCAAGATTTAGCTTTAAGGTTTTAGAGATGTTTTTCTTTTCACTTCCAAACGTTAACGCAAATGATCACAGATTCGTTTCCTTGGAGTCTGTAAAAATAAAGGGGAAAAAAACCCTTTACAACATCAAGAGAAGTTAAAAACTACTCTGATGAAGAAGACGAATCACTGTGATCTACGATCAAGACTCACTGTCATGAATGTAAATACGTATTGTTTACAACAAGGTGTAAACCAATGGTAACCTTGGTTTACACAAAAGCCAGATTAGACTTTGCCAGAAAACGTCTAGAAAAAGTGTCCAGTGTTCTGGAATAAGATTTTTTGGAAACATGAAACCAAGACAAAATTGTATTTGACACATGAAGAGAAAAGTCGAGTGAAGGAGCAACTCATGATACCGCACATCTTGTGTCAAACATAGCGGTGGCATAGACAGGTATGGCTGCAGATGGAACAGTTGAAAAATGAATTTTGATGTGTATACTACTATCTGCTCACATTCAGCCAAATGCTATAAAATTGATGGGACAGCACTTCAGTGTAGATTGATAATGACCCGAAACATACTGTGAAAGCAACTCAATCCATTTTGAAGGTACAGCAAGGTAATACTCTTTAATGGTCAAGTCAGTCGCTGGATCTCAACCTAATCGAGCATGCTTCTCACTTACTGAGGACGAAGCTAAAGGCAGAAAGGCCCACAAAAAGCCATCAACTGAAGATATTTGCAGTGAAGACCTGACAAAGCATGTCTGGGGAAGAAACTTGAGATTTAGTTCTGTCCATGGACTCCAGGCTTTAGGCAGTGACTGAATGCCAAGGGTTTTCCTTCATGTATGAACAGAAAAAGTGATTATATTTACAAATATGTAACATTGTCAAAATATTTTAATTACAGTTCTGTCATTGTCCAAATATTTTTGAGCTAAATTGAGCAATTATGTATTCCGGCTTGCATCATATTTGATTGACAGCTATGAGAAATAAAAACACCAAACAAAAACTTGGTTTTAAGAGATTAACCTTAAATGTAATATGAAAAATCTCCAGCATGTAAAAGCTGACAGCTGAATTTATTGGAATAAAATGTTAAATATTAAACTTTGAAATGTTGAGTTACAAAGTTACAAAAACAAAATGTGAAAAAAGGGAAAATATAGGAGTGCTTAAAGTCAGAAATCAATTGTAATAACTTTCAGTGTCTCTTCTTGTTTCTGAAGACCAAACTAAAATTGCTGATGCTTGTACCCCTACATGTACCCCCACATGTCCCCCCAAGGCTGATGCAGACCAGGTGGGTAGTGAGACTGCATGTATGTCTCTCTCACTTTCTCTTTCTCTCTCACTTTCTCTTTCACACACACGTATTTGCACAATCCCTTCCGAGAGGGTTCATTTGGCCATAATTACACTCCTTCCACAGCTATAGGAAGCAGGGTGGCTGTGGGTGGTAATGGAGGAGAGCTGCTCAGCAGGCAGCATGGAACAGAGCGCTGAAGGGAGCTCAAAATCAGTCAACCAAGGGCCACCGCCAGGCATAATTACAGAGTGAACATGAACAATGATAAATCAGTGTGCTCTGTTAGTCAGAAATATACAGTCGGTCTAAGTCTGATTCAAATCCCCTACAATGACTCCCGCTCAAAATGACAATAGAAAAGTGATGGATAGCCACTAGGGTGGCACACATAGGTTTCTAAGGCTACATGAGTATATTTATATCTAACCGTACTGTTACATATAACTGTGAGGCTGTAGCATATGGGAAATATAATTTTCATTTGTGACATATTCAAGAAGCTGTGTGTAAATTGGTGATTTGTAAAATGTATTGTGTCACTGTTTTGTGAGTGATGAATGCATAAATAATTCCAGAGGATATGATGTCTGATTTAGAGTCATATCATAAAAAAAAACTCTTCTGGCATGATATCCTGGTAATTATCTGCACACGGGAACTAGTTGTTTAACAGGTTGCAGGTGTGATTTTCGAGGTTGCTGAATCAACAAGAAATAAAACTGAAAGGGAGTGCCTCTCAAGATTCACTGACCTTCAAACAGAAGAGTGGGATCCATTCATTCATTCGTTCATTTATGGCAAGATAACAGTAGGGTGGGATTGTAGCTACTAGAGCTTGAGGAGCTGTCCAAATGCTGAAAATGCGCCAGGCAGTTTCTCAGATAATTATAAGAGCTGGTAACTGGTGTAATTATGATAAAAGCTAAAAATAAACTGCCAGTCTGTTTTATGTAACCAAAAGGTTTTATTTGAAAATTTTACTGTGGCATTTAAGTGAAGTTGGTGATGGGGTGGGGTTCATTTCAAGCAAACTCTCCTGTATGTTTTTAAGCACAACTGGAAGTACAGAATATTAGAATCTTGATAACTGAGTCACAAGTATGAACCTCTTCGGAAATAACAAGCAATATAAATGCAGTATGTGTCTTTTCACGCCCCTCGGAGCAGAGCGCGTCTGTTTCTGCTATAGAGGCTCTTCAAACTAATTTGGACCACAATAACGATCCGCCCCGCCATATGATCAATAGCCTGGAACTACATGGAGAGCCAGTTACAGCTGCACATGTACAGTTGAAGAATGCGGACAGGAGGGGTGGAGTTCACTGCGTGCACTTTTCAAAGCTCCTCTGGCTCAGGCGAAACACGCTCATTCTTTGCCCAAAAACGTCGGCGTTTGCGTTGACGCGTCCTGGCACCAGATCCCACTTTGGTTAGGTCAAAGAATCACCTGCACCGCTGCAGCCTCAAAGTAAAGTTTATATGCTGTTTCTCGAGCAGCGGCCAACATTTAGGTGGTTTTGGTGGACTGTGGTCGCTCCTGCTGCGCTCCGGTTCTCCACCCTCAGCATCTCTCCGGGTTCAGAGGGATCTGCGCGGCCAGCCGGCCCGGCTCTCCCGCACACATGGAGGGGGACGTTATGGACAAGGTGGAGGCCACGGCCACGGTGTGTGACTTCGACCCCATGAGTGGGAGCATCCCGGCCACCAAAGTGGAGATCACCGTGTCCTGCAGGTGAGTCCACGCCGGGGTGTCGGTGCTGGGGCTGCATACGTCCGCGGCACACGCGCGTTATTTTGCAGAAAGGCACCTATAGATTGGACATCATGTACAAAGAGTTATATGCTAATTCATTTTGTCCGCGAAATCACATCTTAGATGTTTAATTTTAATGAATCAGTGTAAAAGAGAACGTTAAAGAAGATAAAAAAGGTACTGAGTGAAATCCCCACCCATACAAATGTACAAGAGCGCACGCGGCTTTGATGGGGAATCTGTTCAAAGAGTTAAGAAAAGAAGAAAAACACATCGTTTGGAACTGTGGAGTAAAAATTAGGCTACAATAAAAGCATCCAAGCAGCACTACTGCAGTGATGTCCACATTTTTCCAGATCGCAATGAGTGACCAACGTAAAATAAAGTCATGCTTAACTTTAGAGCTTGTTTGTTCCTCCACTAAATTGTAAATGGCTCTTTCGTGTCTGTTTCGTTCACCGTTGTGCTGATTTTGTGTAAAGCCTGAATTATGGTTCTGCGTTAAATCGACGCAGTCCCTACGCCGTAGGGTGCGGCGTAACTTACGGCGTAGGGTACGCGGCGACGCGCACCGTACGCCGTAGGCTCTGCGTAGGTGCAACGCGGAACCATAAATCAGCCTTAATACTTTTTGCGCGTCACGTCGAGTGGCACAGCAGATATCGATAGTCCCAGAGTTTACCCCGGAGGCAGCTTTTCAGCTGTTCCCCCTGCTGTCTTGGCTCAGCAAACGACACCAGTTTGTCTCGGGGATACACGAATTAAAGGTGGAACATTTCTCCTAATCAGCTTCAGATGAATCCCAAGAAGATCCACTTCAAGTGGGAGAAAATATGAGGAAGATCACAACTGGCTCAGTTGAGTAGGGTGGGGCAGCGCTGGCTGCAAGTACAGTGGGCTACAGCATGATGCTGAAACACATCAGGGCTTTCCTCCTACAGTAGCCTATATGTATACAGTATATGCACATTTTGTATCTACTACAGTATGTGCACTTTTGTTTTAATGTTTCACACAGAATGTGATCTTCATTTGTGTTTTAGACTACTGGGCTTTACAAATATGTCCGAGTAATCCATGATTCACAGTGTAATGCATCATGCCTGATAGAAACACAGTGTAGCTGTGAATGCAAATGAAGTAAGAAAAGTCACAAGGGAAAGATCTATAGATCAGACATTGCTGCATTATGGGTTTTCCTCACCCAGGTGTGAGGGAAGAAAATCCACTGAATGTCTTTTTTTTTTTATATGGTTTTGAATTTTACAGTGGTTTTGCAAACCCAATAAAGCTTCCAGCTATGTAGCTGACCTTATAAACCATTTTGTATATTAATTAGTCATTTAGAAGAAGACAGTTAACCTTTATGAGATGGGCAAGTTTGATAATTTTGCATCTATGGGGACTGCCCTTTATTGAGTATGATGATCAGCAGAAATTTCTGTATGAACTCTGTGTTAGATCATTTGTTTAGTTACAGAATACATTAAATCATACATTTTTGCTGAATGTGGAAAGCCTGATTAAGAATTTCACATGGCGGCATATACTGTATGTTTTTTATGAATTGTTGGGCATTTATTAAAAGCACCAGGTGGAAATCTGTTGTTTCCCTTTTGATATACAGTATTGTTTTTCCTTCCCCCAGAGCTTTATACTTAAAGCCAGGATCTGCGTCGATGCCCCCAGGTTCTGTTGATTTGAAGCTCCCTTGTCTGTCATTAATTTCCTTCCAAACAAAAAGTTGCCTCTGGACATAGTTTGATAGAGAGTAAAAAGTAATTCCTTCTTTCATTGGGTCTTGAAACACTGTCTGCTAAAGACTTGAGGTCCTGTCTGTTCATCATCATTCATGGATGCTGCTAATATCAGACCTCTTACTACTGCCTCAGAGATCTAGAGTGAGCTCAAAACCTGAACCCATGAAACACATACAGCCATGCATGCATGCAGCTACTCCAACTTATCAGGAAGTGTGTGTCTGTTTAATTGAGGCATACAGAAAAAAGTGGGTATTATGAGGGAGAGAGGCACAGGCTCCACAACCCTGTGTAATTGATTTAGTAAGCCTGAAAGCTCTGAGATTGCGGGGCACATGGAATTGAACTGTGCTGTACAGCCCTACAGGCATTCTCATAACCCTCTGCCAATATTGCAGCAAGCCCCCCTGACGAACTGGTGGGACTGAAGCCGACAGACGCTTATCAAAACAAGTGCATATCACGGTGATAGCACATTGTTCCCCGTCCACGGGTCTGATTGGTTTTGCGCACAGGTCAACCAGTGAGACATATGCTTCCAAACTGGAAGGGCTGCACTCCAGCTAAGCAAGAAGATGGCTCTTCACACTCAAGTGGCCTCTTGTCCTACATCTTTCTCACCCAAAACATTCCAGTGAATTCGGTTCAGAGGGTTAGGGCCAGTGGTTTTCTGGGCTTTTACAGCTACCTTTCATGAGGCAGACATTAAAACTGTCATTAGTTAATATTTAAGGAGCTGCAATGAATGTTTCATCAGTTGTTATATGGTCACATCATGCTCTAATTATTAGTAAAATAGTAAATGTGAATGTTGATGGACTGGAGTCTATGTCTATAGCCTCACTGTGAAACAGCCATTAATAGTTCAAGAAAACTGCACAGAATAAAACCATACATACCCTAAACCCTGTATTTTTCTACTGTTCCTCTTTGACTTGTCACAGTACAAACAGATGTAATGTGAGTAATGACTTTAAATATAGTCTTTGTCAGTGACCAGAACGAAAGAGGAGAATCACACTAATAAGTGTGGAAACCCAAAGAAAGGTTTGCAAGCCTTATTAGAATATTGTAAAGGGTGGTTAGGATGGCAGATGTTGCTTTGGAAAGATGACATTTTTTATCTCATTTTTCCTCCACAGTCGAGAAGAAAATTACACATTAATTGAAAAACTAAAAGACTTAGAGACATTGAATTATTGGTAATACGTGGGGCACATACTACCCAGCACAGTTTAACAAAGACACAGCTTGGCTCTTTATTTCACTTCCATTCAGCAAGAATTATAGGATTTTATTTGTCATTTTACTTGACTTTTCACTGCATGTATGCTGAGAAAAGTGACAGCAGCTGACAAAGCTGCCCTCCCTTGTACTGTGTTCAGCCTCCCACCATATGACCTTAAAATGAAATTTTATCAGCCCCCATTGCCAATTTCATCAGTATGAAGAATTGCATTTTTTCCATTCCCTGCTCATCTTTGGAGCTCCCAGTAAACCATGCGCTGTGTGCAATATATTGGTTAGACTGGCATTGTACTGAATCACTGCATTCCATAGATGAGGAAGATCTAACTCAGCCAGGCTAGTCAGCTCTCTAGAAATTCATTACCTTGGGAAACACACAAGAGGTCACACAGATGCTGAAATCCTGACACAAATGTATGCAGGGGAAGTCCTCTGGCCTATAGGGCCATTAATTATGCCCATCCAATGTCAAATGAAAACTTGCACCATGCTTTTTGATCTGATCTCTTCCTGAATCCTTCATTGCAACTGAGGGGGAGGCCTAATGAAATTATCTGGTTGATTAGGATGTGTGACATTGTGTGTCATAAACAATTGCTTGAGCAGGAAATTGGGATTTGAACTGTGCCACCAACATATCATTTACTCGAAGTTGTTGTTATGACTTCTAACTCTGCAGCAGTGGCTGTGTGAAAAGCTGCACAAGCTGTTGCTCTTACTCAGTCTTCTTGGCTATGCTTTCAGTCAAACCCTGTGACCTGTTTTTTCTTGTTGAAACATCCTTTTGTTTTGTACTGGCAGGCAGAAAGTTTTACTTAAACTAGTTCATATTGTGCAAGAGCATCAAATATTTACAAAAGACCTCCCTGAAAGAGATAGAAATATCAATTTGCAGACTGACCTGGGGTGAGTGCTCAGCTTTTATCTCACACACTGGTTTGTGTTTGTGAATGATGTGCCCCATCTGTTTTGAGGCTCAAGGCTCTGAGGCACAGGGGTCCCATAAGGAGGTAGATTTTTCCTCTTTTTTTGGTTCAAATTTTGGATTTTATAATTGAAAATGGCAGGTGGATAGTAACGAATGGACCCACGATGCAGTAAAATGAGTTTGAATTCCAGACACTTTTGTGGTTTTTGGACAATAAGCTCTTGACTGGGATGTTAGCATAGTTGGGATCCTGGGAATACAGTTGTGGGTGCATACAAGAGGTTAACATCGCTCCACTTGCCCCTGCGCTACGGTAAAGTGTTGATTGGAATGACAGGAAAAGCCGAGAGCGACGTGTAGTTGCAAGAAATCAAAGTCATCTCTTGGGGTTCAGAAATATGAAAAAAATGATTTTGCAACTGTTAAAAACAAAACAACAGCTAAAGGTTCAGCAGAGTATGTAAGAAAATGTTTGTGTTGTGGAGGATATTTGACCTAACATCACAGATTGTTTTGGAAATGTGGGAACTGTTAGTATATTTGTACACTTTATGGCTTGCTGTTCGCTGCGGTTTCACCATTCTGTTGCATTTGTTGAAAGCTTTTCAGTTGTTGACAGTTGTAGTTGATGGTCGAAACAAGCTGCTCCCTTTTAGTTTTATTACCATTTATCTAGACAAAATTTAGGAGCATTCTGTCGGGTACATTACACTGGATGTGTTATGCGGTAACCAAAATTATATTTCTGCCTGTGTGGATCAGAACATGTGTCTCTTTGCTTCATAGACATGTATGAACCTCGCTTTTCCTATGTTTTGCTGTTATTTTACAGAGTGAACCTCCAAACCGTAGACTGATAATTACAGCGATGCATAATACTTGACTTGCTGATTTGGTATTTTTATTTAACTCTAAACAAATTTCCATCCAAATTTATTTTCCTTCCCCAAACACTAAGTGTTTCCTGTTGTGGGATATCATTATACTTACTGCTGTCTTGATAACCCTGAAGCAGGCGTAAAAAATGCTTTTCACATGTGCCCATTAAGTAGGCAAAATAAGAAACTATCCCACATGTCATTCTTCTATTTGCAGCTATTATCACCCACAAATGCTTATACCAGTGCATATTAATCCCTTCAAAGACAATCAGTCTAATTTCAGTTTTCTTTTGGGGGTCTTCCTCTTATTTTTGTTAGATGCAAAGTGGTCAAACATCTAACTATGTATGAAGTCCTAGTACAATTTAGATGGCTGAGTTATGTAACAATGTTGCCACTGAACAGTTGTGTTAAACAGAAATGTGGTACAGATATCAATGTAATTTTTCTGTACAAGGTAGTAAAGTGTTTTTATATTTCTTATTTTATTGATTGATTGATTGATTGACTGAAAGTGATAAGATAATTTCATTTATTCATTCATTTGCAAAGCCACGCTTTTCTCTTCTTTTTTCGTTCCGACTAAAAGCAGTAATAATTGTACCGATCAACAGAGAATAAAGGCGTTTTAGACTAACACAAGAACGTTTTTTTTGATTGAACAGGAAACTGCATTTGCATTTAGAGGCTGGTGGGGTTTGGTAGGTTTGCTACATGCCGCTGTGACAACCTTCTCATCATGTAATATTTTCTGTTTCATTTTTTTGTGCTTTTATTTGCAATTTGATAGCATTCAGTGCAAAACAATACATTGTTAAAATAAGTGAGTGAGACAATAAGTGCGTCTGCCCAGGTTGGAAACTCAAATCTGCCTTAAAAAGTGATGCTTTAGCAATTGTGCTGGCTGGCATTAAAAGCAAAAAAAGCAAAAAAAAAGGAAATTGTCATGTGTGTAAATACAAAGTTTCTCGCTTCGTTACTATTTTATGTTTCGCTGTGAGCCCGGGTGTGCTAATCAGGTTTTCTTCCACCACCTACTGTGGGTTGTTTTCATCTACTGAGATGTAACAAAAAAATATGCCACCCGTTAGATAACCCTTTTTTCTTTGTTTCACACTAAAAGACAAACTTATCTTTCACCAATACTGATTACTTAGAGGAAATCCTTTGTACACTGTATTATGAAGTTCACTGCTGTAGCTGAGCATGTTCTTTTTGGTTTCATTTGTGGTATGTGAATGACCTTTTGCTATCATTTCATGTTAAATATATGTATGAGCTTAAGAACACTTCATTGTGCAAGATTTGGCTCCTAGTGTGCAGTTTAAGTTGTTTCGAAACTATTTCACCAGCATGCCAAGTGCATGGATGATGTCTATCTTCAAAGATATATTCAACTTGAGCTTTTTCAGATGGAACAGAGAGACAAAAGAAAATTGCTTTAAATTCACAGTAGACTGAGTACAGAGTGGTGTGCCAGGGTTACAAAAGCCATATAAAATCAGAGTGCGTGTTTCCCTCAGCTCCTTGTAAAAAGAAAAAAAAAAACCCTCAGTCTTAACCCGAGCTGTCACAGTGTGCAATTAGCAGCAATATTATTCCCTAGTCAGACATTAGTTGTGCACCAAAGTCGTTCCGAAATAGAGAGTCACTCTGTATGTGCATAGCCATTTATTATGGGAGCAGAAGAGCAGGTTTATGACTGAGATTCTGTCACTACCCGCGAGATAGCTGCCTGGGGAGAGCTCTGATGCAGGTATCGTCAACCTGGAGACGGCCCAGGTTGAAACTGAATAATAAAACAGATGGAGCAAAAGAAGACACCTGGCGCTATCACAGGGAAAGTCATGGGACTCTTACTAATAAAGGACCAGAATGTGCTCTGAATGTTACAGGGGGGGAGTTATTTGAGATACAGATGAAAACACTGTTCCTTTGTATCATTATGTGTTTTCAGCCTTATAGAAAGTCCTTCATAGATCATTTCCAGAATTGAAACATATTGTTTTTTTTTTCATGTCTTTGAGTTAATTTTAGAGTGATTCTTAAATGTATGTATATTTTGATCATGCCAGCATGATATATCCTACATTTTTTTAGGTTACAAAAGTTCTCTACAGGAAAACTGGATATTTTTGTCTAATGGGATTCTTTATATAGACCCAGCTGACCTCTGAGGCATTATATGCCTCCCCAGTTTGGTTCTTTGAGCTTCTGACCCTAAAACCGCTTGGGGGTGTATTAGACAAAAAGCAGACCACTGACCCTTGAAGTGTGAGGAGAAATACTTTGTCTTCAGTCAAAGGATAGAGGGCCATAGGGCAGAACGGAACGTGGAGTGCCAGAGTAAACCTCAAAATGAAAACCGTCCTTTACTTTGTCCCCCCAGCCATCTCCATCGTCTCTAACGTATCATAAAGAATCTTCCTTTTATAACTCAATCTTCTATTTGTGGTCTTCTTAAACACCAATACTTTTGCAGGTCAATGAAACATTTGATTAAAAAGCTAAGTAAAACTACCTTCCCCTGAACTAAATGGTTTCTTCAAGATGCCAATTATAATTTTGACAACTTTTAAGAAAGTTGGAGAATTGAGGAGCTCTTGCCAATGAGGCACCGTGGGGTACGGGAATCATTACCTGACGCTCTTCCGTTAATAACCAACAACATGCACCACTGATTTGCTAAATTGTCTGTAAGATCTAATTAAGAGGGAAATCTCTTCCTAATATATATTTTTTTCAGACATTATTCACTTTCGGTCTGCAGTAAAACTGTATCAATTTTTAAAGACATGCTAAATCCTTTATGTGAAACATTAATAAAGCTAGATAGATTTTGTAGATTTGGTTTAATAGTATGTACATCTGCTGCATTTACTGAATTTCCTGGCAGCACCTTATTTCAGTCTAGTATTAACTTTACTGTGCAAATCCAGTAACTGAGCTGTGCTAGGTGCTGAATAAACAAACATTACTTTGTTAGGGTCGATTACGCAGATTAAGAAAGTTATTAGAATATTTTTTTTCTCTCTCAAGTAAAATTGAATTGAATTTTAAGTGTTTTTGTTTGTTATGCATCTAATAGTGCACTTCAGACTGCCTCACCGGTAAAATAAAAAACAAAAACATATTAAATGCTGAAGTTAATTGAGGAGGTTAATGCACTCTTGTAACCATGAAGAAGAGGAAAAGCCATTTTTTTCTATTTTTATTTGGGATGAGATAGTCATAGCGATGACAAGAGTAGCATGACTTATAAGAAGTATGATACATGAAATAAAGTAGGAATCAGAAATTGCTTTATCTAATTACAGTCGTCCTACTTTTAAACTTATTTAAGTTTCAGGATAATGATCTTCTTTTATCCCACTGGGGATTGTACAGAAGAAGGGGTTTACTTTTGAAATATGCAACATTATTTTACTGAAATCAGATGGATTAGCTGAAATGTTAATACCCATTCTGGGTTGCAGATGTGTGTACTCTGCCGTGGTGTGCCATAAGAAAGTGGATTAATTTGTTTTCGTGCTCAAATTTTCCTGCTTGAAATGTATGTGTGGAATAAAGATGTCCTATTAGAATAAATTGCTGCTCAACAAAATGACTGTGAATAATGACATGCAAAAACTAAACTGGATACCACGTTTTCCCACTTTACTTTCCTACGAGTGACCCCCCCCGCTCTGCAGTGAGAAAAGGGACTAAGGTCGTGGTCAAGCAAGCTGTTGAACACTAACACCAGACAGTAACAGGTGGCTTAGAAAAACACATTTAGTCCTGGAAGGCTTTGGTTTCTTTGATGTTAATTGCTCCAACAGTTTTATAAGTGTTGTGAGGTCAGTGCAAGGTCAAAACCCCGTGAGACTGTATCTGTCATCTCCCTGTAACAGACCACCTTATGTCCAGGACCGCATTATTACATGAACTGTGCCACGTTGCATAAAATCTCATATATATTCATTGAAATACTGATATTGCCTGAAGGGATTATTTTCATCCATTATTGAGTTATTTATTGATAGTCAGAAACAAGAACCAAAAAATATCTAAATATATGCTTATGCATGCCAATGACATCCTTGAAACCATCAGGAAAAACATTTGATCTTAAATCTTGAATGAAATGATTGACGATGGCGCTGTCTCAAAGTGTAAAGGTAATCCACTTTAATAGATCCATTACAGTAAGATTAGAAAACATGATGGGTATTGGGTCTAGTCATTGGAAAAACTCAGACTTCTCATCCATTTAACAATAAATTACTGTGGAAAAATAAAAAAGGTTAAGACTAATATTAATGCAGACTGCACCTTTTCTTTTAATGAAGTCAAGTCGATGTTCTACTCGAGGAAGGGTTAGGGAATGATAAGTGTTGAACTCCTCCACTCTGGAGTCCCCAAGGCCTGGTTGTATTTACGTTTAGTCATTTAGCAGATGTTTTTATCCAGTGACTAACCAATGAGGACCGGCATTTATGTGTGAGTGCACAAGTCCTGGTGTGTAAGTGTAATCAGTTTAACTGACAGTCAGTAAACCATGGCTCAAAAGCGTAAAGTCAGTGCTCTTTCTTGTGTATTTGTTATGAAATGATGGTGGATGGTAGCAACTGAAATATTGATTAACCTTTTTACGCTTTCATGAGATGGTTTGTCCGACGTGTCGATAGTCCAGTTTAGCGCAAAAGTGTAATGGAAACACTTTTTTTGCGTTGCACATCTCCAACATCACTGGATGTGAGGTAGTGGGCCATATGACCACACCACATGACCAGAAGAAAGAAAGATAGCATGCTACTTGTGGACAGAGGAGACAGAGAATAATCTTCTGCTGTTTGTCTTCTATTTATTTTTACAACAGCGGCAGGGAGAGGTCAAAATAATTTGTCCAAAACTAAAGATGTTTCCATCCATCTTTTACGAAGTCAAGATCTGATCTTCTTCTTCGTTGTGACGAGACATCTAGGATGAGAAAGTTACGCTCGTAAAAAGTAGTCTTGCTGTTAAAGTCGGTTAAATACACCCCCCCCCTGCAGCAGTAGCTTGTCGCAATTTCAGAATTGTTGCTTTTGTTTTGCAAAAAGTGTAATAGAAACCCACCGTCTTCCATGTCCAGCTGGTTTTAAGGCTAAACACCATGGCATACTCCTTCAGTCCCCTCAGTTCTGTTAATTGCTGCTATTGAGGAAATGCCACACCAGCTTTAACTCTCATTTATCATTCTGCTTTTCTTGTCAAGACTGTAGCTGTCTTAAAAACATTTCTTTTTTAACTCAAACTGTTTATTTTAGGGTTGCCAGTGCATGTTGCTAGCGTTACCAAAGAACTTAAGGCATCTCTGCCTTTACCTGCTTGATCACAGCATCAGTGCATGCACCGAGTCAATTTGATATGAATGCACGAAACTACCATGGAAATGAGCACAAAGTCTTGCTGATAGGCAGAAAGGGCGGATGATTTCCCTAGTGCTGAGGTAAATCATTTTCTTATAGAGCCCCACCCCCTCAGATGACAGATTACCAAATCAACCTTTCATCACAGTTTTTTACTAAATGGTCTAAACGTTTTTTGTTTTTTTCTCATTTCAAATCACATTTGAGAAGCTGTCACCAAAAGCATGAGTCATTTTTTGGCTTTTAAAAACAACCTCAGTCAATTAATTGCGGTCATTACAAGGGTATACATTAATTACAGATCATTTTTATGTCAGTAGCTTAGCCTTCAACTGTAATTGGGTCCTGGTTGACCCGAGCTACTTCCTACACACACAACATGTAGAGAAATAAATCACAGATTCATCTTTAGTAAACTTTGTAAGTTCAATTACTTAGAATTGCTCCAATTGTGGCACAGCTCACTGAATAACTATTATTTTCTTCATTGTGTTACCATTCCTTCTTTTTTATAATTGTTTTATTAAGAACAATTTTGAATGTGACCATCTTTCAACAACAATTACACCAATTTTATGTAATTTAGTATGAATTGGTAGACAGCTTTTGTATGTCATGCACATCTTCCTTCACGAGTGGTGTCTTCTTCGTCTGGGTTTAATGTGCTTATTGTTTATTATACTTCTGACTTGGAAATTAAATCTGTAGGGCACAATGTGAAGCAAGTGTGATTGTGAACTTGTAAGTAATTACCCCCTACCACTGAAAACAGCATTATTTTGTGATTAAAATCTATATAAAAAGAAGTAGCTACATGAATGTAAAGATTGGTTTTCGCCACATTTTACGCCACAGATTTATTAGAGGGATAAAGACACATGAGTGACATGAGTGAGACTTTGACATCATTGTTTTTCCTTTCTTGCAGGAATCTTTTGGACAGAGACACTTTCTCCAAATCTGATCCATGTAAGTTCACGTTTTGTACAAAGATAATTGAAGTCTCATGTTCACCAAGAGCAGTGAAGCATCCTCTTCTTTTTACAATGCTTTTCTGTATTTTTTTTTGCTGAGTTTAACTTTGATTTGGTTTACTCTGCTCTTTCAGTGTTCCTTCAATAACTGCATATCATTTGCACAGTAATGTGACAACCTTTCCTCTGTGTGAGCTAAAGTACCATAATACATGCAGGCTATAAACACCAGCTCTTGAATACAAATGGATATCTTTTGGGGAGACGCATTGGAAAATGCCATGAATGCTTTTTTCTTTTTTGTTCTATTCTGTGCAGAAGAGGGAATGGAGACATTTTACATAATAGGGAGGAGGTTCAAGCCCTCTGTGTAAATCAGCTGCGGGAAAAAAAATATCACACTCACTGTTTTGTGAATGCCTGAAGCTGAGCCTTGGGGTATATGACAGGTCACGTGACCTTCACCCCGCCTCACCTTCATTTTTAGTTGCAAAATCAAGTGGGAATCTGGAGAATCCCACCATTACAAAATGGTGGGATTTGATGGCTTACAATAAATCTTGCTCCAGGAGCTCTCAGTCTTTTTTTTTTTTTTAATTTTATGTTTTCAGAGCGTTCCTCTCTGTACGTGCATGTCATGCCTAAGAGGATGGCACTTCATTACGCTGTCATGGTGTGAAAGGATAATTAATGATGAATGAGTGTCGGAAGATAATGAACAAAACAAATATTGTTTGTGGTGCGGGATGCTTGATTGGGATTGGGTGGAAACAGTGAATTCTTCTGATCTCCCTCTCTTTTTCTCTTTTCTTTACTCGATCCCTCACCGCCTCACTTCTCAGTGGTTGTGTTATACACCCAGGGTGTCGAGTCCAAACAGTGGAGAGAGGTAAGAAATCACTGCTGCTCCCTCTGTCAACACAACTCAATCAGCCCACCTCTTTTCCTCCGACCCCACCGCCCCCCCCCAGTAAACTCTCTCAAGGTAAATGCTGTTTGCCAATCATTTGTAAGTGATTGACCCTGTGAACACTGATGTGCTGGTCAGCACTGCTTTGGCTGTGACGGAGTGACTGATTGAGGTGGTACACATATCTTTAAAGATTCTCCTCGGTATCAGATGCCCTCTGGCTGTTGCAAATAAGACCTTAATTAGAGCAGAGAGGCTGCTGAAGCTGGCAGAGATTGCAAAAAGACAGAAGTATTTCTGGGATTATTATGCGCATTTCTGATCAAAATGTTTTAGTATTACTTTTTCTAAGGCTATCTAAATCTTCTGTGTGAACATGCTTTCAGATAAGGTTGTATTACTTCACACTGATTTGACAGGTTAGGGAAAGATTGTGCACCTTGCTCTTTAAATTTTGAACATTTTAAATGGTGCATCGCTGGAACACAAGGACAAATTATTTAGATGGTAACTAACAGCAAGTTCCTGCAGGCTTTATAAGGTTATTTTATGAAAGAGATTTAGCAAACTTAGATTATTTCAAAAGATTTTTTCTGTTACATTGGATTGAGCAGTTGGGTCAAAAAACTGGTTTGACTAATGAATAATTCACAAAAAGATTGCAAGCAATAGGCTACTGTAGGTTGTTATCAGGCTATTGGTTATTGTCTTTACCGTCTAGTTTCTAATTGTGCCAAATAGAATACCAGTGTTTTACCAATGTATGAATCACAAAGGGGCCAAATAAACTGTTTTAATCTGAAAACAAACAAAAATTAAAGCTGCAAGCAGCGATGAACGGGCCCTCGCACCCTTGTGCACGTTACACGTGCTGCAGTGGAAGCACTTGTATGACTTGCATGTAGATTCTTCAGGCCTGGACATTTAGCGGATGACACCTGCCACGACTCTATATGTCAAACCATTCAAAAGTTATAGCAGAAAATAGGGACTATCAAATATTGACCAATCAGAAGAAGGGGCGGGGCTAATTCATGCCAATGAAGGTCAAGTACTCAAAACCGAGTCAGATGACACCACCCACAACTCTCTATGTCAAACCATTCAAAAGTTATGGCAGAAAGTAGGAACTATGAAATATGGACCAATCAGATGAAGGGGGGGGGGCGCGCTTTTTGGTGTCTATCGTTGCCATGGTAACGCTTTTGACTGAGAAAAGTAATGCACATCGTCACAGGATCGAGACGCACATTTGGATGTATAACACACCTGGTGCAGGTTACGGTTCGGGCGAAGCAGCGGCCGAAGAAATGGCATAAATTGCGGCAACATTACACGATTAATTCAAAATGGCCGACTTCCTGTTCGGTTTCGGCCATGGCGCCAAGAGACTTTTCTTTAAGTTGCGACATGATACAGGTGTGTACCGATTTTCGTGCATGTACGTCAAACCGTATTCTGGGGCTTGAGGCACAAAGTTTTCTAGGGGGCGATGTTGAGCCGTTAGGCCACGCCCATTAATGCAAACCATGAAATATCAAAAAAACAAACAATTCCTACAGATACAATAGGGCCTTCGCACTGTCAGTGCTCGGGCCCTAAAAAGATAAGTATATATATATATATAAATATACTGTAGAGGTGCACTGATGCCAGATAAATATGAGCAGAGCTGCTGAATATAAACACTTCCAAACAGATCCCCTTAAATAACTAAATATCGTAGGGGTACATGACCACAGATACAGTTTTTATTAGGAAGTCCCAATCAGGTTTTTGATTTGATTTGATTTTGCAACAGTGTTATAAGTAAGGCGAGCAATGTGCTTTTTAGATTGTACTCTTACTTCTTACTGTCCTTTGCTGGCTTAAAGAATAAAATGTTTGTGTTTGAAGTTAGCTACAATCTTCCTCACGGTAGCCAGGGCGTCTATCACGCTGTGTTTAGAAAGTCATGCAAAGCACGCAAAATCGGCAACAATGTGCGACAGTCTGTGACAGTCTGAACGCTCACCGTAAGAAGACGACACAGACGCCAGCTTCGTTCGGTTTTCAATCACCATTGTAACTTAACTTTTATTTATTTGTCTCCGCTGTAATGCTGCTATGCGCATGCGCAGATCACCACAAACAACTTGTTGTTGTTTAGCATTTTTTCCATAGTCTGTTCGATGCGCTAGTCAAAATAATGAGAATAAAATATATATCCGATCCCTGATCGGGATGCAACGTCCAATTTCGATCAATTCTGAAACAACATGATCAGGCCCAATTTCCGATCACGTGATCAGATCGGGACATGCTTAGTTTTTATGATAATTTTTTTTCCTGTCTAACATAGGACTATAGAGGTCACTGTTTTGGAGTAAATTACCCTGCATTGACAACTGAACATTAACTGAAAAGGATCCTGCCTGTTGTGTTTCACAATTTCGAGAAAACATGACTGATGTCTGCTACAGGTTATTGTAGACCTGTATTGGTTGTTTGCACAAAGGAGACCAGTATTTATTAGGTTGAAAAAAACAAGCCTGCCAACTCAGAGAAGGAGGAAAGCAACCAAATTCTGCAGTGTCTGTACAGCGGGCGGTTTGTGGCTTCTACGAGCCGTTCAGATTCTGCCCCCTTTTGTTACGTAACCAAAATGCAATTTGCATAGGTTGGCCTCCGATGCGTGAAACCACGCCCACAACTAACTCCGGCCGGAGCTTCCGCCATTTTTTTGTAGCGGTGTATCGCGTCATTCAGGCAGCCAATCAGCACAGAGCCTCATTATCATAGCCGCCCCCCCACTCAGAATCCCGCATAGAGAATGACGTTAGAGACTGGGATGATAAAGACATGGTTTAGAGGCTAAATTTCTAATTTATTTAGCAAAAAAAATCAAAAGCTTGTTTTTAAGACATTCAAGGCCTGTTTAAAATAGGTATTAAATGCCATAATAGGTCCCCTTTAATGTTCTTAAAAAGATAATAAAAACAAATAACTACTATGCCCAAAAGCCCCCAAATGCATTGAAATAAGGCATTCATTTTTTTAAACTATAAAAGATCACATTTGGTCCCTAAAATAATTAGTTATGCCCCTGCGCATGCGCATGACGGACCTCCTGTGTGGATGAGAGGACGCGGCGGCAGTGGAGAGAGAGCTGGCAAACTTGTTGGTTAAATAAGCTTCCACAGCCCACAGGTGATATTTTCACTTACTTTTAATTTCAATTCAGTTAAATTTATTAACTTATAATTTATTATTACCAAGTTACATTTCAACCAGGAACTATTAAATACGTCTGTTAATTGCTAGTCAAAACGGGCTGTTATGAATTGTTGGTGTAGCGCAAGGCTCTTAATCAGTCTCACGCACTGAGCTTGAGACACACGCATTTCAATGTGTTTACACATGGCCTTTCTCATACTGAGAAATCATTAACTTCGCCACACAGAAAGTCCAACAGCCCATCTTACAAACGAGTCCAAGGCAGACCACGCTGCGGTGCGATGGGCTCACAGAGAGCAGCTGTCTCCAGTTACCAACCTGTCGGCCAATCAGAAAAGAGATGTTTTTTGTTGCCAAGTAAGGTCTAAGTTTCAGCCTCAAGCGCTTCATCCCCTGTAAGACAACATTTGAAAACAGAAATATTTCAAGTTATTTTAGCAAAAAAGGAAAGTGCAACCAGGAGAAGCAAGCGAAAAAAAGGGGATATATAAATGAAGAAGAGAGAATGGAGAAGAATTTGGGAGGGCCTGTAGGGGATGAACAAAGCAACAAGAAAGTGAGGAAGAAGACACTGGTGTGAGGGATGAAGACAAGAGGATATCAGGTTCAGAAAAGGCTTTTTCAACCCCCACCCAGTGCATGGGTGCTGTGGACATGGGGAAGTAAACGCGACCCTCGACACCCGAAGGTGAGAATTGAACCCAGGTCCTTCTAGCTGTGAAGCAGCTGCAGCACCATCACTGTTTAAATTTTCCAGACATATCAAAATGCAAAGACGATGTAAGGAAGAGTATCAGGACCACTGAAGGGGAAAAAAAATGCAATTCTTTGTAAAAAAAAGTCAGAATTCTGACTTTTTTTCTCAGAATTATATTTTTTTCTTCAGTGGTCCTGATACTCTCCCATGGGGATGCACCAGTACAACCTAATTTAAAGACGTTCCTCAAAACCCTCCAAGGAGCAGCAAAAAGAAGTTTAGATAAACATTGGAATTTCTTCTTATTACGCTGATGTTATCCCACGCCACCCTTTGCCCCCCATGTAAAATAGTGTAGATCTTTTTCCACTTTTTCCTGGTCTTTCACGCACCCCCCCCATCTCAGTCCTCTTTGACAGAATAGTTGTTTCTTTTTCTTCTAGGGATCAATAACATATGGACAAACTGTCAAGAAGGCTAGTGAAGGAAAAACACTCACATACACCTTGCACACAAAAAAACCCTCTGTTGCAAGATTAATATATACGCAGACGGGGGCAGGGATCTCCTCAGATATGATAATATCAAATGAGTTAGTTCACAAAACTTTTGAATAGAGAATACAGTCGCAGAGGCAAAGGAGAGAGTCATATGGCCAAAAATATTCATAGATCCAAAGCATACCTGGCTGTTACAATATATATATATATATATATATATATATATATATATATATATATATATATATATATATATATATGAATGACCTTCTTACAGCCCTGACCTAAATCTCACGGAGCTCATAAAAATGCCACAGAGACAGGAGTGTCTGCTTGTTAACGCTCTAGTACAGACGGCACACAAGTCTGATAGCTCCAGTTTCACAATGTTCTCAACCTCTTCTACAAACTAAAAGACGGCAAATCTAATAATAAAACATTTAATCTGACTGTTACGACCCAGCTCGGCCAGGGTTGGGGAGTCGCAACAAAGGGAATCGTGACAAGAGGTAAAATGTAAAACACAGGAGTTTATTTTAAAGTCAAAGAAATAAAAGGCAAACAGTGGGTAATGTATATAAACAGAGCTGGGGGTAGAGACGATGCTCAACACAAAAATATATCAAAAAGTCTATCTGAAAATAAATAAGCCAGTTTCCCAATGACCCCGAAGTGAAAACACAGGTCTTCTTAATACCAAAAAGGGGAACAGCACCATGAACCAAGCACAAAAGGAACATCCAAAAAATGTTCATATAGAAAAAGCATTTACCAACACAAAATCCTAACTATCCCAGCTCCTGGCTAAAAGCTATCAAACTATCTTAACAAAAGGCGAAGCCAAAAAGGCTGAACCAAGGAACTATAGTCACAAATAAAACAGAAGTTAACAAAGCTATCTAATACATCTAACTATTAATAGAACTAGCCACCTGTCAAATATCTTATCATCAGGTATCAAGTTTGAGGCAAGCTCTGGCTGAACATAAAGTTGCCTCTCAAATTACGGTTGAGTGTGTGTTTCATTTCCGATTGGATGGACTGCAACCAATGGGGAGGCAGAATGAAGGTGTGTGGCCCCGGGTCAAATCCCTTCAAGCAGCGGCAATCAGGGTGTCATCAGGGAAAACAAGAAACAGCCGGGGTTAATAGAGGCGCCCAACACTAACAAACGTTCTCACTTGTTATTCAATGACATTTGTACATTTTGTAAAGGTTTGGGGTTTGGTCTCTAAAGCCCAGTTTACACGTAGCAAAAACAGCAGTGTTTTCATGCTTTTTGGCCGTTCGTTTACACGAGAACGAAGCTCAAAGTCACCAAAAACAATAATTTCTGAAAACTCCGGCCAAAGTGGAGATTTGCAAAAACTTGGTCTTCACGTTTGCTTATAAACAGAGGGAAACGGACATTTAGGCTTCAGAACGTCACATTATGCGACAGAAACGTCACCAGCGTCATGTATGCGACCTGTGTTTACAATTTGTTTGGCCACCGTCAATATTTTCTTTTTTACCTGTTTTATATTCTAAAGTCACACTTAAAAGTAACCCCACTTCTCTGTCACTCCAAACGAAAGACTCTCGTTCCATCTTGGAAGTAACTGGAAGTTACACGTGTCATTTGTTGACGTTTTTTTCCAGGATTCCGATTGGCTAGCATGACTTTATGCTTCTCGTTACACTGCCCCCTGTAGGTCTGGCTGCTCATAGCACCTTAACAGAGTATTTATGCGGGTTCATGTAACTGATGATATTTTTCAAAACGTAGAGGGGGAAATATCCGTCTTTGTAAATACCCGGCAATGTGTAGACGTGGCCTAAGAACTACACCCATGGAGTTTAAAACAACGCTGCTCTTTTAAATACAGACTAAACGACGCATTGCTGCAACATTTCTAATACCATTTATATTCTCTGAGAAATTAAATGTCACTCTTTGAAAACTTGCATACGAGAGCAATCATGAGTGATCATTTATTCATTTTTAGACGAAATATAATATTATTTTTTGAAACTCATCCAGATTACTGAGAGTTATGCCGGCCAGTTTAACCGACGGTACATGGCATAATGTATTATCTACTGATCAGTTATACAAGTAAAATTTTCAATAACCAGTGATTTAAATCAATCAAATTGTCTCATAAGAACAAAGGTAACACCTGAAATCAAGAATAGAGGAATACATTTCACTATTTCAGGTAATGTACCCAGGCAGAAATGTCTTTTGCTGCATTTCTATTCCAGTTGTCATACTCAGACTGAAATCCCTTTATTTCTAAGGTTTTATCTGAATGGATGTAATATATTGCATCAGGTCTTGTGTCAAATACCACATCATACTCTAGCTGTAGCTCCAATCAGCAGGGATTTAAACATGCACTGCCCTCATTTTTGCTGAGTGTTCAACACAGGAGTTGCAAGAGCAACAACTTACTTTTTTGGCTTTATTAAGCATCTTCTTTCCAAATGTACAGAACCCTCTAAACAGGGGCAGTTTTTCACTATCACCAACCAGTCAATAGGAAAGCAATATTTCTCCTAAGCTCCTTCTCCTTATTAAAGATTGTTGCCCAGTAGGACAATTTTATTTCCTTCCTGAAGCAACTAAAAGTAAAAGCAGTTATAGAAGCAGGATAATGTGCTTTATTATTGAAGGTAACCACATTGCTATCGGCAACAGGAAAGGAGTCAAATGCCTTTGTATATGGAGGTCTAAAAGTAAATCTGCAATTTGATATGGTGCAACACATTTTAGTTTTATTACTAACGGCAAAACAAAAGTAAAATAAATATCTATGTACAGTAACTGGCTACTTTTTATGGGTGTTTTTATACCTTTTTTTCTGCAGGGTAAAATTACTGGTGTTAAACGTTTAAGAAAAGTTTATTTAATCTTCTAGTTTAGACTTCCACACGCTATAACGATCTATTTTGAAAACAAAGTTTGTGATGTCTGCAGACTGCTTGCAGGACGGCAAGTAAGGAGATAGTACCGTTGTAAATTACTGTATGGTGTATCCACACTATAGCTTTAAACTGGCCCCGAGAAGTGCACTTGAAAGTGTTGCTGCTGGCAGTGATACCATGGTAACATAATTACAAAAACACAGGGAGCCTGTTCATTTTCATCCTTTTGTTCAGACGGATACAAACCATCTTCTAGCACCTTAAAGGAGACGTACTGTTGTCTAACCCAATCAGAGCTGAGCTTAGAGCAATCCAAACGATGCAGGAGATGAAACAATATGAGGACCTGATTAGATACAGGTGTGAACAGTCGGGAAAAATGGGAACAAGGGAAGTCAAACCAGACCATAACAACAAAAGGAACAGCCTTTCAAACTGAAACAGGAAGTTAAGTTAAACACAAAACGGGTGACAAAAACTGTTAAGGGTTGTGAGGTGAGGACCCAAAAGAAGGAGAGCCTAAGGCAGCAGGTGTTTCAGACGGAGTTATTTAATATGAACAAATAGTGCTGCTTGGGCAGGAATCCAAACAAACAGGAGTGAAAACAGATGGACCAGCACGGGTGAAGGGGAAGCCAAACCATTTAACTTCCGGGTTGAGTCTCGTGCAGAGGTAAGATTCATTACAGTTTCTCCCCTAAACGCCGGAGGCTAGGTCCAAAAGTGAATAAATCTCCATAGACTCTAATGTTAAAACATCCAACTTTAGAGCAGAAATAAACATACTTAGAGCCTGGTTGAAAAAATTAAAAAAGTGATTTTTTTATTTTTTTTTATGTCAGTTTATACAAAGCAATACATTTATTTCTTATATGCTTGATGACAGTCGGCTCTGTCCATGGCTAGTCATTATCACTTATTCATCCGTAATGGTCATGCTACCGTGCTAGGCAAAGCAATCAGCATTGGCTATACAAAGCTGTAATTTTTGATTTTTCCCATCCAACCATAATGTATAATGGAACATTCTGCTGTAAACGTCTACCGGCAGCTCTGCAGCTCTTTTAGCAGGGCTTGGCTGAAGGAGCTGGGGTGCTAAACCTAACTTTGATTGATATACTGTGGCCATGTTCCTTTTGGCTTCCTGAGCAACATGGCTGCACCACATATGAAGAAACAGATGCGTCAAAACCGCTCTTTTGAAACCAATGGTCCAGGTGACTTCATGCTTCGTTCATTGTCTTATACAGTATATGGAATGACAAAACAATATATACTCACAAGACTGACGAGACACGGGTGAAAATCATTGGGGACAAGGAGGGTCAAACTAGATCTAAAGACACACAAGGAAAGTGATTTTCAAATTAAAAGGAGTACGTAGAACACAGCCGAGTAAAACAGAAACCCAAAATGTAACAGAAACCCTTGATGATGAAAAAAACAACAAAAGAACCTGAGTAAACTAAACAAGACTCGGATAAGTAAATCATCACCAAGACAATGAAAGAATGCAGACATAGAAAGCTTGTCACACTCTCCATGATTGTTTTTTGTTTAAATGGATCCGGTCAGTGAGTCAAACTGAGTTTTTGACACTTGGTATTCAGTCACACAAAAGCTTTGTAATTACAGAATTGAGTTGTAACTTCAGAATTGGCTACATACAAGGTAATGTAATGATCTGATCTTGTAGCTTTTTTTTTTGAAGGCCTATTCATAAATTTGACCCATACTTGCAGGCCTGTAAATTGGATTTGTACTTTGTACACTTTTTTTCATACCCTAATGTATGACAATACAAGTAAGAAAACATATGTACAGGTTTCAAAAAGGAGTTTATATCTAAAATCTAGCTTCATACATTTATACAAGCACAGGAATATTTATTTTTTAAGTCAGGAAGTAGTTTTACCAATTAAGATGCAAATGTAGAGAGGCATCAAGTGCTATGCTTGGCATAGAAGAACCTCCCACACCCGTCACCACTGGTTGCTGTGCCCCACCACAGGCTTGAAACTGTGGGTTCAGCCTAAATGTCTCCCTCAAAGAGATATGGACCTGTGTTTTCAGCGCGGATGACAGTCACTCTATGCAGCAGAGTCAAGCTGTGCAGCATTGATAAAGCTAAGCACCTCTTCTGCCTCTCTGTCTCGTAACATGCTTTGGTTGTCCTAGGAGTAGATATGGTTGGTTGAAGCACCTCCACTGTGCCAACAACCGACTCTAATCCATCTACTCTTTTATGGGCCACACTCCCCCGCTGGCTGCTATTCATTCACTTTCCTCATTGAATAACAATATCTAAACAAATGTTCTGGATACATTATGTTTTCTATTCTGGCTGTGTGTCCTCTGGAGACCTGTCCCTTCATGACTAATTTTTGTGGTCAAATCATAAAAGTGCAGCAGCTGCTCATCAGTCTGTTAGCGCATGATTTCAAAGTCTAAATTTCCAACTCCCTTATCTGTAATTACTCATAGTGCCAAGGCGGCTTTTCCCTCTGCCTACCATTTTCACTCAGCTGTGCAGCTGAAACACTCTAACCTCCCCGAATTCATGCAAAACCTGACCTTTCCACTTCAAACTCCCAGACGGTAATCTTTACCAAGATAAATATTCTGACACTGCGGCTCACAATTTTTCTAATCGTTGTTATCAGAAAGGAAGAGGTGCACATCCACAGCACCCAGATATCGGCGTAGACTGTAATAATTTAATCGAAGTGCTTTGTAGTATTGACTTCAGAACTTGGCCATGTACTCATCATGGAGATGGGATCTGTTTGGAGTAGAAGATCTGTTATTTCCCTATGATGAGTGATCAGTGCAGACTTTTAAGTCTTTTATAAGGCCTGGGACAAAAGTGAATCTGGTATTGACCCCCTGCTGTCACACTCAGTGTCCGTCATTAAAAATGGTTCCTTTTCTCACACCACCTCTGGCATCAGCTGAAACAGGGCACTCATTTATAAAAAGATGAGATGAGAAGCATGCAAAGCCACACAGCCCTTAATCTTTGATGGCTTTAGAACTCCAGTTCTTAGATCTTTACACGGGCTTCCAGTCCGTCACAGAATGAGTTTTAAAATCCTGCTGTTGGTTTATAAATCTTTGAATGGTCTCGGGCCAAAATACATCTCTGATCCTGGTGCATTGTGAACCAATCAGAACACTCAGGTCATCAGGGTCATGGCTACTTTCTGTACCAAGAGTCAAAACCAAACACTATCAGGAGCTTTTATGCCCCTCACCTGTGGAACAAGCTCCCAGAATGCATCAGTTTGCTTTAATACATTTAAAAAAAATATTTTTGTATGAAGCACTTTGAATTTTCTTGTGCATGAAATGTGCTCTGCAAATGAACTTCCCTTGCCTTACAAATACTTATATTTGATTACAGGTTATACTGTATCAAAGCAAATACACACACGTAATCCACCCACAGTGTCCTCATAGGAAGTCTATAGGTTAAAACTATTTTGCTGCTGCTTATTTGCTTCCCTGTTAGGTCTCACTTTGAATTTAACCCCCACTGGATGCAATCACACAAGCGTGAGCCTGTGATCCTGCTGTTTCATCTCCTCATTATGCGGTTACTTTGCTATTATTAATTCACTGTGCCAGTTTATGGTAACTTTTTAATTTCCCGTATTTTATTTATGCAGCTCAACATCAGCTCTCTGAGTTTAATTATTCAATTTGGATACTCTTGCTGTGTGCTTGTGTAAGAATATGCACCACTATCAGCTGTCAGCTTAACAGAAAGTTTTGTAATTATGACAACGTATATATATATATTTTCACGTCTTTATATTTTATTCCCAGTGCCAACAAAAGTTTGCAATCATTTGTTTATTCAGTTGTGCATAGGCTTAATGTTAAAGTAATTGTTTTCTGGTCTTGTCTCATTGTTTTCTGAGAGAATAACAGTAGTGTGAATGTGGTTTTAATTAAATTAAATTATAAAAACTGGATTAAGTAACATGCCTTCCTTTGACTCACTCATCCCCAGCACACTGAAAAAGCCAGAGAAAAAGAGCCGACGCTGTGCAATCTTTTAATTAAATGTGATTTTAACACAATCCACAAGTTCACACAGCTGTCTGGGGATGATAGAGTGGATGTGGTGACATACTGTACATGTGTGTCTGCATAATGTGCTGATTCAAAGACCTGTGCTCATTTCTTCCTCGCCTGTTATCCCCCCCCCCCCGTCTTTTGGTTCGGATCCAGTTTGGCAGAACGGAGGTGATAAAAAACACACTGAACCCAGACTTTGTCAGAAAGTACATCCTGGACTACTTCTTTGAGGAGAAGCAGAACCTGCGCTTTGACGTGTGAGTTATTCTGTTAAATAAACTGAGGTTTGTGTGTTTCAGATGAACTCCTATGCTATAGTCCTCCAATTTGTTCTTTCTTAACTTCAAGGTTAACATCTCCTCAGTCTCCCTCGTCCACTTTCTCTCTCTTCATCCCTTTTATCCCTTGTCTCATTTTCTGTCTGTTACTCACTCTTTTTTCTCCTTTTCTCCTCCTTGGCAGTAGCCCGCCTCTGTCCTGAGGAATTATTCATAGTTACAGTGTCCCAGTAGTCATTCATTTTGGGGAGATTGGTATAAGTGTTGTAAATATTTAATTCAAAGTTTTATCCTTAATCTTAAATCCTTGGCTTTTAACACTTAGCAAGACAGTTGACTGTATTTTATCCTTTTATTCTTTATTTTATTCTTTTATCTTTTATTTTATCCTATTTTATTGATTGATGGTAAGACTGTTACCTTTATTTTATGTCTTTTAACTTATTTTATTTATTTTATTTAACATTTTATGTCTTGAGCTGTTTTGTCTTGTTTATTCTGTACAGCACTCTGGTTTTAAACGTGCTTAACAAATAAAATGGGATAAATTGCAAAGCAAAATCAAATGTATAGGTTCCATAAAATTCAAGAAAACCCTCTGCCCTGCCTTCCTCCTCTTGAAAAGGCCAGACTAGCGAAGGGGTCAGGAAGGTGCAGCTTCAATTCAAGACCTCCCCTAACAGATTCAGTCTTCCTCTTCATATCACCTATTCCACAAGGCGAGGAGGTATTCTTTAAAAAAAATAAAAAAATAAAAAATCCTCCCCCTCAAGCATGAAGTCCCTTAACAGGTTTATCCAGGTCTCAGCTTTAAGTCTCTTGGGATTTTTAGAGTCTTAATGAATTCATTTGACATGCTTTCATGATACAACACTGGAAGACGAAAGGAGAGAGTGAATCCCTTCACAATTAGTGTTACTCATTTATATTTCTATTTTATCACAGGGGTGGGAGCTTGGGTATGCTCAGGTTTAATTACTCTTACATTAAGTTTCATAAGCAGATGCTCAAAACTTTGCTTGCATTGACAGGTTGCCTCAATATGTTTCCCCTGGCACTGTTCAGATTACATTAAAAAAAACTACACTATGATTTGTTTGATTAACTGTCAGATTATTTCTTTATGCATATTCTCCTGGTGTCTCCCATTCGTGTCTCAGGTGACCCAGTTATGCTGTTACCGGTAAAATCCTTTTATCAGTATATTTGTAAGAACTTCTGTTTTGGTTTGTGGTTTCTTTGCAATTACAGGTATGATGTTGATTCTAAAAGTCCAGATCTCGGAAAACATGTAAGTGAAGCTTTTTTTTTGTTTTGTGGAAGACTTTATAGTCTACCTTTAAATTAATAGTGCATGTCTATGATAATTAGGTTTTATGCAAACCCAGTTTTTCAGCATTAAAATGCTCAAATATATTTTGAAATAATGAGTGGATTGAGCTTCATTTCAGAGAAATGTTATATGTCTCTATCTCCCACCCATTACTTTACCTCCCCCGGAGCAATGATAATCAAACTTTCATTTGCATCTCGCATTCTCTTATCTTTTTTTTTCTTTGATAAAATGAGAAATGAAGCATTGCACATAATTATCAAAGCTGTTCAGAGCATTTCCCTGTATCCTATGCATTTTCAGATGATGATTTCCAAGACAACATACATTTTTCAGAACAGTATGCATTTATTTTGGCAACTTTGTTAGAAATGAAGTGCTTTATTGTACAGAATGCATTCAGGAATAGCCATCATTGAGAGGAATGCATGTTAGTGTTCTCCATTATGCTGAAAGCTTTGATGAATCAACACATTCAAAACCCCGTCAGCATAAATATATTTGCCAGACTTGGTTTGCATACTACCAATATTTTCATCGTTGAACGTGCTTCTCCAGTCACCCCTGTGATCCATATTGTGTCACTCTTGTGCTGTGGTGTGTTTGCATTGTGTTCCATACCCTGGAAATAAGCTATTTCTCGGGTGAAACTTTTCACTCCTCCCCTTCTCTTGTGAATTTCCATTTTTCTTTTCTTCTGAAGCTCCGTGACTCTACCGTTCCCTCTCTGCTCTTTCACATCTCCACTTTTGCTCTTCTTTCTTGGATGTGGGTGATGGCAGCCTGGTATTTGAGTCATGTGTCTTTGTTTTCCCATGATATGCTCTGTTGTGTCACTGCTGCTGCCTGGTCTTTCTCTCTCTTTCTCCTCTTCCTTCTCCACCCTGGAAGCCCACCGACTTTAACGTACGTGTTTGCCTCAGATGTCAGAACATATAACTGTACAATGCATATATTAATGCTGCAGTCCTCAGCGACTCTTCCTGTGATTCACTCGAATGCTCCCCATGGCAGGACTTCCTGGGACAGGTCCACTGCACACTGGGAGAGATTGTGGGTTCGCCTGCCAGTCGTTTGGAGAAACCACTAGTGTGAGTGTCCTGTTTTTCTCGTGTTTGCCTTCAAATGAAACAAAAATAGGAACTACTCAGTGCTAGAAAGAGTACTCTGTCCTTTGCAAACACAATTTTCTGATATTATCAGATAATAAAAGACACTCTTGATGCGTTCCAGCATAGATGGGGTTTTGAGGAACATGTCTTCCTTCTAGGCTCAGTATTTCACATTAGGGTTCAAGATAAGGACCCACATGCTTGTATAGGGTGGATAATTGAACATGATCATGGACTTCCTCGGTACAATCACTATTATTTAGGAGGTGGTCTGAGACACATGTTATCAGCTTTGTGACCGTGAGGAATGGCAGATATGAAACCGTGAGGCCACGGATCTGTGGGTGGCTTTCAGAGCTGTGTGTTGTTGAGTGTGGGAAGGAGGGTTTGACAAGCTGAGGGGTATGGGGGCTTGTGTTCGTGTCTGAGGAAGCCTGTTTGTGTCTATGTGAGAACAGAAGGGCTTTGGTGTTGACCATGAACCATGAACTGCCAGGGACTGGTGGGCTGGATAACAGAGCTCAGTGCCCTTCAGTGCTGAATAGGAGGATGAGGAGGATCAAGAGACTGTGCTCACCAGTATGCTATAAACTAAGCTTCGTGCCCCACATCAGAGGCAAGAAGTGGGCTCAGGAGCCCCAAGCAGACAAGGTGGAAAGCAGTATTGATTCTGAAGCGTCAGCTGGGCATCTTGATTGCAATGCTGCTGAGAGAGTGATTATGAAGATCTGCTACGATTATTTTAGACCGCATTTTACAAAGCAGTCATATTTGGAGGTGGCAGTTCAGAGACATGAAGAAAGTACAAATTTATTTTCATGTTCTGTTCCTACATATGTGCTGTTTTGAGGTTATAGATTTTTATTCAATTCAGTATTTTCTGAACAACTAAACAAAATCCAACAATAATGGAGTTTTACTCCCATCCTGGGACGGACAATAACTCACGTTGATTAATGGCTTTGTGGCTCATTTTGTTCTCGTCTATCCTGATGTGACAGTGTGTCTCTAGATCATATGTTGAGGAAAAGCACTTGCAGGGACAGAGGAAATCTGTTAGTCATGCTTAAACAACCTCTCCAAAGGCATACTGCATTAAAAAATGACCTGCTTGAGAATAACATCAGTCCGCCTTTCCCTATTTTCTACAGTTCATCTTTCATTTATTATTTCCTTCTTCCACTAGATTCTTTTTTCTCGATCGACCTCCTTTCTCCTCATTGGGCCTTTTCTTTCTTAATGTTCTTCCAAACCTCTCCTCTGCCTTTGGTTTGCGTGGTTGGCGTGGTTTTGGGCTACTTTGTGATTCTGACAGTATGATAACCTTGAGCAAAAATATATCAATTTTGTGGTAATACAGGACTGGAATTACAGCTCTAGACTATGTTGTGTTATGCTGTACATAACCTGAGGGACTGACACACCGTCTGTCTGCGACCTGTCATATTGCTGCTATGGTAGCTATAATAAAAAACATGAAACATGCTATGCAACCTTAAACTGACACTGATAATAATACACCGTTCATATTGTCAGCAGCACATGCAGCAGACACATGTCACAGGGTAACAAATGGTGATGCAGAACTAACACGCTCACTTGGTGGTGTCCTGTCAAACACAACGTAACTACCGGTACATCTTAAGTGTCAAATAAATGTCCAACGCAGGGCTATCTCTCTGGCAGCTATAGCTTGGACATGCAAAAACAAAATAATCCTGAATTACAAATCTACAACGATACGACTGAAGAAGAAATGAATTAAGGTGAAAGGTGTAATAGCCTACTCTGCTGTAGACGCTCAGCCTTTAATGTGATGGTAACTCTCCAAACCTTGAATCAAGGCTAATGGACTTCTTTTTCCTTTGTTTTTGAAGATAATTCACTTCCAGTCCAGAAGGCATGGTTAGTTCAGATTGTCTAGTGAGGAATTTATAAGCTGTTGAAGTCTGGCTGGAAGGTTTGAAACGTCTTCAAGAACCAAGAAAAAGGAAGTCCAAATGCATACATTCAAGACAATTGCTATCTATTCAGTAAATGAGTCATTTTTGACTTTGTATGCCAATTACTTCATCTTCATGGGGATGTCAAAAAGGCCAGAAGCCTTTTCTTCATAAAATGCATGCCAGTCAATGGAAAGCAAAATAGAAAGGACTGGCTTGGCACAGTGATAGAAAACCTCCTGGTGATAATCCATCCATTTTCTATACCCGTTTTATTCTTTACAGGGTCATGGGAGTCTGCTGGAGCCTCTCCCAGCTCATTACAGGCGAGAGGCAGGGGGACACCCTGGACAGGTCACCAATCTATCGCAGGGCCACATATTCAGATAAATAACCAGGCATTCTCTCAGTCACACCTACGGGCAATTTAGAATCATCCATTAATCTAGCATGCATGTTTTTGGACTGGGGAGGAGGCTGGAGTACCCGGAGGGAACCCACGCAAGAACGGGGAGAACATGCAAACTCCACACAGAAAGGATTCAAACCAGGAACCTTCTTGCTGTGAGGCAACAGTGCTAATTATTGGCAGAAGTAAAAAAAATAAAATAAATAATAGTTAGACTCAAAAAAGGAAAACAGCGAGGTGTAAGGCAACTATCATGGCTGATTGCATGCATATCCAGCAGGAGGTACTGTAATTATGATATAGTAGTCATATAGGTAACAGGAAAACAGATTTCACAAAACAAATGGCAATAACGTTTTTGTTGGTATGGCGAATTATACCACACATTAGCAGGTGTGAATGCGGCACAACATTGGGATGTTAAACCTATTAATCCGCAGTGACTGTGTCCTCCTGCTGCAGCCTTAAAGCTGGAAATGAACAAATTTACAATGACTTTTGTGGGTGACTGGTTGCACCCACGAAATCCAAAGAAAAGAAGAAAATCATCACTGAAAAAACAAATATTGTTCAATAAATAAACATGCATGCCTAATAGAGACAGTTGAGAACTATAACACATTACAGGATAATTATACAGAAAGACAGACTTTAAAACAAATAATTTTGCTAAATTTAAAAACAAAAATTGATTTCATATACATACATATGTAATTTCCTTCAGTGCAAAAAAACCCCCACTGTCACACATACTCTGCTTTCCCTTAAAGATATGTTAGCAGATTGTATTTTTGTTGTTTCATTTTGCTACTTTACTCTTCTGCAATGTTCATTAAAGGTAATCTTACAAGGCTGCTACTTAACTTTTACTGTATCACTGAGGAGCAAGTGTGAACAGTTTCAGTTACATTCATGGATAAACATACATAGTAGTTGTGGCTGAAAATTTGGCATATACTGTAATCTGAACCACATTTAAAAAGAAATTTACAAGATTTCCATCCATACAAAACTCCTGTAGTCAGATACTAAGGTCTATACAAAATATTCAACATGTTTACAATTTAGAGTAAAGAGGATAATTCTTTTTAGTAATGCAGGATATTGTTGTTGCTGTTTGTCTTGCATGAGTGTGCGCTGCTCTCATGATAATTCATTCACAGCTGCATCCTTGTAGGCAATTATAAATTCTCTTTGGTGATTGGTGTTTTACATTCTTGACTTCTGCTGTGGATTAAACTGAAGAAGGTTTGGGCCAAAAATATACTTGCCTTTTAACCTTATGCTCACGTAGGAAACTGCTTCTGTGGCCATTCATGGAATGATTAAAAGGGAATACATTTTTGGCCATAGAGCTGAAAACCGTTCTTTTTTGTTACACAATAAATGTGATGACACTCAATCTCTTAAACCTTTTAAAAGAAGTTTCATCCAAAGGTTTATTAAGATCATGTTTTATATGCTTCATATGCTGTCATTTTGATCTAACTAAACCACTTATTTGATAATGTGTGGGTTGTACTGCCAAAACAGCTTTGAGCACTCAGGTTTTGCCTTTGAAGACACACCCCACAGATGAAAATCTTGCTGTTTTTTTTTTTTCAAGTTTTTCCTCAGTTTTCCTGTTTTCTGTTATTCCTTTGTCTCCTGGTTTGTTGCTGGTTGCTTTACTTCCTGTTTTAGTTTGAAAGTCTGTTTCTTGGTGCGTTAACTTCTGGGGTGCCGTTCCTTGTCTTCCTGGTTCTTCACACTTGAGTGCACAAGTTCATTCACATTGACAAGTATGTCTTCACTAAATCCACCTCAAGGCCCGGTTAATGAAGTCAAAATGGTCAGAAGATTGAGTAATGAATGCTGTACACTTTGTGCTCTCATTCTTTTGGGTGTTTTTGGTTAAAAAGAAGATGGCGGTCTGTCTTCAGCGTCAATGACAGTGCAGTTAAAACTTCATAGACCAGCATTTGCTTTGCTACTCTAACTTTATTTTTCCAGTAGAAGTTGCTTTTTCTTTTTGGTCTAGAAGATCATCTCTCAGTGGAGGAACTTTTTATTCAATAAAGGACTTTATTAGGGCCCGAGCACTTACAGTGCGAAGGCCCTATTGTCTGTAGGATTTTTTTTCTTTCTTTCTTTATTCTTTCCTCTGACAAAAGGAGGGCCTTTTTGCCCCCCTAAACGTGCCCCAAAAGTCACCAAATTTTGTACGCAAGCCAGGCCTGGAGAAAAAAGTGATATTTAAAGGTTTGCATTAATGGGCGTGGCCTAATGGCTCAACAGCGCCCCCTAGAAAACTTTGTGCCTCAAGCCCACAATACAGTTTGACGTACATGAACGAAAATCGGTACACACCTGTATCATGTCGCAACTTAAAGAGAAGTCTTTTGGCGCCATGGCCGAAACCGAACAGGAAGTCGGCCATTTTGAATTAATCGTGTAATTTTGGTGCACTTTATGCCATTCCTTGGGCAGTTAATACGGCCCGAACCGTAATGTGCACCCAGGTGTGTTATACATCAAAATGTTCGTCTCCGTCCTGTGACTACGCGCATTACTTTTCTCTTTCAAAAGTGTTACCGTGGTGACACTAGACGCCAAAAAGCGCGCCCCCCCCTTCATCTGATTGGTCCATATTTGATAGTTCCCCAAAAGTCACCAAATTTTGCATGCAAGCCAGGCCTGGTGATACATTTGATATTTCATGGTTTGCATTAATGGGTGTGGCAAAATGGCTCAACAGCGCCCCCTAGAAAACTTTTCTCTGCCATAACTTCTGAATGGTTTGACATAAAGACATGTGGGTGGTGTCATCAGACATGGTTTTGAGTACTTGACCATAATTGGTGCAAATTAACCCCGCCCCCTCTTCTGATTGGTCTATATTTGATAGTTCCTATTTTCTGCCATAACCTTTGAATGGTTTGACATAAAGAGTCGTGGGTGGTGTCATCGGACTTAGTTTTGAGTCCTTGACCTTAATTGGTGCAAATTGCATGCGCAAGGGCCTGTTCATCGCTGCTTGCAGCTTTAATTGTCTCTTTTATTTGGGTCCATCCCTTGGAATAATAACGGTACAGGATGGTCAATTATGGACGTAGTGGGGGACTCAGACTTTCCTCAAGGAGTTTGATGACTATTCCTCCACTGTTAACAGGCTCTACGCAGCCATCACTGAATACACAAACATTATTCAGAGACTATTTGTGTACAGTCTAACTGAAAGACTCCCGGATCCCAGATTTTATGAGACAGCTGAAAGACATGGCTAATCTCATAAAGCGACGTGAAGCTTTGAGTATGTCTCGTACTTTGGTGCCTAAGCAGTCCAGTCCTCCTGCGACCACCCTGTTCAGCTCTTCAGCATCTGTCCAGGTGGTCCAGGAAGTACCGGGTTCAGTGGAGCTCCTCCACATGTCAAGCTGCCACCGTCTATGCCTAAGGTTGATATCAGGTGACTGACATGGCCACTGAAGAATATTCAATTGATTTGACTCCAGTTGCTTTCTCAGTATGCTTTGGGCTACAGTATGTGCTATGTGGTTTCTACGAGCCATTCAGATTCTGTTCCCGTCGTTACGTAACGACGGGAGCGATGCGTGAAACCACGCCCACAACTAACTCTGGCCAACAACTCCGCCGGCCGGAGCTTCCGCCATTTTCTACGCGTCATTCAGGCAGCCAATCAGCACAGAGCCTCATTATCATAGCCTCCCCGCCCACTCAGAATCCCACATAGATAATGAGCAAAAAAGCTTGTTTTTAAGACATTCAAGACCTGTTTAAAATAGGTATTAGATGCCATAATAGGTCCCCTTTAAGTTAGAACTAAAGGTCTAAATAGTCATCACCTCTTTTGTGTTTTTTGTCATAATTCCAAACACTTTTTTGATGGAATTAAGGAAAAATCATAAAACTCATTATCCAAATACATCTTGATCAAACTGTAGTATTATATTTATTTCATGTTGATGGTTCCATTATCATTAAGTCAGTGTCAGGCTTTTTATTTTACCATAAATATAGTTGACTATAAAAGTATGGTGTATTAAAGGTGTCTTTAGACAGCAACAGAGCCTTCACCAGTGTTGTTTTCAATCCAAACCTTGCAATTCAAAAGGCAGGCAGAAATTAAATGAAATAAGCCAAAGGCTGAGTCTTGAATCAGAAAAGATAAAAGTGAATACATCTTCTGTTGAAAACCGATGGACATAATTTGATTAGAGTGTACCATGTCTGATTAAAAGAAAACAGCCTCAACATTTGATCAAAATGGGAAGAAGTTCAATTTGATATATATTTTATTTGTTCATGTTGAAACGGTTCTCTGTCAAGCAACGTTCAGTCGAGAGAGATAGGTGAACATAAAGTCTATCCTCCACTGCTGGAACTGACTGGAGCTCCATTAATGTCCGACCTGGATCTGAAAGAGTGAGAAAGGCTGAATAATAACAATCAATACTAACTTCTCAAGGTTAAGCTTTGATTGATACAGTGCTCATGTTCAATAATATCTGCGTGCATGAATAAATAAGCTGATACACCTTGACAGAGTGATAACAAGGATGATAATAGGGATGTATTGAACATGTAGTTTTCATCAAATCAACAATACTGTGACTGATGGATTACTAGTTATGCAATAAGAAGCCAAAATTATAAGAAAGAATAGAAAAAAATAGTTTTTTTTCTGTTTTGAAATCGGCAACAACATTGCAGTGTTATCTAATCTAGCACAACAGTAAAGTGATAATTCAAACTGAGTTGGAGGTGTAAATTCACTCCTATGTTTATTTTTCAGAAGTTGCCATAGAATACTCAAGCAGTAGATTTGATTTGCATTGCATGCACATATTAGTAAGCTGAATTTAGGATTCATGGCTGTATACGGTAGTTGACTTGTTTTAATTTCAGTTTCATTTATTGTTACCTCACAGTCCTTTAAAGGGGATAAAAAGTACTGACAAAACAAGATGCATGAACTCATTGCACTCAGACATGTAATAAGAAAAGCTTCAGGTCACTGATGGTACTAAAGCGTGAAATAAAATTAAGATCATTTAAATTACTCACCATGTTTGCATGCATGGTAATGATATTTATAACGATAGCAGAGTTAATATTAAAACAGTAGGTATTTGATTTACACGTTTTTTAAACCTCCGTCACTTCTCTTTGCAGATGCAACTAGTAAAGTTGATAAGGCTCGGCACCGTGACTGAGTTCACATCAGTGGTTTCAATCATTAGTGTTTAATTAAATACTAATTTTACTGTTTGGTGTAATTAACAATCCTATAAGCTTGTGTAGTAACTTAACATGTTTAACCTTTGTTTTAGGAATTATTTTTTGAAACTGCTTTCTGACAATTTGAGGTGGAGGACCAAAATGTACACTCACAGTGAGCAGGGCAATAAACAACTAAAGAGCTTTTAAATAAAACCTAAGAATGCAAACAGAAGGCATTGCACAAGCAGGGAATCTAATAGCAGAAAAAGCAACCTAGACCCAGAAGGCATGAAATGGAAATGGAAAACCAAACAAGAGTAATGAGATGTATGAACTGCAGCCCTGGCATTGTAATCCTGTCATTATTTTAGCTGAAACTAGTACAAATAAAATATAGAAATGAGAAAAAAAAAGAGATCACAAACTGGAGTAGGATCAGAAGGGGGCTACAGGGCATATTTCATTCCTAATATTTATCGTGTTTGAGTCTGTTGCAGGGTGTTTGTTGGTGATAGTGGTTATATGGAGAAAGCTGCAGGGCTTTTTAACACAGTTGTTATATATTCTTCTTTGTTCTGGAGATGTGTAAACCTTCAGAGGCCTATGGTTGCTACGCGTTGACTGACCTCTGTCATGACCTTTGTCTCAGTAAGGGGTATGTTGGTCTTACAGTCGATGATAAAATACAGATTCTTTGACTGGGCTTTTCAGATGGCCTTGTTCAAAAATGCAACAGCATACAGTAATCAAAGTTAATAATATGCATTTTAAATGATGAAATACATGGCCAAGCTCACAAGCTTACATACTAATTTATCATCTTGCAAAATACTATAAGTTTACTCAGGGAAAACTGAAGCAAAGGAGACGACTTGTTTCATTTCTACTTCAGAGACTCACAGTTCTTTTAAAGTTGTTGGTGAAAGTCGCTGGCTGACTCCCTTGGGGCTGCACAGCGGCATTTCATCTGGGATGGAATGAAAAGCTGATTTAAATAAAACGTGGCAGTGAAATGTTTTCTGTTAATTTTTTGCCACTGACACTGAAAATCCCTAACCATTGATGCTGTAAATGTTGAGACTGAAGCAGAAGCCGTGTTTTCTTGACTCTCAGGCCCATGCTTGCCTGTTTTACTTAACAGTGAGGTGAAGTGTTTTTGATGGCCCGCAGTAATCAGCACCCTTTGCCTTTGGACATTACACAGGATTAGAGCATCGTGTAGCCTTCCTAAAGGCCAATTTGGGCTCCAAGTGCTGAACACTAACAAGTATTCCTGCTTCTAATGTGCAAAACTTGAACCATGCTGAGCCTGCAAGCCCCCGTATTTTTATGATGAATTTGGAATAAGGTTGAGTCATCAAATGAGTTATTCTGTTTATGACATTGATACCATGCAAAATATGAAACACAAAAGGAAAAAGAGACAACTGGATTAATATATGCAACAGTTGTTATGGATGTTGGTTTTTAAAGCTCTGTTGATAATAAGGCAAACAATCTTTGTCTTCACTATAATAGAGGTATTAGGAGCAAGAGCAGGCAAGGGCAGTGGAGGTTTTTTATGCTTAAGGCAGGTCTAGCTGATTTGTTTTGCTCTCTGTGCGAAAATTGTTCATTCCTGTCTTCACTAGATGCTGTATCTGCTATAAAAGGAAACCTGCAAGGCATTCAACTTACTCCACTACCACTTCATTTTAATACGTACTTGTTGCCTATCTCAGTCTGGCCAGGGCAGCTCAGTGCAATTTTTAAAACCGTTACCTTTGAGCTGGGCCTGGGAGGTTGAAAGGTCATATAATGATGTCACACTGCTGCTGTGGGAAAGTGAAATAAAGTGTAGCTCATAAGTGCAGGAGTAAAGAGATTCGAGGATCTCTTTTGTCCTCTGAGATGTTTTCTGTTCTTGCCAGAGGGAAGTTGCGGTGGACTTGTTATGTGCTCGAGAGAAGGGTTTCTGTTGTTAAATGTAAGAACACAAGGCTCGAAATGAACTCTTTTTGACACTTGAAGGAAGATTTGTCGTCATAAATGACAGCTTCTCCTAATCTTCTCCTTCACTGTCAAAACAAGCAATTTCCCGCTTGCAGGTGGTTGATGAAAGCCTCATTTATTTACATGTAGAATCTCAAGTAATCAAACATTGTTATAGTGATTAAAGCTGCGCTGTAATTTATATAATAAAAACTTCAACACTGGTCTCATAACATGAAATACGTACATAATTTAATAGGACATTATATTTAATTTTTATCAAGAACCCATAAACAAGAATTTAGGGAGTTTGAGGTTATGATTGTTATACATTAATGGTATACACGCGTCATTTTACTCTGTAAGACTTTACTTAAAGAAGTATAAAGAAGAATCAAGGATATATGTCTCTGATATGTGTATTTTAGTCTCTTTCCTTGGATGTTGTTTTCACTGGTAAAATAACAAATGCATTCTGTCCTTGTGGTTATTTTTTTGTATCTGACATTTTTCTCCACCACATGTTTTGCCCCATTTACTTGCTTTGTGTTCCTACTAACAAGGATTCAAAGAGCTTCCTGCAGTTTGCCCGTAGCTCTATACTTGAAATACAAACACTTGCTCGTCTCTCAACGCCGCTGTGAAACAGCTCTCTTTTTCCCTCTACTGTCGTTTAGAATTAGCTGGTGTACTTTTCATCCTCTTTTTTTAAACCCTAGTGAGGAGAGGGATTGTGAATGTTTATCAGACTATGTAGATCACAAGGATTATCATTATAATTCCGTGTTAAACCTACATGGAGTTTTGGCAGCCTTCACTGTTTCGACTTGGCAAACATTTACCCCAAATGTTTGTCGTGGCACAAATCCATATCACCTGTCTGCCATCGCTGTCGACCGCTCTTCGACTCAACCCACGCTAATTAGATTTATCATTTTACCCCAATCTTCTTGTCATCCGGAGACATTTACTCGACTCACAAGCCTGGCCAATCTCTAATTTTTTTCTGTAATAATGATTTAAAAAAACATCCATCTTCTCATCGTATTCATTAGTGTGTTTGCTCTTTTCTCTCAGAAATATACATATTTTTTTAATTTGATTTATCCCCAGTTGACTGAGAAATTGCCAACTCACTCTTACTGTAGCACAACTACACTGCAGTGATATGGCTTCGCAAGAAAATCTGAAGACCAACCCTGCAACAACTGCAGTGTGAAAGACAAATGTGTACTTTCTGTTGGGCTCTCACTCATACATTTTAGGAGATAATCTGCCCTCACTCTTGCATGCGTGACACGTACTTGCGTTGTTAAATATCAAGACCATTCTTCATCCTAATGACCTATTGTGAACGGCATCAGCAATGGCTCTCTTTTCCCTCTTCGGACTTTAATCTTCTCCACCTCAGCCCTGCACTGAAAGGTAATGGAGAGCACGGGCTTTGTGTATTATAATTTCCCAATAGCAACTATCTAGATAAAAAAAACTACAAAAAGCGGTACATTGATCCTGAATATCTTTAGTGTAATATGTTGTGCACTAAATCTTTGTTGCCTGTTTTTTTTTTTTTGACTAATAAATAACTGGAATGCAATTTCTACTGGCGAGAAGAGAGAATTAGTGTTCTCATTGCTATTCTGCAGTAAAGCAGTAACAAAATCTTTGGCCAAGTAATTGTAGTAATGCTGAAATATGCTGCTTGATCTCTTTCCATTCAGCTGATCAAACAGAGGATCTGTCAAGACACATGTGGCCAACTCTGTTTCAAAACAGACGAGGAGAGTGACAGCAGTTCCCTCCACATCCGTCTCAGGAAAGGAAGCTACTGAGCTATGGCGGGCGGTTTCAATTTTGGCTTTGCTTCTTCATTGTCTTCATGATACTCTGTTTGATCATTGGTGTTCATGCTGAAAAGAAGCAACAGCAGACATGTTGCTAAACTGATTATAATTATGATGTCTGCTGAGGTTTTTGGGCAACATCAGTACACATTGTGAACTGGCATTGGATTGGTCAGGGCCATATGGCGCGACATCTGTCGGGTGCCAACCGAAGCCTGTAAGCGACTGTATGAATTATGGAGAAAGTGAATAGTGCTAAGTATCAAATCTAGTCAGCATATGGTTGCGTAGTCCCTGCTCATCTGCATTTCTGTGATGTGGGGAGAGTTTTCAATATCAATTCTATCATCTGTGGGAAGCTGAGAAGCTAAAGAAGATAAAAAAGCAGTCATCAGTCTTCTCTGAATCAGGCCCCAACGTCAAAAATATAGATTTTTGGACAGCATCATCAGTGCTCCGTCACTGATTATCCCCTTGACCACATAAAGCTAATACTGTGAAGCATTGTGATGATGAAACGTATGCTTCCTTTCCCTGTCCTGCATCCATGAGATATCTTTAAGACCAGACCTGAGTGACAATCCCCGGGGCACTGGAGCTGTGACTCTTTGGGATATTTAGAGCAGGACTGTCCACCCTTACTACATTATAATAGCCTAAAGCTATAGGGCTGGAGGCATTTAAATGATTTAAATGCATGAAGTGAATAAATCCCCTCAGTTCCTTTAAGGACTCTGACTGTAGAACTTGTTCATGTACAGGAAGTATGGTTTTTAGGAAGCAGACCCCACCCTAGCACATTTCAGATAATTTCATCATCAAAGTCTTTTCCAACCAAAGAACTATCCTTGAATTTATTCTGGGAGAATGAAGCTCTTCACAGAGGACACTTTCATTTTTCACCAAAACGTACTAGTATAAAACCTGTAGAAGCGAGGCATGTGTCACAGATACCGGCGCAGCCACTAGTCGTATTTATCCATTCAGCACGTGCTTGCTCTTCACATTAACAAGTAACTGTCAGAGAAAATGCCACGTTCAATAATGCATGACTAATTTAAAAAACCATTGGCCTTTTATTACCTGCTCTCTTATCTGCGGCAGAGATTGGAGCAGAGTGGTGCATCTCGATCTGAGTCTTGACCAATTTCTTGGTCTCATTTCCCACTCAGTCCTATCCATGACCTCAGGGAAATAATATGACCTGGGGCGGAGCGCAGAGCTTGCTGGCCTCATTGGTGATAGTTTTACGTGTTTTTGAGGTGTCATCAAAGAGTGTGGTGGTGGCTTGAAGTGATCATCAATAATTCAAAGATAGTTAATTCACCTTGAGCCCGGTCTCCCTGGACCTCAAAGACAGAGCTTGAGAATTAAGTGGTCACCTTCAGAATACATTGCTTTCAATTTACCTTTTGGCCTGATAAATGTTATGCAGCACATAACATCGGAATGCTTTGGCTATAGACTTCTGTTTAGGTATTGATCCAAGCTGATTTTGCGTCTTTGAAGCATTGCTCCAGATGTGCTACATGCCTTGAAAACTCAGAGAGAGAGCTCACTGGAAACCGCTTTCATTGTAGGACATTCAAAGAATGCCAATACTTCCTGCAGACAGGAAAGAGGAAAGTGTACTGTTTCTTAATAGGTCCCCTGGCATAATCCAGTTCTGAAAGTTCAGTTATTGCAGGTTTGTGCATTGGATCGATGTTAATAATGCAAGCTTTTCCTGCTGGCACAGGCTGCCTCAGGTTTAGCAGTGGAGTCTAGTATTAGTAAGATCAGCTGTCATAGCTTGATGAGGATGTAATGATTGGACTCCAGCTAAGGCCACACCAGGAATTGCATGTAATTAGCTTCTTTACACAAAGAGATGACAGGAGTGTCAGCCACTGGAGGCCTACTGTATGATTGAAAACCTGGAAGAACTTTTGTTCTGTTTTGGCTTCCTACTTTTTCACAGCCACAGCGAATTCTCATACTTAGTGAGATTGCATATAGAATAAATTAAGGTGTTAAAAAAAAAACATTTTGATCCACTTCAGAAAATATAGCCAAATGACATTCTCAGCTATATTGTTGCTATTTTTTTTTTTCTATCCTGTCAGTGGTTGACAAGGCGCTAAGAGATGATGTATCGAAGCACAGATGAGGAGGATGACGTTTTTATTTATTTTTTTGGTTTGATGATATGTATTGATCACTCATGGAGGGGGAATATGTAATAAACAGCTGCATGACTGCTGAGAAATGTGATGCAGGCAAATAGAGATAGGATAAGTTCATTGTTTCAAAAAATTTATTTCACTTTGTATAGAAAAAAAAAATATCTTTTATAACTTTCATATTGACTTAAGGTAGTAAACCATTGCTCATCAAAGCTGCTAAGATGTCAGCCTAATGTAATATCCTGTATAGGCTCATTGGATAAAAGTTTCAGATTTGTGTCAAAACACACTTGTATTATGACCCTGAAAAAATACAGTTCGCCAAAATGCAGTTTGTTCGTACAGAAGGTCACACATCAAAGTTGTTTAATGAAGAGAAAAAATTAGCTACATTTACATGAACAGTGTTGATTTGATTATTGACCTTAATTTAATCAAGACAGTATTCCAATTAAGGATTTTACATGTCTTAATAATGCAACTATGATTGACGTACTCCACATGCCTCAATGACATTATTGTGTACTCTGATTAGGACTTTAATTGGATTAAGGTAGCTGTTAACAAGTTTCTCAATCACAGTACTGCATTTATCTGATTGTGATTCATGTGAACACGGTCATTGTGACTGAAATGCATTGACTGTCTTTCAAAAGCTGGAATCGACAAAAAATTGTCAAGTTTTTTTTCTGAAAAAAATCAGCCACTGATTTGAGGAGCGTTGTTTAAATGCAATAGTGGTTGACATGTAGGTACTCTACAGTACAACATAATTCATCTTTGTATTACTTGTTGTAAAATCCTTACTTGTCCAGTGGATAACTGCGCATTTTTACTGGAAGAGTGAATGATGCGTTTGTTTTTACAGAGGCATACCTGGAAAAACATGTGGCACCATCATCCTGTCTGTTGAGGAGCTGGGAAACTGCAGAGTGAGTCTTGACCTGCTAACTTCTTTATTTGATTTATACTGTTTCAGAATAAATGTTTTACAGTTTATGCTGATCTGATTTTAACTGTGACCTTAAAGATTGCTACACTACAGTTTATTTGAACATATCAACTGCTGCAAAATGCATGTTAAGCAATGCTCACGAACCAACTGAAGTAAAGTATAAACTGAAGGTTTATAATATCCTTGCCGTCATCGAGATGTATTGCCCTATAAATGTCCCTATTAAGTGAGCAGGATACGCTGTGTTAACATGCAAATGCGTTTGTCATTTGGAAATTGTGTATATAGCGAATAAGCTTTGAGTTTGAATAGCTATTTAATGAGACTGCCTTCCTTCCAATCACTAAATCAGGCATTTGCTCCCATGTGTGGCGTGTAAAACCATGAGTCTGCATTAATAACCTATGCCCACTAATGCTCATTGGCTTTCTCTCCACAATGCTAAATGAAGATTGTAAATAATCACATTATGGTGCTGTCAGTGGAGCAGAGGAGAGTGCAACAATACTTGCCTGCCAGGACAACTGGTTTTTCTCTGATAAACTAGATGGCTTTCCAAGGTCCACCGAAAGCCATCAATCCATTGTATGCAAGTTTTATGATGTCCTTAAACCTGTAATGATGTAGTTATTTACAATAAAAAAATTTATTATTTCTTATTGTACTTATTCAATTAAAAAATGTCCTGTTTTGATACTGGTTGTAGCTGACTTGACTTTTCTAATGTTTTTTTTTTCCATAAATAAATAATACCCTGTTAAGGTAAAGCCGATTGTCCACGCTGATAATGAAACTGCCATGATCACCATTAAGGATTCTGCTCTGCCTATCTAAAGTGCCGGCGCTCAGAGCCACTGAAGCACTGCTATGAGTCATCAGGTGCAACGTATCAGTGATGATAGGAGTTAGAAACAGTGGCGCAAAGCAGCACTTCAAGTTTCGATTCAATAAAATGAATACGAATGATCATTACTGGTTTTGGTCATTACTGTTTCCTTGCTTCTGGAGTCATTTAGGGTTACAAAAACTTGACATGACATGATATGCCAGACCTGCCAAATTTAAACCCAAATGACAATCCCATTGGCTTGAGGAAAAAAAAAAACTGAAAAAATGAAAGATGACTGGGTTGCTGTGATGTCACTGCTTTCAGCACAAGTCCCACATCTTTGAATTATAACAGTGCAACCATCCAACTGCACGATGTTCATTCTTGAATCCAGCTGTTAGCAATAAATGGAGGCAGCAGAGCTGCTGCTTTGCCTATGCGTGGACGCTGCAGCTCTTGTTTGGGGACAGGGAGAGCAGCAGAGTGGGAATTGACAGGATAAGTTCTGCAGAGTTGGCTCTCACCTTTGTGGTGGATTAGCCAGGTGTCATTAGACAGAGAAACAGCCTCTGCATGGATCAAAGACTTTCTCTTGGCTGTTGCTGTCCCTAGTGCGTGTGCCTGCTGAGCAGTGGTCGTCTCTATTTAAGAACTTCCTCCTGGTCTGCCTACAGCTCTGGTAGATTTACATTTTGAGTAAACCTCTTTACATACGACAGCTGTAAACCACCTGCCTGCGGTGTACAGTATTTGATTTAAGTATTGCAAGAAGTCAGTCAAGTTAAATATACATACAATGTTCACTTGGTTATTAATATATACAATACATCCTCAGCAGCTTACTATTTAATCACACTAAGCTGTAATTATAATTCATGTTGTGGATTTTATGAGATAGTTTCCCTAGGCTTTGATAATTTTCCAGTTTATCACTGGATTCAAGAAACTACACTGAGCTTTGCTATAATTTTGTCTGTGTGAAAGCGGCTCTCTCATGTTTGCAGAAGTCTTTCAGCTCAAGCTCACCGTCACAATTGACAAACCCCTGAATGAATGAGGTGGTGCTTGATGCAAACAAAGGAGCTGTACAAATGTCTGGTTCATCTAATCCTCTGGCATGTTTCATTTGGTGATTTCCTTCAGTTTGAATTCCTGGGAATGCCTTAGTGGGTTATGTAACACGGATTCAGATATTGTCTGCCTCGCTTTGCAGCCCTCTGAGAGACCAGTTACACTTTGTGAAAGTGACAGTGCTCATTGCTCTTCTACATCCTGTATGCAGGGTATTTTCTCATTTTTTTTATTTTGATAAAGCACAAAGACTTAACTCAATATTCCCCTGCTGCTGCTGCTGCTGAAACTCATTGGCTGAAATGAATGTTCTGCCTTTCCCCCACTTAACGAGAGAACACTCCACGGCACCTAAGAGGGTATGTTATCTGTGCTTAATGAAGGCTTAAGGCACAGTGTTGCCATGATAGTGTAATTTTAGAGGCTGCGTCAGGCATTTGCAGGATATAGGGTGGCTTTAAAGGGCTTGGTTAATTGACACATGCAAACTTTTGTGTAACAGTATACGTTTCTTTTCTAAATAGCAGAAATACATATTTAAAAAATGTGATGTTTTTGTCAAAGGCCAACAAGTCTACAAGAGTACATTGTTATAATAAAGACCTATTCTGTGCTTTATTGTCCCATATATCACTATATATTTCTCTATCGTATCTTTTTTGAGGTTGTTGCCTCACAAAAATCCAGGTCTGTGCCGTGTCTGTGTGCAGTGGTGTGATGGGGGTTAGTGAGGGGTCGGTGAAAACAGGGCATGCCGCACTGATGTGGGTCAAAGCAATCAATAGAGGCGCTGCTCAGCACGGTGCTGATTCAGATCAAATAGTAGCTCTTCTAAACCTAAAAGCCCGGGGACCTGCTGGGTAAAAAAAAAGACTTGACTCTAAATATCTTCTTGTGTCACTCTATCTCGCACTTAAAAATATGATGAAAGGACACTTAACTTGCATGCGCTGCATGTTTCAAGACTCAAGATGTTTTTTAACGCCCATACAGCATTGAGATGAAGGCTGTTTTTATCTGTGCAGCCTTTCCTTTGCTGTGGACATTCAACCGTCTAGTGTGCTCACCACAAATCCTCATTATAACAAAATGCAGATTAATGAACAAGGAGAGATTGTTTGAAATCAAGAGCGTTAAGAGGCATGGACATTCACCTTGACACAACATTGAACATTTAAGTGATACTTAAATGAGTATAATTAAGATATTGCCAGTCTTTCTCATTTATCTCAAGCTATAATCTTTACATCCATTTTATCTTGAACATGCATGGCTTTAAAAACCAATTCGACTTTCGTGCATTATGCTTCACATTGTTGCAATAATTATATTCAGCAAAAGTAAGGTATTTTCAGCCCAGGCCTCGCTTAATAAAAATGGTAATGAATGGATTTGCAAATTTTGGAAACTAGGGCCCAGTGGATGGTTTTGATCTGCTTTTTCCATGATTCAGTCAGCACTTACCTTTGATTAGGTGCTTTAGTGCTTTCATATTTTGGCACAGGCATATACAAACAACAGAGAGCAAACAAGGGCAGGTAAGAGCATGAAATTACAACATCCTTTTCATCTTTTTTATTTAAAGTTGAATGCATTTCAAAGTATAGAAGAAAAATATAAAGAAAAATTGTTTGACAAAAGTCTGAACATGTATGATAACATTTTGAGGACTTTTAAGCACTTACATAAAAAAAAAAGAAAAAAAATCTAAAATGTGCAAAACTTATTTGAAGCCACAGAAAAAAACAAGATGCTGCATGCTGTAGAAAAAAAAGGGTGCTTGAATGTGAAATTTTCACCTACAATGTGTCACGACTTGGAGATGTAGGACCCAAACGCAGGAGACTGAGGCTGCAGGAGTTCCAGACAAAAGTATTTAACTTTAACAAAAGCTAAACGAGAAACAAAGACTGAGAATCCAATGAAACAGGACGGCGTACATGAATAAAACAGTATGGATGAAAACAGTACAGTAGGGATTAAACCAGTAACCGTGGCAAGAAACAGTACAGACGGGGGGAAGACATGACAAGACGTACTCATTGGACTTGACGAGACGCAGGTGAAAACAATCAGGACAAATGGGAACAAGGGAAAGTCAAAACAGAACTCAATCACAAGGACACAGACTTTCAAAATATAACAGGAACAGATAGAAACCCAAACCATGACACAATGAATGTTCACACTAACTTGTTCTTCTTGTGGGGTATTTATATTTACGTACAGTATGCAAAGACAGTTAAAAACTTGTAGACTATTCTTTTCTTGTATTTATGTTTTTATTTCATTTGATTTTATGTACAACCACCACACAATGTACACAATTTACCGTACTTGTCACAAGTGGCAAAAGCCAGACTAACAGTGAAAACACTGATTTTGGCCATTGAAATAATACTTTTCCCATATAACTGCTGATAAAATTGACACCCATGTTGCTGTGTTATCTTAAAACACATAAGCTAAGTCATTAATGAACAAACGGAGCAACTATTTAATTTGCGTAAACAGTAATCAGTGCAAAAACATATAGCCTTTATAGCATATGAATAAGATGCTGCTTAAACTCAAAGAAATACATTTTCTCCTTCAATCATTTAAACTTTCACTTTCCAGTTGTCCAAAATTGTAAGCTTATAGCGACTCACACTCTAGTTTAACTCCAGGCACCAAATTAACATGTCCTTTTATTTCTCCTCTTTTGCTATTTCATGACCCCCTTTTTCATTGCAGGATACCCTGTGTTTATTACCCCAACTTAGTGTGTCACCGGGTGTCGAGTTGGACCCCTCCAAGGTTATACTTAAACATATGTCTGCGCTGATGTAAATAGGTTGACGTGGAGTGCCGGGTCCTGGGTGGGATTTATTGATTAAAAAATGAGGACGTCCACAACTTCCTCATCCTCAGAGCTGAGGACGGCATACAGTAGATCAACGAATTACGGAACTGTAATATGCAACTGCCAATTAAAATGACAGGCCGCATCTTTGCAAGAAACAAAAATCACATCATTAAAGCAGCACTATGTAACTTTTCCACCTTAATATAATATTTCCATAGTCATTGTGATGGTACATCAACTTCCAACAGGTTTAATGACACCTCTGTCATGGTCTGAGGGGTCTGTATCGCCTTCACTGGCACTATGTAACTTTGAGGTGCATGGTAGGAACCCTTCCACACTAAAAAACTACACATTTTTACGGCTTTGACTGCTTTATGGCATACGTCACTTCCCCCTCCTTCCCGATTTGCAGTCGAGACGAAAGCTGGGCGGGGCGTGGAGCGCAGAGCTCAGCAGAACTGGTGGTGAGCTAAACGCGGAGTTGTTATCATGGCTGAAGCAGCGAAAAATCCATGAAAATAAAAAGTTTTAACGGAGAAGGCGGAAAAAAGAAAGTGGGAGAGTAACAAGCTAAATGCCTGGACAAGAATAAACATTGGCCCGGCGTTCACTCGCTGGCGTGAGCTGAAAGACGAGGAGGGATGTCCGACCGATGGGGATTTATGGAGATAAAACAAGAGACAGAATTGTTATGATACAAATGTAAATGTAGAGTTCTCTGTTCAATAACAATCAAAATTAGAATGTTTTCACATTCGTCTTGGGTTTTGGTAATTCCAAAATTACTGACAATATCAACAACAGACACAGAATAATAATAGTGATCATAAAATTGTGTAATTGGCAATGAGGAAGCTTTATAAAATAATACAATTGAATAGAATTACAGCACTAGAGGAAAGAATGCAATGCAAAGAAAATGTATAGAACATATCTAGTATTTTTCCTGAGAACTGTAAAATTGTGCAGGGCTGATCTGCAAAACATACAGTTATTCACAGGTTATAAAGTATTTTTTTTAATTTTGTCAGTAAGTATGTTGGACTACTAATTTATGACGAAGTCCCTCTAAAAAACGTGACAGGAAAAAGGTGCAGTAGAACAAAACCAGAGCGTATATGTAATTTGGGGCGCATTATCTCGCTGAAACAGAACAGGGGGACGGGGTTGACTTCACTAATAAAATCAAGTTGAAATTAGTGATTTTCAACTTCGTCATATTATATTGTTTAGCCAAAAATACATACATTACCTCTTCGCTATCCATCCTGCAAACGACCGCTGAAAACAGAAAAGTAGTTTTGAAAGTCCGTCCCATCTTCTCTCATTCAATATCAAAACAAATGCACGCGACGGGGACAGGAGTTTTCCGGCAGTACGCGCTGGTGCTCATGGTAAACGTAGTGTTCTTTCTGGTAAAGCACTACCGCTTTTGTTCAAAGGAGCCGCCAAACTCAACAAAAGCTGAAAGTTACATTGTGCTGCTTTAACAAATTGAAGAGCCTTAGAAACAAGTTTTCGTGGTGAACGAACACAAATCCTGTTTCCTTTCAAGGTAGCATGGATTTGGCACACACTCCTTCTGCTGCACCCAGCGCTGCGTCAGCCAGGTCTTCTGATGTTGATGAAGCCAGTTAACCAAACAAACGACCATCATGTTACGTAGGCTACCACTCAATAATGCCTCCTCTTCCCTCCCCTCAACCCGGCTTCAGGTAACAGGGAGGTAAACTCAAGTTTGTCATCCAGGGAGGGTAACAGGCTCTGATCTAAAAAGAAAATCCTATAGATGAAACAGCTTCTTATGGTACCCCTCAACTTTCCGAAAGATGATTTATTCCTATACATTCAGGGAGTTGGTGAACCTCCTTCAGGGCTCAACATGACACAGTTGGTTGTTTACAGACATACCAAAATGTCTTGATTATGACTTTAACCTAAAAGTTCCAAGAAAAAGTTTGTTTTTTATTCAGAGAATTCTGAATAAAAAACAAACCCTCTGTGTTTTTACGGCTGCTCAGCAGATACAGAAAAAGAGGGAAGACATGAAAGCTACCCCGAGCTTCAATCGTTCACTGTGATTGATCTACCCTTGGCTGATCCTGCCATCACCACAAACCCCCCCAACCCTTCACCCCCCTGTTCTCACTGCTCACCTCTGCAGATGCAAATTAGTTTTGAAATACTTTTATCACAACCTGTGTTACTAAAGTCAGAATGTAGACCTGTGATGCGTGAGAGCAGATTTGTGTACTCGCAGAAGCAGCTTTGAGAGGCTGTAATCACAGAGCTGTGGTTGAAGTGAAGTGAAGGGAAATAAAAAGCAAGTTTCAAAGTTTATTTGTACAGCTAATTTCATGTACAAGACAATTCAAAGTGCTTTACATAAAAATATTGAAAATGCATTGAAAATAAAAGAGTACAACAAAAATCCAAGTATATTAAAGCAGCAAGCAGCGTTGGTCATTGTCAATATCACTATAAAGTACTTTTGGTGTTCCCATCAAAGTCACTCATTCATCATTGACATAGAAAAATAATACATTTCTGAGGTTCTGGTATATTTATTTATTTATTTATTTATTTCAGATCCCCATTAGTTGCTGCCTCAGCAGCAACTATTTTTCCTGGGGTATAAATGAGCAAACATTTACACACACGAGTGTGGTGACAAGTCTGGACATGGATTTCCACCAGTTTCTTTCATTCTTTGTACTTAATTTTGGCATGTCCCTCATGCTGCTCCACTAACTTCAGTGAAGGCAAAAATAGGTTAAAAGACACAACGTTAAAATACTTTTTATATTTCCTTATTTTTATAAACATGTTCAATAAAATCAGTAACTTTGATCAACTATAATAATGTTAAACATTAACTGAACATTTAACAGATCGACTGAAGGGATTAGTAACATCCTCAAAAACCATTTTGTCTTTCTTAACTGGGAGTTGGGACAACTGACGCAAATACATAAAATTCCTGCCTTATATTTCCCAATTTTCATCCTATTCTGTTTGTAGTTGGATGTGTTAATTTTTTTGAAAAATCAGAAATTCAAAATATATTTGATACATAGTATACAGTCATCTTCAACACTGAAGCACTTTGCTAGCTGAAGACCCACCATCTGCTCATTAAAAGCTAAAATGAGCAATACATGTCCTACTTGTCGTCATCCACCCCGTCATCAATGTTTCCATGATGAGTGGACCATAACACGGTGGACAAGTCTACATTTTTTCAACATTGTGATATATTTACACATAGAACAGTTTTACACATATAACACATGACAGCAAATGTGTCCATAGCAGAAGTTTGCAATATTAAATTTTTAGGTTATTGTGATAATGACTTTTAAATACAGTGTTACAAAGTGCTTATCATAGTAGCAGAGATATAAAGCCAATAAACAACTTAAAACAGCAGTAGAAACATTGCACTCTGATCATGCACACAGAAAATCTTTGGTGTCTAGGACAATGCAAAACATAATACAATGCATACAGTATTTCCTGTTGCCAACATGTGGTACTACAGGTTTTCCTGAATGTTACACTGCTGGTGTGTTTTGAAGTTGGACTGCAAATATACGCACCAACTTTGGACCATATTAAACAATGTATGGCTGAGTTACAGTAATTGACACAGACTGGGCCACAAATTGCTATTTCCACCCCTGCTTCTCTCTACTGATTGCAAACTGAGTTCACCCTCAAACTGAAATTGAGAAAAGGGTTTTGTTGTTTCCTTATTGTTCAACTGTTCATTCAGTTAAAATGACAGATTTTCTCAGGATGTTTTCATTGTTTCGCTAGTATTCATTAAAAGGAAGTGATATGATGTATTTGGCAGTGTTCTGAAGATGGAGCTGCCGTGCCATATTGTTTTAACCTACTTTTTTTCTCTTTTTGTTTACTTTTGTCCACCCTGTTATGCCCACGTACACCCTGACATGTCATAGTCCATCCTGTTATCCTCAAGTTTTATTAAATAAACAAATAATTGTCATAAATTAGAAAATCTTTAATAGGATTTTATTTTATATAAAGAAATAAGGGCAAAATAGTTTTGAAAGTTGAAAGTATTTGCTGTCAGGTTTTAAACCAAAAAGGAGGTGCAACGGTCTCATATGTTCAAGGGGAACAAATATTCTCAGGTAATTCCATCTTTATTGAGAGATTATTACTTTTCCCATAAAACCACTATTATTTTTGTGAGCCATCATCAACATTTTAAGTATTTTTAGCATGTCTGATCATTTTAAGAAGTAGGGAACTTGCAATAATCACGGTAGATACTTCCTCTAACAACAAGATTAGTCTGTTATGAGCAGATCAAACATGAAGATATGGCTAAACTATGAAAAAAATCCTCTTTATTTGGGAAGGCACCATTGACATATTAACATTTTCACCAGACCTGAGGGGTGTACAAAATGTGTTGAGTTTTGGAGTATGGCCAAAAGTTCCCAAAAAAGCTAGTTAAATTAGGCAACCCCTCCCCCCGAAAAAAAAGTATATTAATAATAATAATAACAATAAACAGCTCAATTTAAGTGGGGTCCTCGCACCCTCGTGCTCGGGCCCTAATGATGGGACTACATGTTTTCAACAGTCTTTTTACATATCTTTGTATCTATGTAAATATTAATTTACACTTTCCATTGCTTTGACTCTGTTTGTCACTTTGTTTTTAGGATTATGCCACCATGCAGTTCTGTGCCAATAAACTGGATAAAAAGGATTTTTTTGGAAAGTCAGACCCTTTCATGGTCTTCTATAGAAGTAACGAGGATGGCACGTGAGTTTGTCTTTTAAGTCTTTTTCAAATTTGACGTCTTTGTAAGGTGTTAAGGCATATCCAAAGATCCAAGAAGAGTACCACGGTCAGGAGAATTAGACTGAGAGCTCTTAACTCAGCTGCATACAGTTATAATCAGTAAAGGGGCAAAGTACTTGCAAAGTAAAGTTTTTTTTTACTGGCTTTTATTTTTAGAGATGCATGTTTTGGGATTACAGGTCTCTGTTGATTTTCTGCTCCAGGTTCACCATCTGTCACAAGACTGAGGTAGTAAAGAATACTTTGAACCCTGTGTGGCAGCCCTTCTCCATTCCTGTGAGGGCGCTGTGTAATGGAGATTATGACAGGTAAGTTCAGTGATGTGTTAAGTTTGTTGTTTTTTATCGATTCAGTTAAGTCTATTGTTTCATTACAAGTTTCTTAATCAACGATATGTTGAACCCTATATAGGGAGCAACTGACACTTCTTTAATTTAATATTTACTATAGTTATGACTGATGACATACTGCCTTCTCTGAGTGTTTATTAATTTGCCAACAAAGTGTGAGAGATTTTTAGAGTTTTTCAAGTTTCTGATTGGCAGCGGCGTCTTCTATTTTATCTGCTTCACTTCAGAGTGAAATCAAAAAACGGTCTACACAAGACACTTGAGGAACAGAAATGGTTTTGGCAGCAAAATAAATAAAAAGAAGTTGATAAACAAAGATAGCATGGCGGAGATGGACTGTACTTATCTTCTAGACATGTTGACAGCCAGCTGGAATGAAGAAAGATGCTGTGGTGTGTGTGTGTGTGTGTGTGTGTGTGTGTGTGTGTGTGTGTGTGTGTGTGTGTGTGTGTGTGTGTGTGTGTGTGTGTGTGTGTGTGTGTGTGTGTGTGTGTGCGCGCTAAAGCACAGAATTGGGTCGACCCAGGTAGCCACAAGATTGAAGAGGCATGACATGTTAAACTGCACCCCCTCCAACACACCAGGTGTCAGCAAAGGTTCTTTGCTTCAATCTTGTTTGGACTCACCTGCCCAGAGAAGCTAATTGGGTCAGACAGATGGAGCAGAAGCATGAAAGATGCCTGATCGTCTTTGAGGATTTCCTTTTTTTTTTTTTTTGGCATCAGTTATTTGACCGCTTTCCACTTTTCTTGTAATATATATATATATATATATATTCCAAGCAGAAATAGAGCAATTTCAACGTCCTTTTAAAATGAATTTACTTTTACATCATTTTGATGAATGGTTTTTACCGCCAGTTCCTGCAGTGATTCATAGTATTTTCTGACTCAACTGGGTGGCTGATGCTTCAGCTTAGAAAGGGCCCATACTTCCAACTTCACTTTTCCACCCTCTTGTGTTTCTTTTATAATAGAAAGCAAAAAATGATGATGATGATGATGATGATGATGATGATGATGATGATGATGATGATGATGATGATGATGATAAACCACTTATTGGCTCTTTGCAATCACATTTGCAGCCTTGTGTGAATTTGATAAAACTCTTGTAATAACCATACTTTGTGACCAGATAGTTAAAACTAAAAGTTTTGTCACTCTGATTCTTAATTTATGGTTGTATTATATTTTGATTCAGTAATTAGAAGGGGACAGCGACTGTTTTAGTGCAGATTCACGACAATGTCTATGTCTCATCTTGGTGCAGCGTGTTTATCATGTTTGTAAAAGGTGTAGACAGAATGAGTTCAGGTCAGAAAAACAGGATGGCTCTCCAACATCCTGCCTCCCCCTTGACCATCTGACACGTGATTGACAGCAGCTGATGGTAGGGCAAAGGCACTATTTTTTCCCTTCCAGCTGAGATGGAGAGAGGACATTTTTTTCCCTTATTCTTAGTGATTTTCTCAGGCTAACTTATTTGATTTTTCACATTCTAAGCTATTTCTGGAGCTTTGAAGATATGCCCGTTTCTCAGAGGTTATTTTCATGTGTTTGGCAGCGCTGTCGATGTCTCCTAAGAGACACATGCTCGGCTGAAAACATTTCATTAATATTGGTGCCAGTTGATCAACAGGCTCTAAAAAAAGGGCTTTTATTTTGGTTTAATGGTGCTTTGTTAATTTATATCGGTCTTTGTGTTGTTAAAATGCTTGACTGGGAGATTGATTTGTCATTGACATTGATTTGTTTTAAATTAATACATTTTTAACTGTGGGTGTTTTGATGTGTTAAGGAGTTTACTCTCACAGAGACATATGATGCAGTTATTAGATTGTCAGAAAGTATTTTGTGTCTTTTATATGCAAAAGACAAACCAAGCTCTTTTTGACTTATTTATTTCACCCTTTCATTTAATGAAGTGAGCTTCTCTAACTTGCTTTGTGCTGTGTAATTCATGACGTTCTCTTCTTCCTCAAGGACGATGCAACTACAACTCACATATTGCATAAATGTCCTACTACAATCTTTCCTCTTGTGCTTTGATGTCTTTTGCAGGACGATCAAGGTAGAAGTGTACGACTGGGACAGAGACGGGAGGTACAATGTTTATCTAAAAAGAACAGTCACAATCATGAAGAGAACAGAAAGTCTTATTTATCACAGAATTTCTTCTGATTGGTCATTTTTTTATAAATCATTATTGCAATACCTCTACATGTGACATTGTGGTTGTTGTGACATTTTTCCTCTATTAACCATTCACATGCCGACACACTTGTATTTGCCAGTCATGATTTCATCGGTGAATTCATCACAAGCTACAAAGAGCTGTGCCGGGGTCAGAGCCAGCTAAACGTGTATGAGGTGGGTGGAGTGTCACTCAGATTTGACTCAGATTATAGGTCCTGGTGTGTTTTGGGGACATTTAATGCTGTCAGTTGCGTGTTCCTTCCTCTTAACAATACTAAAAAGTACGATTCAGGTGATGATGCTCACCTATTTATAGTCAGCTCTGAAAGATTTATGAATCACTATACATGCACAGTGAAGCGCAACAAGCAAACATGCCTAAAAAAGCACAAATACCATCATAAGATGAGTATCCAAATCTAGCATGATAAACTTACTTCAATTTATGAACAGATCAGTTTTTTCCCTTTGGCTCAGCTCAGTCTTGCTTCTTTGAGCTAAACTGGGACCATTTGAGATTAAGAGCAAACATCCTGTGACTGTCCTCACCCTAGAAGTGAAGGGGTACAGTAGACCAGTTGGAGAATTATATCTGTGTGGTGGCAATACAAATCAAAAATAACTAATCTATTAAGCTAATTCAAGTCTTCTATTTGGAATATTTGGATTTTAAAACCTTTGATACCGATTCTGTTAGACGTTAAAGCCCTTGACATTGTACTTTAGTCTCTGACTCAGTCATGATGTTGGCTGGATAAAAGAATGAGGGCTATAAATAAAGTGAGCAGGGGAATTGTCCATAATTTCCAGGAAACAAATAGAAGGCAGAAACAGTTGGTTTCATGCAAGATGCCCTTTCACGCTGCTGACACAGCAGAGGGAAGTGTATCTATTACCTGTCATCAAAAGCTTTTGTATTTTAATGAGAAAAGGAAAGAGCAGCTTCCTCACACCCTATTCAACAAGTCATTCACCATCAGCAGGAACATTTATACTCCTGACAGAGACTGTGAATACAGAACAAGCTGCAGAAATAAGCTTTCTTCATTTCTATACACATAAAACCTAAAAAGTGTACTTGCCACTAAAACTGCATTTGATATTTTTGTCATATAATATGAACTCGGGCAGTGGCTGAGTCAGAGCGCTATGAGGCTATTTCTTTTTAGGAAAAGCTGAGTAGCTTTAGATCACAGACAGAACAGAAAGGTAGAGGAGGGAGAAGAAAGGAAAAGAATGGGACACTTGTTACTTTATCGCGCTACACAGTTTCCTCCGGGCGGCAGCTTTGTGTTTGGGCATAGACACGTAGCAGCAGAGATATTTGACCCTGCTCACTGTTAATACATGCATACATGCTTTTAGATCCAAGCTTTGAATGCAGTTTCCATTAAAAGCGGAAAGTGATGTAATTGTTGAGCTTGCTGTGCTCATCAGTCATTTTTCTGGCAGTGGCCATAACAAGGCCATCCTTCTTCATCAGTTTGCTGAGTCTCTTTAAGTGACTGGCTCCGATGCTGTTACACAAGCAGACGTCTGCAAGTGCAGCTCCGCCACACAATCCCGGTGTAGGCCTTATGTGGGTGCAGACCATGAAAGAGCAGAGTAGAGAAATATGTAAACATTACTATTTACCTTATTCTAAACAAGACAATATTCCTTTTATGCGGTTTTAACGAGTTGCATTATGGGATTTTCCATTCTTATGTCTGTTTACGCTTCAGAGTTTATAGCTCGATAAATGACACTTGGGAACATTACTCCCCATATGTCTATGTGACTCTTGCAGCTTTCCAGAACTTCTATTATGTCCATATTCCTCTTACCAGGGACGGTTGCTGTGGTTTCACATGTCAAAATTGTGATTTCTTTTCTAGTATGAAACCTATTTTGCACCATCTCTGCTGGAGTGTAGGGCTGGTAAAGTTTCCTGTGTCTTTCTGAAGTTGACATGAAAGTTTTGTAGGATGTAATAGTCCAATTAAAGTTTATACATGTCTATATAATTTGACTAATATCAGGATACTTTGAGTTGTTCTGGAAGTGTGAGAACAGTCCCCTACGGTGCTCCTCTGCTGCTGATCTCCCACGCAACTTTTCACTCTAACAAACTGCAGGTAGTTAATAATCTGGGCAGTTGTGGACACATCTATATATGTTTCTGGATCTTCTCAATTAGCAGTACAAGTCATGTTAAATGTAGCTGAGAAAACAAAGATAGGGATCCTCAAAGCGCTGCCTGCTTCGACCAGATGAGCGCTGACTCAGTGAAACCCTGGTTGGATAATAAACTGTAGTAGGTCCTGAAAGATGGTTACTTGCTTGTCAACAAAAGTCTCCTCATGACTTTCAAGATGTGATATGTGATGTTTTGTCACCAGAATGTCCTCCACTCCAGTGGAACCTTTCCTGAGTCAGATTAATTCATTTAGCTTGAAGTTATCATATTGTTTATTATGGGACTGAAATATGGGCCAAGTGCTTCATTGTCCTGAAGGTTTGTGGCGTGCATGCAGGATACAGAGTAGCTGTTTACTAAACTCCTCCTGGATAATCAAGGCATGATCAATGGCATCTCATTCTCACCAACTGCAGTTATTGGATTCATCCCCATGTGCTATATTACCCTTACAGCCAAAGATGTTTTTATTATTACCCCAAAGGTGCACAGGAAGAAATGTGCTCCATGTTTACGGTGTCATTATCCTCTTTATTCTGCCTTTATGCCAGGTGGTGAATGCTAAGAAGAAACTAAAGAAAAAGCGATACATCAACTCTGGGACGGTAAGTTTGTGATCTAAATTGAGGGCGAATCTCCTGGTGCACTCACAGTCCTACCCCCCTTCGCTTTTGTATGAATCAGGAAGTTTCCACTGAGTGGATTGCATGAATCAGCTCGGCTCTGTTTAATGTTTTTGCTCCATCCCCAGTCCCATAGCTTGTGATCTATGTACTGACTCTAATGTGGATGCGAAAACATTATGGTGACCTCCGATGGGATGAATAATCAAATGCATTAGGGAACTCCTTTTAATGAAGTAGTGATTGATGTTTACAAATGAACTGGAGCTTTGTTTCTGCTCTCGCTTAGTGATGTTACTCTCTGATTAAAATCTGTGATTAGTTATCCATCATGCCGATCATCCGTTGATTCTACGACTGTGCTGAAGTTAAGTGATTGTAATACTAATGCGCTGCATGAGCACTATTAGTGGCTAACTGTTAGAGGTCATTGTTAAGTGGAATTGATTTCATACTTGATAATTTATTTGATCATCAAGCATGAGATAATCTGTTTGGTCCTTTGTTTTTCCTCAGGTGTCCTTGTTGTCATTCACTGTTGAATCTGAGCACACTTTCCTTGACTACATCAAAGGAGGGTAAGTTTTCTCTAGTAGCCCACATAACAATACACTGTCACTCTGTTAGACTCTTTGGAGCATGGATAAAATAACAAAATGTCTTAGAGTCACCCTTTACTCTCAAATGATGTATAGCTCACTCATACTTAGAAGAGAGCAACATGAAAAGCAAACAAAAAAAAGGGAAAAGTCCAACAAGAGAAATGGTCTTTAACACAGATACCACATAAACACAGATTTACAATTATGGATAGATATTGCAAATAGTTTACCTCAAGTTGTCAGTATTAGGTGCTTTCTGTGTCTATTTAAACTATGAAAGCTGATAGTGAGCCCTTACTACATGTGCTGGTGTTTATAGCACTGAAGGTTTGATTCATGTTAAGATTTATAGGGACAGTTTATGTTTCACTCAGCAGATAAACTTAGTCAAAGACGAGCATCGTATGTATTTAGACACAAATCTAATGTGTGTGTTGTACATATACCAATAAACAAAACCATATAACTATGCTGTTATATTTCATAAACTACCTCTGATGTGAATAAGGATGTGTTTTCCCTATTACCAACAAAATCATGTCTGTTCTTGATGATCATCATGCAAAAGGAACTGTAGATAGACCATAAAAGCATTTGAGGGAGTTTTGGATGATCCTAGTCTCGTACCAGGAGCCTCTCAGATGTCCCTGTCCCATGTTTTTGAAGGCAACACATGTTGCTCTGAAACATCAAAGGCCAGTTGTTTATTTAAATGACACCAAGGTGTATTTTGACGTTATAATATGATTTTCAATTTCATTTGAAGGAATATTTGATTACCGTATTTTTATTTTCATACTTTTAGTTCCTTCTCATTTTTCCCAACTTTTTCTGAATGGGCTGCAAGCTTGATATGCAAGAATGAATGTATATTAACAAGTGAAATTAAAATCTGCGCAGCCCAACTGGTCGAGGCAGATGGCTGCTCTTCATGAACCTGGTTCTGCAGCAGGTGTTTTCCTGATAATTATGGAGATTTTCCTTTCCACGTTCACCTCATGCATGCTCGCTGCAGGGAGGTGAATTTAAATGGAAACCATTGGGTTTTCAGAATTGGATTGTAATAGATTATAAATACATTATAACAAATTGGATTGAATGAAAATAGAGTTGAATTATAATTTGTTTGAAATGGACTGTATTTAATTTTACTGCTTCAAACCTGATTACTTTCTGTATAAAGTGCCTTGAAATTACTCTTATTGGGAGCTGGAACTGCAGCTGGTGGTGTGGAGTGGTGGGGGTTAATACTTAAGTTGAAACAGCAATATAGAGGACATCAGTGTTCATTAGTGCTTGTTGTGGGCGCTTGAGACACAACGTTGGTGACAGTCATAACTGGAAGTAAGGCAGAAAAAGGTTAGAGTGAGATTTAGTGAAGTAGCTTTAAATGTATTTCTTCCCCTGACTCATGCCGTTACCCTGCTCTTCGTCTGTCCATGGCTATCCAAGCACGTGTTCACATTTCCATCAGTTTTAATGGCTGTGGTTATTGAGTGACCTTTCATTTCTCATTTATGATAAAAAACGTAGCCACAAAGGAAACAATGGTATCCATGGTCAAAACTGCAGTGCAAAGTGACATGAATGATCACGATAGGAAATCAAAGAAATCTGAACGTTTTGTTAAGAGTGGACAACCTGTCACATATGAAAATGTTTCTCCGTTGTTCACCAGCCTCCTGGGTTTTGCGTTTCTGCTGCTTTGTGACTGATGGCTACATGTCCCAGATCTGTCCTGTTGGCCTTCTCCAGCGACAACAAATCGATATAAATGCTGAAACCACACATACAGCAGCATCACTCACGCACCAAATACGTTCCTGGAGGTTTACATTTGTTTCTGATTCAGTATCCCAAGGTGACGGGAGAACAGCATGCACGCTAACTCCCATCAGCATATATATTTAGGTGCTCATAAATCATCTGGTTTCATGAACATGAACTTACAATGTTATACTATTTGTAACATACTGTAATGGCTTTATGTGTCATAGGTTTTTATTGTTGTTTTTTTAGACAAGGAAATAGACATTTTTTCCATAAATCAGCCAATATTTTTGCCTGTAGTTCCTACAGAATCTGTTTGGATTAAAGTATTTACTTTGGTTGTTTGGTTAATGAATTTTGGCAAGGCATCTGATGAAAACAGTGAAACACTCATTGTCTGGAGGAGACAAATAGGATATAATAATATAAGTCAAACCTCTAGGAAGCAGTGATGTCAGTGTCATACTGTATGTGCCTGAGGGATTTTTAACCAGTTAATTTCACAGAAATCCAAGAAAGAAAAGTGAAAATGTAGGAGTTTTGTGAGAGGACACACCAGGATATACGAGGTATCTTGTTTAAGCAACAGTGAATATGAGTGCAGAATTGCACCTTTAGGGTGAAGTGTATATGGAAAGACATTTTTAGTGTGAAGATCATAAGCGTACCAAGCGTACGGTATCCAATTTGAAATAATATGCGCATGATTACGGATCAATAATGCTCCAGTCATACTTTTCAAAAAAACCTTGAATAGAAAGGCAAGAGAACATAAATTAATACAGCTATTCACAGTATTGTGCAATAGTTAATGGTTTTTATTTATCAACAACTATCCTAAATTGTCAAGGTATTATACACCATTGCTGGGTCTTTCTCATATAATAATGTATTTATTCAAGACAAACAAACACTTCTGGAATCTTGAATTTTATCTGAAGAAATGAAGAAATAGCTAATTATATATCTATCTAAATCAATCTTTTAAAATACAGAGACGAAGACTCCTTTCCTAAGCCATTGATCAGGGATGACACTATAATTTTTCCTTAAAATTAGTATATATGACTCCAGTCATAAATGAAAGAGTGCTGAGGACAGAATTCAGTGACTTAAATGTCATTGCTGAAGAGTGTCATTCTGAACAAGGTCAATGTCATTGGGCTATAATTGTGATTAGTAGTCGAATAAATGTCAAAGCTGCCCCTTTCAAAGTCCGCTTACATTACATTTGGTTATAATATAGCTCACTCTCAGACTTGCTCTGCTTTTCATTAACCTGGTATCAAGTATGTGTGTCTGTGTCAGGTAATGAGGCATCCCTGATACTTTTACTTTACTTTTTAATCATCAATAACATGAAAGAAGTCTGGACTGCTGCTCTCTTATTTAAGGGCAGCATTCACATAGTGGAGCTAATATGATTTATGAGAAGCTGTTCAGGGAAGTCATGTATATATGTTCACACTTCCCCGTGGTTTTACAATAATTAGCATTAACAAGCCAGATTTCTAATAGTGTTGGTCGCAGGCCCCGAAAAGTGAGGAGAGATGTGGGAGTAAGGACATCCAACCTAAATCTGTGCCAAATCAATATGTGGAGCGCAATGATCTGCTGTGGCAAACTCCAAGGGGAAGAACCAATGCTAACTGCAGTACCATGTTTTGTTTTCCTCTCAGCATTTGAGCCAAATGAGAAAGAGAACATCTACACATGAAGCGTCTGTCCCGTTCTGATTATATATAAATGTTTTGAACTGCTTCCATCCAGGCCATTTTGTTAAAAAAAATGCAGCATACTTTTTGATTGTTAGTTTGTTGCAGGTTCATCCACACATTTTCTATACCCGTTTCCTCTGTTTCCAGGTTGCAGGGGGACTGGAGCCCATCCTAGTTATCGTTAGGTGATGAACAGGTTAAACCCTGGACTTTATGGGTTTAAAAAAAAAAAAAGTTTTTAAGACAATCGATTGTTCTGAGAGAAGAAGCTCTAAAAGTGCTATTTGTGTGCTGAGGTTGACCCCGCAAAGGATAAAACAGGCAGAGAAAATGGATGGGTGCTGAGGTTGATGCTACAGCTATTGTAATTCATTTCTCATTAACGGATCTTGATAACATCAGATTTGCATGTGGAAAACCGTATTTGCAGCTGGTTCCATACGTTACGGCTAATAGAAGTGTATGTTTGTCTCCAAATCTCAGCCAAGGTGTCGTCATGAAATCGTCGTTATTTGTTTTCAATTTAGTTCAAATTCAAATAGTTGAGATACCAGATGTACAATAAAATATAATTTGAATGACTCAATTTAGAATCCAGAATCAGACTGATACTGAGATCTTGATCTAACCATCAGTTTGAAATAAGATCCAGATGTTTGTATTAAAAGAGAAAGAAAGATGCTGTCTCTGGAGGCAGGGGAGCAAAGCATGAACCATCACAGATTCATTCAGACTGCCATCTAAGTGAGCTGTCCCATTTCATTCAGAATTGGAGTAACTGCTGTAGAAGATTTAATGAAACATTAACCCGCACTCATCATGTTAATGAATGGCCCTAAACCCAAACACAATCTTATTTTTAGATTAGAAGGACAACACAAATCCAAAAGTGACAAACGCACACACACACAGTTTATTAAGTCGTTTATATGTTCATTTATTTGTATTTACTTATTCTCACAGTCATTAATTTTCCGGTTAACCATGACAGATATTTTTCTAGCGACCCATTAAAAGGCTTCGTTTCTGCAGGAGAGTAGTAGGAGAGTGTAGATGGCTACAGACAGCATTTCTTTTTCTCTGTGACTTGATTTTTTTCACTTGATTTTGTCGAATCAGGTTCATTTTGAGCAAAACATTGCTTATTGAGCTTATGAATTTGAACCAAATTAAAGGCCAACAAAGTTATAAAGTTAAAAAACTGGTCTCCTGACATTCAAGTTTACTGCTACGCAGGTAAGGCAGGACCATCAACTGAGGATGTTCGATTAATCTACCTTTAGCTGTAGGCTACACTAATAAGGTCACTATAGCAACGTTTAAAGACTGAATTGTGACTGTTTTAAAAGTTCAGTTCAATTCAACTTAATAAAATGGTATTAATGGCTCTTGTAGTCAGTCTGTCAGTGTTATAAAGTCACTATAGAGTCATTGTGAAAGGTTATAGCAGTGGGCAGAAATGATCTCCAGCAGTGTGTATTTTAGCAAACATGAAGAAGACTCTTGCAGCGTTCCTCAGTCCAGATCGCAGAGGGCCACTACCCTGAACGTTTCAGATGTTTCCCATGTCCATCATCCTGATCCAAATGAATGGATCATTACCAGACTTCTGCAGACCTTCTGACAAGATGATCCATTTATTTGACGGGAAGGGAAAACCATAAAACACAGAGATCCATCGACGTACCCAATACATGAGCCAGCCTTCCTCATCCCCTTGTTCTTTTATTCATTTATTTTTTTTGTCTGCACACGTATTAATGGTTAATACCATGCTGGTAAGAACCTAAGGCATATATATGTCAAATTTTTATATAAAATACATATGACATATTTCCTCACCTTGTTCAATTTCTTTGAGCGGCTGGCTCTGATGCAGCTACCCCACCCGACTATTGCAGATGGAACTGCAGCCTCCACCTCACCATGCCACCGTCCACCGCTTCTCTGTTTTCACCCTCCTGGCCCACCACCGACAAACTCCACATCCTGCAGAGCGATCTAAAGATGACAGAATTCTGAGGTGCACTGGAAGTGTGAGGTGCACAGAGTGAAGAGAAACACCGAGAGCACAGTCCCCTGTGGCGCCCTGGCGCTGCTGACCACCCACTCAGAAACACAACCCTTCAGTCACTAAAACTGCAGTCTGTCTGGGAGGCTGTCAATAAACCAGGATGTTGTGGAAGCATCCACATGTGTGTTTTATGAAGCAGCTCCCATAGCAGCAGGCGGAATCATGTTAAATACACTGGAAAATTAAAGATGATGATCCTGACAGAGCTGCTTTATCCAGATGAGGGTGGGCTCGCTGAGGCACGTAGATGGCATTTTTTATCTTCTACCCTGTGATGATAAGCACACTGTTGTGGATTATGGTTAATCTTTTTTTTTATCAATCGTGATGGAACATTTTATCATATGAAAACATTTGAAAGAATAAAATGTGAGAGGTAAATCACAAATAATAAACATTTCTACTACATGCTTTTACTATGCAAAGAGATATAATATCCTCCTTTATATTTTCTTGGAGTATGGTTTTGTTTCCTCAGAATAAAATGTGTTTTTTGCTTAAAAACACTTTCATTTGTCAGATCGAGATTTGAATCTATTATTGTTAAAAATGTATGTGTAGAAACATTTTGGAAATGTATGAGTTTTTCCACAAAGCCGAGTTTATTTTGTGGGGTTCAGTGATGTTTTGGACTCTGTTTTCTGGGTGAAAGGACTCTTCTGCAACACCTGCACATAAGCAAAACTTAACTTTAAAAAGAAAAAGAAAAGAATAGGCTGAACCCGAGTGCCTGACAACTCTTTCATTCAGGCAGATGATGAGAAATATCTGAAGGAACCAAAGCAGAGCATTAAACAGATCAAAGAGCAACCTTTGATATTTTACATCATTGCTATTGATTTCTCTCCTTTCATGTGTGTTTGCTTTTCATGGTCCATCTGTAAAGGGTGATAAAAAGCACAATGCATTTCACCTGATTTGTTAAATAGAAGCAAAAAGCTATTTCTATTTCAACCCACCATTTCACCCTGACCGGTTTGACAGGGAAGTGGTTTTTCATGAATTTTTAGTAACCTTCAATTGGTGCTTAGATATGGACAAATAGAAGCAGTTAACGTCCTACAGTCATGTGCTTTTCTGAATCATCCAGGCTAATTAAATATTTATATTCTATTTACATTAAATCTGCAGTATGAGCAGCTGTGTAATAGCTGCATAGTGTAGAGATTTACTAAGGTTAAATATTTTCACTCAGTAAATCCTCTTGTCGTAAAATGGGAGAAATTGCTTTTATTTGGTTATTTATTTTTTTATTTTTGATTTAGGTGAGCTTTGGCTGCACAATGTTACTTTGACAAGATCATGCAATTCTTTTTTATTTGCTTTTAAATCCACAAATTACTGAAAATGTAGGGGTGTTTCTTATTTGCGATAGATTCTTTTAAATAATTCATTTTTTAATGCATGTGAAATATTCTGCTCTCTACGATTTTTTTTTTCAGCAGAAGAGAAATAGTAAGGGTGTTAGATGGTTTGACTGATTCTGAAAAGCCACTGTCAGATTAACGTTGCTCATTTTGATAAAGTGTATTGTTATGCCGGGAAAACCGATATCATGGAATTCACACGGGTGTTACATAAATGCATGGCACGTAAATTGAAATTTTTTTTCAGCCCATCGCACTCCCACCCTACGTGGCAGCTGCAGTGTCTGTACCAACAGGACAGCTGTGAGCCTGTCAGACTGCAGGAAGGACTTAAAGAACATGACAAAGAGTCTGAGTACCGGTAGTTCTTCCAGCCTCTGATCTCCCCAGACACCAGTCTGACTTATGACTTATCTATAGGAATCAAGCTATTGAAGACCCCACCCCATACCCCTCAAACCCCAAATGATCTTTCGGTAACCACCGTAGATGTCCGGAAGTGTCAGCCTCAAGTGTTTATACCTCAACCAGTCAGAGTAGTTTCAACAGCACGCAGCGGAGCGATTCGATGACATTGAAGTAGAAGCAGAACAGTTCACTATGACCTTTTGCATGGCATAGCTGTGTTGTTTTCCTCAAGCCTAGAAATGGTCATGGCAGTTTTCCGTTGTCTGAGTGTATCTCATCTAGAGTTTTCTGACCTTTATCTGACTTTGGTGTTTGTTTCGACCCAGCTCCCTGGCCTGAAACATGAAATGGGACTGAACATGGGAATTGGAAACATTCATTGATGGTTTAATTAATTAAAAACTAACATTGAGTGCCTCAGAGACAAAAACTGAGCCAATAACCAGAAAATGGTGAGCCCCCTGATGTGAGCCCCTAATGTAAGGGGAACTCTAAATCTTCACTTGCATAGGTGCAGCTGATGAAGTAATTATGTTTAAGCGCTGACTCAGCTGTAGCAAAGTCAGCAAGGATGTGGATGGGACACAACATGTCCAACCACATCTGCTACAACCTATTCAAAAAGTGTAGACATTCGGGCTCGAAACATGGACTCAGGTCACTTTTTTAATTGTATTTTTTTAGCTCAATCCCAAGTTTGCCAAACAGGCCGCTGTTACGTCAGCGTTCAGCCACCATAGTGCAGATAAAATCTAACATGAGTAGCGAGAAAGGTTAACATTCTTGTCTGATTGGCTTCCCACTAATATAATAATATATAATGATGTGCATCTTCATAGATTAGGAGCAATAGTTGTTGACATTTATCCAGTCTGAAAGAAAAATAACAAATATTAATGCTTTGCACATTTAGTTAATCAGAAGAATTCAGTCTGCATGTTGTGTGCCATCTGATTATTGTCTGTTGTTTTACCCCATGTTAAACTTTAATGCATTTTACAAGGGTAATCTAGCTTCTTTAACAAACTAACATTTTATTTCACATAAAGTTCCCTAGTTTCCTGTTGTGTCAGCATTGTACTTCTTTTCTCATCATAAAAGAAACTCTCTTTTTGAGTTGCATCATTTCAGTCTTCTGTAGATGTTTCCTATGGATAAGTTTCCTTTTTGTTGATTCATGCATTATTTACTTTGGTTTTTTATTATTTTAAGAAAAGTAAAGCCTTGGAGATTGTAGGTGGAGGAGGGTGGAGGAGCTGTCAGTATTAATGTTATCTGGAAATAAGATACTGCATATCAGTGGCCAGATTTTCTCAAAAACCCAAGCTTTGTAATTTTTTATTTGCCTAATGTAACTGGAAGGCGAAAGGACGCATGCTGTCACTCAGTAAGATGACTTTTCCTTCTCCTTTATTTTTTTCTTTTAAAAAACTGCACAACAGAAGTACAAAAGCACAGCTCAGAGGTACAGAGTGCTCTGGAGCTGTAATTAACAACACTGATATCAGATATGAGACCACAGAAAGGCTGATGTCAGATGTATTAACTCCTGTCTGATAGGAGGAAATTATGCTGATGCATTTATTTGTTCATTGAGTAATACATTATGTGGTGCATAGGAAAGGACCTAGCCCGTCCCTAGGACTATAGATTTAATAACATGGATTTTAATAGCATCTCCAGAGGACTCGCCGATTGTTTGAAAATACAGCGGCAAAACAGAAAACCCTGCAAAATCATTATTCAATATTGATTTCTCAATATCAAAGTAATTTACAAAATTCTGTAAGAAATCCCCACATCACACTTCCCATCATGAGTTTGAAAGGAAAACATAAAATTGTTGAACAGGGACATAAAACACTGCAAAAACATTCAAGGCGGCTTATATGTTTTTATTCCTATTTGTCAAAGAGAACCATCAGGGAGACATTTGACTGGTCCTTAACATACACAGAAGAACAACCCAGTCATTAGTCTGGGATTTCACAAGGAAGGAGAGGATGGTGACAGAGCCTTTCCTGTGTGGGGAAAGCGGAAAAAATACACTAAAAATGCTATTTTTCTGAGATGCTTTCAACAAAGTATCTGCAAAGGATCAGAAAACAAATCATTTGTGCTGCTTTAAAGTATCATTTATGGAAACATCCTCAATTTACTTTTAGTTGCTTGGTTGTTTGTTTCGCCCAGCATTCCAGTTGAAGAATCCAAACAACAGCCTCATGCAGACGGCGACAATTAATGGTCCACAGATATATCTGTGTGATATCGCTTAGTGACCAAGCTCTGTTTGAATTGGTGCTTTTCTAACAAAAGAGAAATCACAGAGAATCCCCTTAATTATGAATATTTTCTTTCAGAAAGAAAATAAAATTAAAAAAACCTCAACCCCAACAAAGGATAAAAAGCTCACAAGGGTTTTTTTTTGTTGAGAATTTATGCAACTGCATCCAAAAGGTAATTATAAAAAGTCTATGAGCAAAAGTATTTGAATGAATTCTTGCTAAATTTTGAATTTGTGGATTACAGTCAGACCCCTTACAACAGGTGTATAAAATCAAACACGTTGTCATGTGGTCTGTCTTTGCAAACATTTGTGATACAAAAAATGAGTCACACTTGAAGCACTCAGTGACTTACAGTTAGGTACTGTGACAGGATGCCACCTTGGCAATAAGATGGCTCGTTAAATTTCACCCCTGCTGGATATCCCATGGTCAACTGTACATGACATTAGATAGTGGAAATGTTAAGGAACAACAACTATAAAGCAGGAAAATCACAGAGTGGGGTCAATGACTGCTAAGGTGCTAAGATGCGTCGTAAACACTGCTGACTCTGTAGCTGAAGAGATCTGAACTTCCACTAGCATTAACTTAAATATTAATGTAATGTGTGTCAGGTGCTTCTTGGAAAATGTTTTCATGGCTGAGCAGCTGCATTTAAGCAGCACGACCAAGTCCAGTGCCAAGCGTTGGATGGCCTGGTTTAAAGTGCATCGACACTGGGCTGTAAAGCAGTGGAAATGTATTCTACAGTGTGATAAATTACATTTCTGTATTTGACAGTCAGATGGGTGAGTCTGGGTTCGGCAGATACTGGGAGAGTTACCTGCCTGACTGAATTGTGTCAGTTGTGAAGTTTGGTGGAGGGATAATGGTACGGGGCTGTCTCTCACAGTTTTGGCCGGGACTCTTACCTCCCGTTAAAGGCAGTCTCACTGCTTCAGCCTACTGAGACATTTCAGACAATGCTTTCATCTCTGTGGCAGCAGTTTGGCAAATGCCTTTTTCTATTCCAACATGAATGCCTCACAATGTGCAAAGCAAGGGCTTTAAAGTAACGGTTTGATGACTTGCATGTAGAAGAAATGGACTAGCCCACATAGGGCACTGACCTCAAACCCATCTACTGTAGTTCCTTTGGAATGAACTGGAATGGAGTTTGTGAACAAGGCCGGACCTCGTAGATGCTCTATAATAATAATAATAATGACTTGGATTTATATAGCGCCCTTCAAGGCACCCAGAGCGCTTTACAGAGATCATTATTCATTCATACACATTCTCTCTGGTGGTGGTAGCTACGTTTTGTAGCCACAGCTGCCCTGGGGCAGACCAGCCCCCGGGTCTCGCACTCAGAAGGCACGCCGATTTTTCCCAGTGGCCAGCCGCGGTACTGCAACAAAAAATCCCATGGGGCCCAGAAAGCTTTTTTCCCATAGACCGCAATAGTAAAAGAGAAGCCTCTAAAACTGTTCACAGGACACCTCCAGCTGTAATCACCTGCAATTACTAATCTTTGTATTCTATATTTTTAAGTCATGGACTTTATATCCGTCAAAAATGTTTTATAACGGCCAGAAAAGTCAAAGAAAAGTCTCTTTCTGGGCGTGACGTCACGGCTGAGGTCACAGCCATGTCCGCGCATTCCACGGATGTATTATATTAATATATATTATGTAATTATATTATATTAATACATTAATAATATATGTAATACTATACATGTAATAATATGCATTAATTAATATATTATATTAATACATATTATATCAATATTCGCGTCATTGCCCCGGGGCATGATGGGAGGCCCCAGAGCATCATGGGAGGTGACTCAACTGCGCATGCTCTATGGGCCGCATAACGCGGAAGTAAACCCAAGTTTAGGAAGTCAGGAACTTTTTCGGCGTATGCGCTGGCTGAGCAAACTCCATTGAAATGAATGGGCGGCCATTTTCGATCTCCCATCCAGATTTTATTAATAGATCCATGGGGCAGACTGACGGAAGCGTGGCTGCCATATCGCCCCAAACGGCCCCTCCGACCCTCACCAACATTCATACACATTCAAACACATTCACACTCTAATGGATGAATAGGCACAAATTCTCACAGAAACGCTCCAAAATCTTGTGGAAAGCCTATTTTCACATGGCTTCCTGAATAAGAATGGAGAAAGATCTGAAAATGTTTTGTTGTGCTCTCTTATAGTGTTAACTAATCAAAGTATATAAGATATCAGTCTGAGTACAGAACGCTGCAGGACTTCAGATTCTGGTGCATGAGGGAGAATTGTCCTTTACCTGAGGTAGAATAGATCAGATAAGTAAGTATGACTTTGAAATTTGACTTAAAAACCAGTGCAATTCCTTTAATATCAAATGTTATCTGAATGTTATGTTCAGGTCTCTGCAATGAAAATCTGATAATCAGACATTGGTATATTTATATATTTTTGTACATAAGGAGACATGCCCTGTTCATTTTTATTCTATTTTATTTCTTGTTCTATTTGAGATTTTCAACGTCTTGCTGCTCAGTTGTCCTGCAATTGCCCCTCGGGGATGAATAAAGTTTTCTGAATCTGAATCTGAATAATCATATCACATCCAACAGGACAAGTAGAGGCATGAACACTTCATCTAAAGATAAGAGGAGATGGCTAGACACTTCCACTAGTGCTGTTTCTGCACCACAGTGTCTAATAATCCTGCCTAAAACTCTTCACACCAACCATTTCTCTGCAAATTCTCATATGCTCAAATGGTTTTTCAAGGACTTTAGTAATCAAGATGAGGTTGGACTCTTGTATTCAGAGCAGGCTTCTTTGGTAAAGGTTCAGCTGCAGCAACCCAACCTGAGACATGGCAGGAAATAACCTGCTAGTGATTACATCTAATGTGGAAGTCTCAAGAGAAGACAGGCAGGCAGATAGATAGATAGATAGATAGATAGATAGATAGATAGATAGATAGATAGATAGATAGATAGATAGATAGATAGATAGATAGATAGATAGATAGATAGATAGATAGATAGATAGTTTCACTCAACCCTAACAACAGAGACCAGTTAAGACATTGAAACCAAGGCTGTATGACAACGCAACTATTCCCCCTCTGTCAGCCGAGTGGTCCAGCTCGGTGCTGATGAATGAGCTGAGGTCAGTCTCTGCAGGAGGGGGCTGCCATCACTTCTCATACTGAGCTTGTGTGTTTCTCAGGTTGAATCAGATCGAGGCAATCAGTGTTAATCACGATGAAAGGCCACACACTTTGATCTATGCTCCACTTCTTTTCACTCTTCATTTGTCTCTTTCGAGAAACATGCAAGTCCACCGCGGACACTTTAAGCCACGTTTTCTTTTGCAAGGTTTCGGTAATCATTACGATCATGAATAAAAACATATTCAGCCAGCTTTGCAAAGAGTAAGGGTTCCTTTTCAGCTTTGATGCAGTGATTGAGTGGAACGCCTCAAACTTTCCATTGATCATGCAACAGCAACCACATTGAGCAATCGCTCTGGAAATGGAGCATAATATTTCTGGCTTTTTGGCTTCAAGCTGGTGTAAATGAATATGCACATGAATATCTAAAACAGACTCTGTGGCAGCTCATCAGAACAGGTAGCGAGAACTTAAATATATTTTTTTTACACCTCTACTACTGTAGCCCCACTACTCTGATGTTAAATCTTTAAAGGAAGACTGAGCAGAGTATCCTGCCTGCAGAGAAGCCACCCTCTGTATTTTAATTCTTGCTTATTTTGCTGTGTCAGGGAAGCTTTTGAACTGAAACATATGGCTGTGTACAAATGCTGTGTTTGCTGTTAAAAGTAAACAATGAATAGGAATGTTGAACATTGTTTGTGAGTACTTTTGTCACTCCTCCTATAAGATCAGAGAGAATGAAAGACCTGGGAGGGTCTCATTATTACACTGCAGCATTGAATTTGTCTGCCTTTCTTTTGTTAACATTTTTCTCATTAATCTGTTTCAGAACTCAGATTCACTTCACAGTGGCCATTGATTTCACTGCATCAAACGGTGAGTGTTTCGATTGCCATTATGCGCTACTTTCCTCTATCATCAGATATATGACCATGCCATTTTTATGCAAATTGGATAAGGTCTTTGGCTTCCTTGCTGCGGTCTTGTGATCTCCCTAATCTTATTTTTTTTTTAATGTTTTTATTATGCAAGTTTTCACACATTAGTCATATATCCATTTGATCTCGGAAAGGCAGCACTAAAGTGATGATAATCAGAATTTATTAATGTTAAAACTATGTGTGTTCAGATGCTAAATACAGCTCCCATGCATTCATAATTAAATAAGATTATGTCTGTATCCACTGAGTAAGATAAAAATGATTAAAACATACATGTAAAATTAACACTGCTGTCTTACTTAAGAGTCACCTCATAATTTCTCCTGATTCTGCAATAAAAATACAGCATTAGAGTGACACTGACTTCAGTAGTGCTTTCATAGCACATCAGTTTTTATAATTAGCAGTTTGTGACTTGTGGATGCTAAATACACTCGCTTGGATAAGTTAACAACAGAAACACAGATGTGTCATCACAGCTGCAGTGTCTCGTGAAATGAAACTCACAATGATTATATATTGTGAATAATTATGTATATCTGACACAACTTAACATACCTGAAAATTGTTCCTTAAAAGAGACGATTTTTCACGGTAGCATTTTTATATTAGCTTAGAGGTTTTTCCATGCCCCAACTCAGGCACGAAATATGTACTTTAGTTTTGGTTCATCCTCCATTTCTCCCAGTGCAGCTGTCAGGTTGTTCAGTCTGCTGGTTTGCATCACTGATTCTGTCTTTTCTCGTCTTAAAAGGAAATCCATCGCAGTCCACCTCGCTACACTACATGAACCCATATCAGATGAACGCCTATGCCATGGCCCTAAAGGCTGTTGGGGAGATCATACAGGACTATGACAGTGATAAAATGTTTCCAGCCTTGGGATTTGGTGCAAAGCTGCCGCCTGATGGGAGGGTGTCCCATGAGTTTCCACTGGTGAGTAAATTATGGGATTGTTTTTGACCCATAGATGATAACGAAGTTAAAAGAGTCTATTCGTGAAGATGGATTGGATTTTTGACCGTGCATTGCTTGTATGCAGTATGGATGAGCGTATTATGACAAAACTACACCTCTAACTTCAATGAGGCAGAAGGAATAATTTTTCACCCTTTACAGCTCAAATTAGGCTCTGTAAGGCTGAACAATTTTTAAATCAATTTCACCTCTCTCAGCCAGCTAATATGCTTTGGCAGCTGCGTACCACAGCCTAATGAGGACCGTGTCTACAGGGTAATGTTTGTATCCCTCCATGCCTCCATTAAAATTTGCAAATTAAGCTTCATCGCACCATATAATTGAAGCCTTGTTCTTTCATGTTGCAGTCGTGTAAGTGGACGTAAGAATAAAGTTATAGTCTTAGGTGGAATATTTGTTATTTTCTCTGCATTTGGTTCAAAATGTACCTTGTGGCCAAGAGAACATTGGAGGCAAAGCATGTTTTAATTGCAAAGTTCACAAGTATCCTAGTTCAAGGGTGTGCTCCAGATTGCTCAGCATCTCAAACGGGCTATAAAATTACTTTTCTAACAGGACGCTTGAGGCAGAGGAGTCATGTCAAAACCATCCCTGAACCTAATTGTATGTACTGTATCTGGGTTGTCCAGCAACATTGCACACTGACAGAGTTTGAGAGGATCTTAAAAGAAGAATAGAAGAAAATTCTCAGATCTGAGTGTAACAAGCTTGTGGCGTCTTCCCTATGAAGAGCCAAGGCTGTAATCTTTGCCAAAGGTGTTTAAGTGAGTCATGTTTCTGTCAGTGTTTTATCCCTTTAATGTGTAACAATGTTTTTATAATTCTGGTTTTCTTTTATTAAATTTTGATGTGTGTATGTTTGCGTTTGTTGAAAGTGTTGAAATGTTGCAGTTAAAGGTTTTTAATACTTTGCAGGCAATAATTTATTCAGTATTGTAATTTTGTGCCATTTACCTTGTAATTCCTCAGAAGTGACTAATGTTGGCCTTTCCTCTTTCTTATTAGCATTCGAATGTAAAGTCAGAGGAGAAGTGAATAAAAACTGGAATTTTGATGTAATGACTCATATTTTAAGTATTTTCTAAGTGCTGGGTATCTACACCGATCAGTGCAAGTACAAGGCCAATTCAACAAATCTACAAACTCCAGTTTCTTTTAAGGAGATATGGTGTGGGATTTCTCTGTTCTTGAAGTTAAAGTCTAAAAACAAACATTGTCCCTCGCTTCTATAATTAATCAAAGTTTTAGAAGTATTGTGAATAAAATCTCATGATTGAAACAGTTTATACACAAAAAAACAACACAAAAAAAAAGAAAAGGTCTTTACACGCAAAGGGAAAATATTTTTTCACATTTAGACTCCTTCTGCTGATCCACTTGGGCTTTTTGTTCTCTGTTATGTCTTTATATATGTGTAGATGTATGTAACATGTTTTAATTATTTGCATGTCTGCAACTGTTTCCATCACTAATGACTGTGAAGGCAACATAAAAATATAACATGTCAAAGCTCGGCTAAAACAGACTTGTTTAGTTGTTAAAACACACAAACCATGAGGGAGAGAAAGAGAGAAAGAAAGCCTGAATTAATGAACCAGAGTCTCATATGTGGTGGCATGAGACACAGGACCACTCTTTATGAGCTGTATCCAACTTTTCCACAAGGTACTTTAAACCCTGGCGTGAATGGAGGAATCTTAAGAGCTGTTAGACGTAGTAGGTTCAGAAGACTGGAGCACATCTGCTCTATGGCTGGATCTGGAGGGAGGAACGTTAAATGTACAACATTGGGTTTGATAACAGCCTTGCTCTAAAGAGTCATGAGGGGCGAGCTTCTTGGAAACATTTATGTGAACAAAGTCACACAGAGTGACTTGATTATCGTCCTTTTTAGCAGGAACCACTTTTTTCCCTTGAGGCTTTCTCTTTTAGTTGCAACTTTCTGAGCCGCATGGATTCAGGTTTGGAGGAACTTGTTTGCATGTGTGGTGGCTCCGGTGAACTTGATTCCATTTTTCAAGGGATGGCAGGTCATAAAACAAAGATGAAGGAACCAAGTGATTTTTCTTTTGGTCTCTTTCAGAATGGGAACATTGAGAACCCTTACTGCAATGGTATGGAGGGGATACTTGAAGCGTACCACCAAAGCCTTAAAATAGTTCAGCTGTATGGACCCACCAACTTTGCTCCCGTTGTTAACCATGTGGCCAGGTGAGAACACACAAGTTTCTAAGTGAATTTATCTGAGCACATTTATTTCCTCTGAAGCCAGTCACTGTATATCCTCACCACACCAACAACAGTACTACGTCTCTGGTGTCTCTCAGAATTGAACCAAAGTAATCAGGGTAGGGCTGTTCGATTTTGCCCAAAAATAAAATCTCGATTTTTTTCTCTCAAAATCCGATTTTCGATTACGATTACGATTATTTTGTGAATTGACAAAAGGCAAAGAAATGATTTCAAATATGCGGTTTTTTTATTGAACATTTGCCCCATTGGGCTTTAAGTGCAAACTTTGCTCTTATTAAACCAAAAATGAATGAATAAAGTGCAAAACTCTGTAAAATAAGTTGAAAAAAAGTTTTAAAAAATATAATAAAATATAAAGTTTTATCTCTGAAAACAAAATCAGCAAATCAGCACTTGCAAACATACAGTAAGTTATATTTCAAATTAAATAAAACAATACATTTTCTAATTAAACTAAACTGGGTCTTTGCATGCTAAATAATAATGCAACCCATGAAGGAGGTAAAGGTGTGTAATGTCAGTCATTACATTTGCTATTCACATTTGCAAGTTTTTTGCAAGGAACACGAGCCGGTCTACGGCATCTGGCTTGAGGGATGCCCGGTGGCATGTTACAACGCCCCCTCCTACACTAAAGAGCCTCTCCGATGGGGCACTTGTCGCAGGTATTGAGAGGTATTTCCATCAATCATTAATATGGTATCAATCATTAATATGTGTGCAGACAAGGTAAAAAAAAAAAAGTGAAAAATCGATTTTACGAGTTTCACGTTTTAACATCGTTCTAATTACATAATCGCGATTACGATTTAAAATCGATTAATCGAACAGCCCTAAATCAGGGTAAATTGTGTTGTCTGAGATTTAAAAGAAAAACTATAATCAGTCGTTTCATGGAGGCATTTTAGACATGAATCATTCAAGTGATGAAACTGTTGAGTTATTCTATGTTAGTGTGGCCCACGAGGAACAGTTTCATGCTGTGTTTATAGCGACTGCTGATGAGTGACATTAGTAAGTATTTCCTTTTCGAGCCATTCCAGTCCATTCCTGTAGCGCAAACTGTAACGCTGGATGCAAAGCTAGGTACCCACTTCACATGAATGAAGTGAGGAAAGCCGAGAGTAAGTTTCCCAAAGAAGTCAAAGTGACGCCAGGGTTGGAACCCACGAACTGAGCCCGAAGCCCTAACCACTAGCCCACTCCACTCCACTGACTGTTGACTAGTCAACAGTAAACAACATGGATTAAATGGATGCTTTACAAGCATCGTGGCGTCATCATACTCCGAGAGAATGTAAAGGCTGTATATACAAACTTGCTCTAGCACATTAAATACAGAGCAGAGGTGTTTTGTTGAAAAAAGTTTAATCTTATTGTTGACCTGTGTATTTATATTGAAGTTGAGACAATAATTTGGTTTTGACTTGATTGACCCTGCTTTGAAACATTAACATTCTTTGATGGATAAGGACTTTGGAATAACTGAATGCCCCTGCTTAACCCTCCCTTAGCTCAGGGGTAGGGAACCCTGGTCCTCGAGAGCTGCAGTCCTGCACGTTTTAGATGTTGCCTCGCATCCCCCCACCTGATTCTCTAAAACGTGCAGGACTGTGGCTCCCATGGATCAGGGTTGCCTACCCCTGGTTTGGTTCCTTGCAAGAGTGAAGACATGTTTACTGTAACTCATTTTTACCAATAAGGGGCCAGTGGATAATAGAAAAAAGGAAAACAAGCCTCATTTTTGTTTTTTTATTATTTTGTGCAAAAGAGAGAACGCATCTCAACCAGCACAGAGATAATGTGGGAGGAGGAAATATTTCACTAAGAGGAAATGACAGCGTTTTACTCTGAAAGAGCAAAATTCACTCTAGTTCTTTTTAGTCTAATTTCAGAATGAGAATATGTAACTTTATGTGTGATAAAATGTCACATTTAGATGTAAATTGTCTCTGTTAGAATCAATTGAAAATATTGAGTTACCTTTTTTTACCACGCCTGAAGGGTGTGGTAAAACTATGGATGCAATAAAAGGGGTATTCACCAAGATGTTACTGTCCTTAAAACGCGCTGCATTATCAAAAGCAAGTGCTATGGATCATCCTGAAACCAGTGATGGAAAGATAAAAATGAAAGTAGCAACAGACCATAACATTACATGCTGAACAGAACACGCAGCTATTTTTGACACAGTTGTCTTTCATTATCTTAAAATAACCATGTTTCACAAGCGCAATTGACTCACTAATGAGAGGAGATGATGATGTCGAAGGTTGGAATGATGTTGATGTAGCATCCCTATGTTATTGTTGAGGATACAGAGAGACAAATATCTCTTTGATCCCTAAACACTGATTGCTGCTGTCACTGACAAGCGTACTCTTTGATTAAAAATGTCAGAGAGAGTAAGGACTCGCCTCTCACTTCTCCTTCACTAACATGATGGCCTGCTTTGTTTTGTTTCTCTTGGCTCTTCATGGTGAAAGGAGTGTAAGGCAATCCACAATGTTCTGAAAGAACAGGATTGCTGCGCTTGCATAAACAGTTGTTTAAATTATTCATATTGTGGCCAATGATGGGCAATTGAAACTAGGCCACAGTCACTGTGGTGTCTTTTATGGGTTTCTGCATAGACCATGGAGAGCTATATCGTATATTTTACTTTTTATGTGTCCATATTAAAGCTCTGTGTCACGTCTTTGCTGCTTTTAGAGGAGCTCTCAGGGTGTACATGCCAGACAGTTTTGTACAGAGCTAGATTTAGCCTCTTAGCATCATCTTTACTGTACTTCAACCTTTCTTGGCTGATGATTTCTTTCACCCAGGTATGCAGCAGCAGTGCAGGATGGATCTCAGTACTTTGTCCTGCTCATCATCACTGATGGAGTGATATCAGACATGGCACAGACCAAGGAGGCCATAGTGAATGTGAGTGCTGCTTCAACACAAGCTGTGCAATGTCAACCTTTTTTCCTCGCTGCACTGCAGTGTGCTGAAATTTCAGGTGCTTTTAGCTTGCTGTGGCAGTGCCCTCACACTTTCTTTTACTTTGAGGGTTCATAAGCCAAGGGAAAGAATGATATTTGAGGATTTATGAGATGTTTCCTACCTCACTTGACTCAAAACCCTGTGTGCTTTGATGCTTTGTAAAATTTCTGTCCAATATTTTCCCACATACTAAGAACTTCAGGGGTTGCAGGTATCAGTTGAGATTACTCTCTAGTCAGCAGATTCATTTCAAAAGAGGTTTTTTTTTTATACAACTTAACTGTTTGTTTAATGCCGATTATGCATGCTGCTTACTTATTGTCTTCAAAGCGCAGTCATCGTCATTGTGGACCAGATAGACCTTCGCAGCAACACAGTGCTTTGACCCCCAGCAGACTGGGTTTAAAGGGAATTTGCGACTGTTAATAAACCATTTGAACAGCCACACCTTCCTTTTAAGATCTTGTCTGCTGCTCTGCTCTCTGCTCAGCCTGAACTCGCTGCCACTGGGACCAGGCTTCTTCTCCTCTGCCTCTAAAACGAAAAACTGGATGTCGAGCTTCACTTGTGCACTTGTCTTTTCTCATTAGAGATGAGTCATAAGGAGTTAAAGAATACAAATGGCGTATTCCAGTTTGTACATTTAGAAGTACTAATAATAGTCCAAAAATAATGTTTTATATTATTCATTTTTTCAGATTTCTTTGTTGCCTTAACCAGCTGTCGTAGCTCCAGGACAAATACACGCTGAAATTCTTCTTTTTTTTTTCTCTTTAAATCTCAAATTATATTTTGGGATTTTAAATTACAAAGGAGAGTATCTGTTTGGTCTGGAAGGCCAAGCCGTATTAGATTTTATATATACAGTTGTTGTCTGGACAGGCGTATTCATATGGTGTCGTTTTTTGCTAGTATTAAGTTTTGTTTCTGAATCAGAAAATGAAAGTTGCATGAGAGAAACATTTCTGCCTCAAGAACTTTTGTTTATCTGCTAATGGTTTTTCTGATGTTTTTTTCTGTTTTTATTTTCAAAAACAATTTAAATCAAACTAGCAGGAGTGTTAGGATAACTTTTCAGCCTTGAATCTGCTCTAACTAATCACAGACTCCTCGTTCTATTGAGTCAAATATCATTTACACACATAAACGCCATAACATCATGTGTTAAAAAGAATCCACAAAACATCAAAATGCTTGGATTTGATGGAGTGGTGCATCTCCACAAATATGGATTTGGATTCAACTACATCACTCAATCATCATAAAATATGTTATTTTTCAAGGCTTTAATTTTCTTCAAGGGAAGTTAAATTTACAGCAAGGGAAATGAACATCCATCTCTGTGCCCTTGAGCAGTATCTGCTTTGGTGTGAAATGTGCAAATGAACCCCAAAACAACAGTGAAAGACCTTGTAAAGATGCTGGCTGAAACCAGGAAGAGATTCATTCACAGTCCCCAAAGGCTTGAATCAAGGCGCCTAGACTTTCTTTTATTCTTGAAGACATTTCACCTTCCGTCCAGAAGGCTTCCTCGGTTCAAAGGGCTTCATTAATTCTTTTGAACTGAGGATGCCTGGGTGAAACGTCTTTAAGAACCTAGAAAAGGAAGTCCGGTTTCTGTGATTCAAGCCTTTGAGGATTAGGATGACCTATATGACTGGGAGTCTTCGCCAGCGAACTGGAAAAGATAAATTGCAGCATGCAGATGTGTTCTGTGGTCTGATGGGACTAAAATTTCAAAATTTGGACATAGTGATCAATGTTGTTTGGTGGGAAAAGGGGCGGAGCTTGCAGGCCTTGCAGGAAGAATGGGCATGACAGCAGCACGTAGAAGGGCGGGGCTGGTGAATTTCACAAAATACATGGCCTCATGAGAAAAGATGATATTGTTATATTAACACATCATCATCAGCCAAAACTGTTAGAAGTTCAAATAAATGGGCTGTCTAAATGGATAATGATGCAAAGCATACCTGCACATTAGTTGTAAAGTTTCTGGAGAACAACAAAGTGAAGATATTGAACAAACTCCTGACCTCAGTCCTATCGAAGATTTGTGGGAGGCAATTTATAAAAGCTTGTGTGAGCAGCAGGGACACTAACTTGAATCTACTCCAACAGTTCTGTCAGCAAGAAAGAGCCAAAATTCAGGCAAGATGTTATGAGAAGCTCAGGGAGGCAACACAAAATGTTTAAGCCAAGTTAAATACTTTAAAGGCAATTCTGCCAAACAAAATAAGTTAACTTTTTGACTTTCAAGAAAGTCATGAAACATTATTTTTTCTGTTATTCTGACATTTCACAAAAATATTACTAAAAAGGGGAAGGGATATTAATTGACTTAAAAGGGGAAAAGTTCCCTGAGACATAAGGGAAGAATATTTTCTCTGTCTTTATCTAAACTATATATGACCTTCTGGTAGCAACTGTACCTCATTAATGATTGTATACAACATTGTACATGCAAAGAAAACCCAGTCAGAGGTGCTGCAGGGCTGCAGTCTGGCCCATCTTTAATTGGGCAAGAGCTGGTTACAACTCTGACAAGTGACCCACCCATCAAGAGGCATCCAGCCATGCGCGCAGTTTCAATCTGTAAAAGTGACTGTTTCCCTGCAGCTATAATGTTTGGTATTTCTCCACCACATAAGCCATCCCAAAAGCCCTATGTTACTAGAAGTATGTTGAGTCTTTCTTTTTGGAGGCGTGAAGTAGATTTCATAGATATTTTTTCCAAAAAGTGATCAAAATAAATCTACATAACCATAATTCATTGCCAACATTCAGATGTAGATCAGCCGTGTTAGGTTTTGATTGTGGTAATAGCGTCAAGTAGACCAGAAAATAACTGCTTCTGAAGTACTCCACAACACATCTGAGATATGAATTGTATTTTAACAATTTAGCTGTGTGTAATGAACAAGAATGGCGCTTACATGTGCAGTCAGATGTCGATCCACCCGACATGAAGTGATTACTTGAATGGCAGTCTTTTTGTCTCTTATTGAGTTAGCTAAATGCCAGAAACGGCCTTAAGAAAATGTTACTATTTGAACTCTGGTATCTCTTCAGAGTGTCATTGTGGCTCTCTGCGGTGGGAGCAGAGAGTATGATCGGACATATTCATGGAATGAAATCCCCTGAGGGACTTTACAGTACAGGCAAAGTAACAAATGATGTAGACTGAATAATTCAGCTGTGAATGCAGAATCTGCCTGGCATTTAAAGGCACTGCACATTATGTGTTTGTGGTCTGGTTTGCTGGAAAAGAGGCAAAATAGAAATGCATTTTTTTTGTGCGAGAGCACGAGGTCACGTGAGATAGTGAAGTGGAAGGAATGAAAAACTGGAAAAAGAGATGGAAGAGGAAATTGATAAAGACCACAAAAGGGGCGGGCCTCTCCAGTATATTTACTCCTGTCTGTGACAGGCCTTATACCCAAGGGAGGTTTTTCCAGAAAAGCTGACCCACTTTTAGCCCGTAAATGCATTTTTACCACAAGCACATATCATTCATTCATGCCAGAGCTTTCACATTTGGCGCATCAGTGCTGTGGTCTAAATTCGTGAAGTGCAGTGGAGCCTCATCACTTGCTTTTCAGAGGAGGATCTTATTAAACCTTCATAGATTGTATATTGATTTAGACTTGAATTTAATAGGCCTTTCATTAAACTTTTTAAATATTAACAGTGTCATGTTCCAAAATGCCAAGAATAAGTAATGTGAGACTGAGTTATGTTTGTGGAATTTCTATAACCTACAATAACTGTTTAATCTAATATAATTTAAAGCTGCAGTGTGGAATTTATGTCTCCCCCTTTTGGCCGGAAGAGTAACTACAATAATTCTTCTGATTTATGCTGTACTTACAAGAATCGATGTTTATCCTCACTGTCAATCTCCCTCGTTAGGTGTTTGGAAGATGTTACGTTTTTTCTTGGACAAGATTTTGGTTTTTCTAACAGTCTCATCTCACGCACTACAGTTTATTTTCTTTCCTTTTTTAAGCTCTGTCAAAGCAATCACTGCTGGTTTACATAAAATACATTGTGCCTCATCAACAAGGGAGAATAGTCACAAACACCAGATTTAATGGTGTGTTGCAAAATACATAACTGGCAGACCTAATAAGCACTGCTGAAAATTAATAAATAATGTGGCAAGTTTCAAATATGACCAACGTTCTCTGCACACCAGCTTTAAATAGTACGTACTTGATTGTCTCCTGTAAAATGTTTGCACTGTTTATTGTGGTCCGTCACATTATTTTGCTATATGGATGGATCAGCTTTTAAACCGCTGAAACAAGCAATGTATCTTTGTTTTTCTCTCCCCCGCCCCAATCCCAGACAATACAAACTATGCAAAAACACGGAGGTGTGAAACACTAAAAAGAAAAGAGCCTTTGTTATACTTTATGGTTCCCCATCTATTTACTTATTCTTTTCCTTTATGGTGTTTGTCTGTGGGTTGTCTGGGGAAATGTGTTTGGAGGTGAATACTAACTTGCAGACAAAGATGTGCATAGGAGGAACAGTACACATATTGGAAAAATTGACCCCTCCATAACACTAACTGGCTGCTGATTCCTTTTTTTCATGACAGGCGGCAAAACTCCCCATGTCGATCATCATTGTTGGAGTTGGCCAGGCTGAGTTTGATGGTGAGAATGCTGGCTGAGTTGCCTTGTGTGAAATTATGAAACATAATTAAGCCAACCATTCATCTGTCTACTTTAGGGATATTTTTCTAAAACAACGTTAGACCTTTGGCACAAGAATAAGAACTTTTATCGAAACTTCTCATCAATTCCAGAAATGAAAATGCTTGATGTCTTGATTCGTTAGACGGAAGCATGTGGATCACTTGGAAACCGAGGCGTAATTGAGATAATTTGTGAGGAAGACATTTTTCTTTCTCCGTAGCTATGGTTGAGCTGGATGGTGATGACGTCAGAATCTCATCACGAGGGAAGTTGGCCGAGAGAGATATTGTACAGGTGAGACATTTCTAATGTGTTTCACTCTCACCTTTTATTATCATGGGAAGAAAACACACGCACGCATATTCCCCAAAGGTACAGGAGATTATATTTATCATCTATGCTCCATCAGGATCCATGTCTTCACGTATAAAGTCAGACTTCAGTGCATGAATATGTTATCATAGTTTCCAAACACATTAGTACAATATGAAGGCTTTCTGTTGTTTATTTCCTCCACAGCCTGTACTCACTGTGGAGGATGAAAGTAGAAAATAATTGCCTTCGCTCCGTCATTGGTCAGCTTATGTCCTGCTCTGAGCTTGTTTTTTGTTTTGCATAAATAGATTTGCCATGGTCACACCTTTTGCATTGTCAAAGTAGCTTTCCCTCCCAAAATAGAGAACTCACGTCACTCTAGCCATCTACCACCTGATAGCAGTAGAGAGGTCTTTCAGATCGGACATGGCATGTGGTAGAGGTTGTGGTTCAGCACAGAAAAGAAAGGCGCATCGGTGCAAATCGCATCATTTTCCTGGCAACCACAAAGAAATCCAGGAAGTGGTCAACAGATAAATAGTTTTCTCAAGATGTGGAGTGGTTTGCATGCTGAATCATTCCACTTGTCTCCATAGAAAAAACTCTGGCTTCGGAAGCATTGTTGATGACAAGGAGCTACAACAAAGAAGATGTGCATGCGTGGGTTGATTATATCCTCAAATATACACAAGTTGCTATTTGGGCGTGTCCAAGTTGGATATTTTTTTTTACTCGGGCGCAGGGTGTAGGAATGACATGCATGTCCTTGCGGTGCATTCAGCCCAAGACGTTCTTGCTCCGTGCCAACACAAAGAAATGACTGGGTCCCAGAGCAGAGCACAGTGCCCACCACGTCCTGTCTGAAAGGCCCCATCATTGATGGGTTAGCCGACTCTTATTTATTAAGAATAAATCACAGTTCTGATATTTTAATAACACAAATCAAACACAGATTATAGAGTGGTTAGTCAAAAACAAAAGAAAAACGTTTATCACTGTTTAGAAGGCAAAGTGGCCCGCTAACAGTGAGAAAATGTGCACTTCATTCTCTCAGTTACTCAGTATCTTGCAGTAATTAGCTTTAAAAAAATGTTTTGCACCAGAACACCATATCAGCTTAGATATGGATGCAGATTAATTGTTCTTTGATGGAAACTTCAGTTTCAGTTTCTATTTATTTTAAAGACAAAAAACGATGATTTAAATCATAGCATTCTTTCAATTCTAATTTTTTATGTATCGGAATACTGCTCCAAATAAAAATAGGTTTAATAAATCAACAAAACAAAACTAAAACTGCAATTAAAAAACACTAAAAGCCAAACATGATTTTCATAACCTGATGCATAAAACCTTACAATTGAACGGGTGTTAGGTTTCTTTTTTGCATAACTGTAGTAATCAAGGACCTATTTGTACTCAGTTATTAAATGTGGCCCGAAAAGTTGATGAATGGTTTGAGATTTGATTCTGGAGTGTGAAAACCTTGAGGAAATGTGAGCGGTAAGTCATCCAGATGTGCGTAGGTTACAACTATCACAAAGGAAATGAAGAACTGTAAACACAGCTACTGTGAGAACGATTATCACCAAGAATGAACAAATGTAATTCTCAATACATCTCCTGATCATTTACTGTACTCAGAAAACAATCAGTGAGTGAACTCTGCTGCTAACTGCAGATCTGTATGCACAGATGGCAGACCAGGGATGTTAACCCCGGTGAACTAGTAACTCCATACATAATTAAAAAGAGTGACGTATTCTTTCCCATGTTGCAACAGTTTGTACCATTCAGAGACTACATGGACCGCACGGGTAACCACGTGCTGAGCATGGCACGACTGGCTAAAGACGTTCTGGCTGAGATCCCTGACCAGCTGATCTCCTACATGAAGAGCAGAGCCATTAAACCCAGCCCCGTCCCTCCACCTTACTCAAACATCGAGCAGCCCGACACCAACCCCCTCTGAAACACCTCTGTCTTGGATGCAGCACGGTCCACATTCAAGGAAACCAACAACTGTTCTTGAAGGGAAAGTGGAAACGCTTTTGGGCCCCCATTTACATTTTTTTTGAAGTAATACTCCAGTTTAACAAACAGATGATGAGACTGTGTATTGGCTTGGAGCAGTGAGACTGCTGCTGTGGAAACCTGCGGATGTGATCACTCAGTGTTCGTTTTTATTCTCTGAGCACTTGACGAAGAAAGTGCTGAGAGGAGACCGGTGTAAAGGGAGGTTTTAGTTGTTCACTGTCTACCCGTCAAAGTGGTGATACCCGTAGAGAGGGCCTGTTTGAAGGCATAAATATATTAGGATGTACTGTACCAGTGTGTATCATGTTTGTGATACCTTTCGGAAATGATGTGTGTTTAACTAGGAAATCTTGTGTTTACTGGATTATTTATTTATTTATTTATATATTGCTGAGTTGATTTATTGACTTGAGGAGGGGTTGGCTTTAAGGATTTAGATTGAAATCATATATATCCTGTAGTTTTCCATCTTCTATTTTGTGACCAGTGTAAGAAAAGAACATTTCTACTTTGATAAAGACTGTAATATAAAAGCATGTTATAAAACCTATTCAGCAGTTTAAAAGTCATTTTCACTCATGGAAATTTTTTGATTGCAAGCTGTGATGTAGATGACTGCCATACAGATTTTTCCTATACGTATTTCTAATGTTTATATTTAAAAAATGCACTAATTACTGTCCAAATAAAAGCACAACGGTCATCATGTTAATAAGCTGAAAACCCCCTTTTTTTGAAGAATCCAACCACAATGAAAATAATTGAAAAAACTGCATGTATTTCTTTCTTTTTTCTTTAACTTGGCCTTTAATGTTCCTTTTTCCCATTATTTTACCTAGAAGGATACTTATACAAGATATTCTTTAATGATGTATTATAATGAACTTATATTTACCAAAAAAAGATGTTTACATGAAAACAGAGACATAATTTCAAATTCATGCTCACTTTCCCTGTTATGCAAAATAAGAGAGGCTTTCATATCTAATTAGCCATCGTGCTGTTTGTGTTTCCTTCCATTATATTTGTTGTGGTTGCACTTCATTATCTGGGATTTTATTTGGCACTTTTGAAAGACCCTTCAGACATTCTTTTGAAGTAGTTATGTCATCTTCTGCAAACTCTATTCCTACTTAAATTGATTTATTTGCTTTTCAAATGTGAAGATTGAACCATCATAAATCCCTTAATAGATATCCGTTTTTTTAAGTTATCTTAAGAATATACTGTTATGAGCCTTTTAAAAAAACATTATTATTATTGGTCTGGGTTTTGTGTATTGTGTCTGCTCATGTGTCTATTTATAGTTTTTTCAAATTGGATTAGCACTGTTCCCAGCTCTCATAGTTTTGCATTAGATCACTCGTCACTCTCTCAGTCGCTCAATATCTTGATCCAAATGTGCCTATTGTATGGAAACATATCCAAATTTAGTTACCCAGGTGTTTTTCTGCCTGCAGCCGCAGGTCTCATCTTTAGCATGGAATCTTTGTAAATGTTGGAGACGACAAACTCTTTCAGATTTGGACTATCACAGCCACAGCAGTTGATCCAAGCCCTCTCCAACACATGTCTGTACTTTTTATACCTACAGCTCTTCACTAAAGATGTTCGAGGTCATGAAAGCTGACGGTGTCACGTAGCCTTGCTGTACAATATTAAAAGTCAAGACCTGTTTACAGTTGAACTGTAGCTATTTACATCATCTCAAGGGGAGGGGGGGGGGGGGACCAAACATTCATAGGTTTCATTAACAGATTAGTTTGTCTCCAATGTTTTTTTTGTTTCTTTTTGCTTTTGCCTAATTTTGTTTTTAAAGCAGCACAAATAACTTTTTGTAATGTTTAGCTCAGGGGAGTCCCCTGTAGGTGCAGAGCTTAAGTAGCTTAAGTAGCTTTTACGACACTACGACATCTTTTGTTTGTTTTTTTTTGGTCACTCCCCTTTTCTCTTTTGTAATTACTTTTTTGAGTAATTACTCCTCTGTGATGTCCAGAGAAGATATGAGCTCATTTCATCATTGTAGTGTAGGCTACAGTGCTGCAAAACGAGACGCGGTGGTCCTTAGAGATGAAGGGGATGGGAGTCTGTAGTTACTTTAACCGGTTTTTGCTGATAGTAGGGACAGGAGACCACACAGCTAGATGACGTTTCATGAAAGTAAGCACATACCGGTAGTCTTTAAAAGGAAATTGAAACTGACACTTTAAGACAAAGAAAAATCCTGCGCGCTGCTATAAAATGACTTTCACTTTGACACTAGTGAACCAAGGTTTACAAAGATTTGTTGTGTTGTTCAAGAATGTTATCTTTTTTCTTTTTTTGTTATTTGAGCAAATGTGTTTATGTAAGGATCATGGTTAGTCGTTTGCCGTTCATCTCCCGCTGCTGTAAGTGCTCTCAGAGAGCAGAGATAGTGTGATGATTCTGCACTGAACTCCTTCTGCCACAAGCCCAGGACCTTATTTAACTTCTTTCTTTTTAAAATTTTCATTAGTGATGACATTTCTCTCTCAGAAAACAAAACATAGCAAAGCCTGCTTTCAACGTCACTAGTTCATCTGAGCCTAAAGGAGGCTACTGGGTGTAGCTACATAACAATCTAGAATACCAGGATACCTCTACAAAAAGCCATTGAATCGTAAGCAAAATAATTAATTTACACTCAATCTATTTTCCAGGAAATATATTTATTTGATTAATTGTACCATTTTTTTTCCTTCCGTGTGAGTCATAATTTCTTTATTTCTCATAAAGATGAAAAGTACCTTTGGCAGGCCTGACGCTCATTAAACAGCATCAGTATGCAGCTCGTAGCATGTGAATGTGACTGGAAACCTCTGTGAGAGATGAGGAAACAAAAACATGTGAAGTGGAGATTTTGCACTTGTGAAATCAACTTAATTAGCATAATTTCATAAAACCCAATTAGTTGAAAAAAGGACTCAAAGGCTTTTATCAGCTGTTTTCCTATGATTATTGATATTTATTTATTTATTTCCCCCACAGCAAAAAAAAAAAAAAACATCTGAAAACTACAATGGACAAATTATTGACAATTATGCAATTGTAAAATCTGAAATAGCTATGAATTATACAGCAGCCAAATTATTTTTTTTTCGTGTGGAAATGGCTTTGTTTGTTCCTCCTTTTCGATTGGTCTTTGAGGCTGAACTCTAATTATGTACATAATGAAAAGTACTCAGAGCCAACATGTGTTCCGTTGTTGAACTTAGCCTCTTTAGACAATCTGCATGTTCGTGCCAAAGTGCAGAAGGTTTGGTAGTCTGCCATCGTTGGACCTGATTAATGCATCTGCCACATGCTTTGTTTGTTCCAGGACGTTGTTTGGAGAAAACAGCCACCTCTAGCATGCTGCATCTCTGCTTTCTTTCCATTCAGTTCCTACGAGGCACATACTGTATGAGTTCTTGCTATCGCTCCTGTTTTATCCCAGGTTGTTTACTTACCTCTATTGGTCACTGACTTGCATGCTCAATAATTTCCAAACCAGGTCTTGGACACAATATTGTCGTCATGCTGTGGTTTGTGAAATGCTTTGTAATGGATTGCCTTAAATAAAGATTAATAATAAAAACTGACAACTTTGGCAGAAAACGAGGTGGATTTTTATTGTGTCACTGCACTGACTTGGTTTAAGCAGCTTATGAGCATAATGCTGGTAATATAAACACATTACTGTTCTACATTTCACTGATAATGTCCAAAGCTTCCATTGTTTTTGACCTCTCTTTGGAAAGATACCAGATTGTAAAGCTGAATAAAAGGCTGCCTGCGTTGTGTGTATCTGCTGTTCGGTGCTGAGCAGGCAACATACTGTAATTGGACCCATTGGACCATAGCTGGACTTTGCTCATCATTTGTAATGGTTGAATGTTGTTCAAATTACTGTAAATAGGAATTTTTAATGAGTCTTGTTTACATCTAAGTAAAACGTGTGAATGGATTATAAATCTGTCAGAATCGTAATCTCTGTGATTCTCTGCAGAGACTGCTGGAGAGGAGGTTTGACATCAGTAAAATCCAGCCTGAAACAGTGAAACACAACATTTAGAAACATTAATGTTGTGAAAAAGAGAAAAACACTTACATCTTTAACAAACAAAAACAGTTGGGGCACTGTGTAAAACCTAGATAAAATGCACATTTTCACAACACTGACTTGTTGCCAAGTAACCTAATTAGTTGTCGGACGCTCCTCCAGTTGTTTTTGATTTGTGGCAATTACTTTTCAAGCCTTTTGTGTCCTCTGTTCCAACTTTTTTGTGATGTATTGTTGCTATCAAATTCAAAAATGAGCTAATAAATGGCAAAATGATTCACTTTGAACCTTTGAGATCCAGGATCCCAGTTTGGGAGCCAAAAATATGTGTGAAGTGAGACATAAAAGATTATAAATATACAATTACAGCAATAAATATTTATGTCACCTCAGAGAACACAGACATTATTCCTCAGTTTTGATCAGTGCACTGCTTGTCCGTTGGGTTGTCCGGTTGGTTAGGGAGCTGCAGGTTGAATTCTCCCAGAAAAAGATTAATACTTGGAAACGATTTAAAGAAAATTCCCTTCTGCTTGTGAAATACCTCAACTACAAACTGATATGTGAACTCCTTTTAGTTTTAGACAGTGTTGACAGACTATTTCAGACAATTCACACTATTTCTCTTATTTTTATGTTTGTTATTGACTCTATTGATTGGGTAGAAGTAAAAAGCCCTTGTCCACACCATGTTGCCCCCTGCTCGACTCTTAACATTACACCACAAGCGATATTAGCAATTTATCTTTAGAATACAGCTCTCAGAGATCTCTGTTGTCACAAGAATAATGAAAAAAAATAAAATTTTAATCAATGGGGGGCACTATGTAGGCGGTGGGAACAGCATTTTTTCAGGATTTCAACCCTTGGTCACAGACCGCTGTCACTACTCATGGTGTCATAAAAGCAATTTTTCAGTTTAAACACTTCATTTATATTCAGTAAGGCTATATTTATTATATGCAGGGTAGCATAGTTTACTATTCTGTGCAAATGACCATGCAATTTCTGAAGCTATTTATTATTCTGGAGGAGTGGGTCTGCAGATGTGCGATGGCTTACTTGGTCAGTGTCCAGTCATGCTCTCTCACTGATGTAGTGTCTACATTTGTTCATTCTGGTGCATGCACTGATGATTATTAATTAGGGCCCGAGCACTGACAGTGCGAAAGCCCTATTGTATCTGTAGGAATTTTTCTCGTTTTTTTTTTCTCGTTTTTTTTTTTTTCATTTCCTTCTTCCAACGAAAGGAGGGCCTTTTTGCCCCCCTAAACGTGCCCCAAAAGTCACCAAATTTTGCACGCAACCCTGGCACGCAAGGCCTGGTGAAAAATTTGATATTTAATGGTTTGCATTAATGGGCGTGGTAAAATGGCTCAACAGCGCCCCCCCTAGAAAACTTCGTGCCTCAAGCCCCACCATACGGTTTGACGTACATGCACGAAAATCGGTACACACCTGTATCATGTCGCAACTTAAAGAAAAGTCGGCCATTTTGAATTAATCGTGCAATTTTGGCGCAATTTATGCCATTCCTTCGGCCGTTTCTTCACCCGAACCGTAACGTGCACCCAGGTGTGTTAAGCATCAAAATGTGCGTCTCGATCCTGCGACGATGCACATTACTTTTCTCAGTCAAAAGCATTACTGTGGCGACGATAGACGCCAAAAAGCGCGCCCCCCCTTCTTCTGATTGGTCCATATTTGATAGTTCCTACTTTCTGCTATAACTTTTGAATGGTTTGATATAGAGAGTCGTGGGTGGTGTCATCGGACTTGGTTTTGACTCCTTCACTTTAATTGGTGCAAATTAGCCCTGCCCCTTCTTCTGATTTGTCGCTATTTGATAGTTCCTTTTTTCTGACATAACTTTTGAATGGTTTGACATAAAGAGTTGTGGGTGGTGTCATCTCACTCGGTTTTGTCAGATGACACCACCCACACCACAGGTGGTCGGCCATGAGTGCATTGTGTTTCTTCCCTCTAAAATCTGTCCTAGAGACACTTTTTCCAAATAACTTCCTTATTACATTTATCTACCTGCCATAACGCAAACTATATAGCAGCATTATAGCAGCTTTACTGAAAGCAAGCAGCCGCTGTGGAGAGTCAACCAATCTTGTGTGGTGTAGCCGGACCTTCAGCACCTCAGAAATGTTACTACATGTCAGGTCGACTTGGACCATAATAACTGTGATTTGTCCACTAGGTCCCCTTGGGATCAGTCCACTTGCTGCTACGTATTTCAGGCAGCTACTGCCTCACTGTTTTCAAACTGGGTCAAGTTCTGTAATTTCGGTACAAGTAACTGTTGAACAATTATCAGTTCCAACTCATGTAATTGTGTTCCGTTTCAGCCAGCTTGTCTGAGAAACATGAAAGAAGTAGCTTTACATGGTTTGCGGTGTGACTGCTTGACGGATTGATTAATGAAGGACGTGAGAACGTGCCGATTTTAGAATCAATCACACACCAGTTTGCCCAAAACAAAAAAAGTTTGAAATACCCTTTAAAAGGTGTACTGTTGAAATCCCCTTTAAAAGGTGTACTGTTTCATAGTCTATCAATTATCTGAACCACCCTAACACCCCCTAACCCTGAAGTTAGGAGGGTTTACAGCAGGAAGCAGGCCTCTAAGTCTCAGCATCATCTTCCACTTCTCCTCCAAATACCTGGTGTACTTTTAAAAGGAGAATAAAAGGAGAGAGTTTTTAAGAATCCCAGAGTGCGTGGTGTAGCTCTTGATCGTCTGTGAGAGAGCTAAAGCTTGCTTCTTCAACCGAATAGTCTCCCTTACCTCTTGTCCTTGGTTTTCACTATGACTGACACCCTCCACTCTAGCTACCTGCTGTTACTTCCCGCCTGGAAGGTTTGAAGAGCATCCTCATGAACCATAGCTACTGGCGCCTTGGAATTATTATTATTCCATAATCAACCAAAACTATCACAGGGGGATAACACAGTAGAGGAATTTTAGTCACACACTGTTTTCTTTATTGGAGACTTAAAGCGTTTTTTTCAAAGTGGTTTATTTGTGTTTACTCTTCTTTTTCCCCTGTGAAACTGCTGTCCTCTCACAGAAGGCATCTCCCGTAAACATGTGTTTTTCTCCCCTTAATTAGATGCACTTTTGAGGAATAAAGATGCCCTTGTACAAAGAGGGAAACAGCAGCTGGAGCCATAAATTGCCAGCCAAAGATAATACCAACACCTCCCTTTTGCACCCACACGCCGCTTGAACAATAACTACAGTCAGGGAGACAATCACCAGACTCAGAATAATTACATCCTTATTATCCTGTACCTAAGATTTCAGATGCACTTTAAGATGCAAGATTTATAGAGAGATTGTTCTGGACTACTGATGAGCAACATTTTGTGCAACTACACTAATTTAGTTTTCTGCAAAGACCTCTAAAGTTAATTAGCGGACACGTTATACCTTGTTTGTTTATTCCATAAAAAGTGAATTAGCCTAACAAGTTCTGGTCTCACGAGGGCACAGTGACTTCTCGAAGACCTGCTTTCAATTGTAAAGTCTCATTCTTCCACTCAACTCTCAACTTTTTAATTGCAATAAAGACATGAGTGTATCAATATTAAAGTGCCTGTACTTGAAAAAAAAGAGATATTTTTTGTGATGATCTCTGTTTAATATTCCTGTCACTTGAAAAGCTGCACTTGATCATCGTGCCTGCGTGACTTGTCTGCTCAGCTTCACACAAACACTTTCACTGCCTCAAAAAAAAAGAAACCACAGAAAATGCACTTAAAAATGAAAATGACAACCTTTAACTTGAGTGATAACAAGATTTCTAACACCAACAAGCTCTGCGTGATGGATCTGTAACGGCTGTAAACAACGGTCAATGCTTGCATCTTTAATCTGTTCAAGCATGGGCCTGTTCAGAAGCTTTTCCCTCTATATTCAAAGGTGGACTGATATTTCAGCACTGCTCTGAAACCTAATCATAACATCTTCTTGGTATCCCTCAGTGTTGCCAAGCAATCCCAGATTAAAAGAGTAAATATGTTCTGCAGCAGCAGGGTGAGCTTCATCACAAGCACCATCCATCAACTGTTAAAGCCCAGGTCAATTGAAAACATATAGCAATTTCTTCTCAGATATGGATACAGGGGGAATGATGGCTTCGGCTCCAGTTGCACATTTCACCCACTAAGTGTGAACTACGCCTCTCTTTGTAAGCTTTCTGCTCTGCCGTTCTAAACGAATGCCTGTCGCCCCGGGGGCTACAGCGCCGCTCTCACTGGGCAGCACATTCCCTCTCATGAGCACAATTCAGTTGCCGCTTTTGGATTAGCTATAAATCATCATTAGGCTACCGATAAGGAATGATATTATAAGAATAAATGCATTTGCGGTGCGCTAAATTGGAGCCAGAGTGGAGCAATGGGTGATTTTTCATTACCACCTACACTGGATAATGCGGTGGAGATTTGTCAGTCTGGAATCACTTTGCAAAGAAAATAATTGAGCTTAATTACTGGGGCAAGTTAAGTGAAAATAACCAAAAACCATTTCCTCTATCTTCTCATTTTGAAGGAAACAGTGTAGATTTTTGATTTGCATCAATTTTGTAATAAATATGAAATATTCTTTCTTGATGTGAGAATGGTAGATGGCCTCCTGAATTAATAAAAGCAACATCTGCTAAATGGAGAGTGTTTAGTATCCACTAGTATAAAGGCACAGACCTTTTGAGGGTGGGGGAGTTTATAGTTCTGGATATTATTACATCTGGCAGAGAGAGCCTTATTTACCATTTGCTGCTTGCTGGAGCAACCCATTCCCTGTAAAAATTCTGCCTCATTACAGACAACAACAACTTGAAATTGAAACTGTCAGGGATATTTTGGTGCTTTTATTTGATTCTTTATGGCTGCAGAGAACAGAAACACAGCGAAGGTAAATAAACCAGACTGAAACTAATAAACTTGATGCATAGACGGTTTTAATTGCCTGTTCGTGAAACACATCATTGTTCAGACTGGTTCATAATTAATTTGAATGAGTAAAGCGTGAAATAAATGATTCTTCCTGGACCTTAAAATATGAAATATTCAGACTCATAAACTCACAAATAAGGTTTTTTTTTGTTTTGTTTTTTTTTCAAGCTTTGGAAGGAACAGGAAAATAAGGTTCCCCTCCGGATAGAGGTATCAAAGAAATAATATAATTTGTTGCTCTTGACAGCATAAACAAACAACACATCTATTCTTTTTTTTCTGAAGGGTTGTTATATTTCCCATGGTTTGAGAATGCGCCTTTGATAACATTCATAACTTTTGGTTTGATTTATGTTTATGGGTGGACACTGTACAGTATCTTGTTTATTTATTCACAAGAAGGGCTGGCGTAAGTGCTTGAATTTATGCAATCAAAAGCTGTTACATCTCTGAGCTCTGCCGGCAGCCATAAAACATTGCAGTGATGAGACCATTCCCTGTTGGTGTGTGCCATTTAGCACTAAACTGGGAACCACTCACATTGCTCGCTTGTCCTGTCATGTGGTAAAGGGCTTGGGAGAATTCAAACAAATAAAAGTAGGCAGTGGTTTCATGTAGTGCTGACAACTGCTGCCCTCTCCACTATATCTGCCGCACGTATCCAGCTTCCCCTCGGGTTGCTTCCACACAGGAAGGCTACTGCGGTCTTGTGGTTTGTTGGGGGGAAATAAAGAGAAAATTGTGGAAGGAGATGACTGAGGGAGAACTGTAAGATGAGGGGTGATCCCCCCGTATTATGAAGACCCTCCAGAGGCCGATCCTGCAGCAGCTCAGGCCTATGGTCAGGTCTCTCACTGAGCCACCTCAGTTCTGGTTGAGAAAGTCATCATCTATCTGGTTCACCACATCTATAACCATCTAGAAAAACCGGCAAGCACTGTGATCTCTACTTTGACACTACACCATCCATCGGACTCTACTGGATGAGAAGCTGGATGCTGACTCCACAGAGTTTTGGCAGGAGTTTTCTGATGACTCTGTAATTGTTGGATGTATCAACAAGGGTGAAGAGGCTCAGTATAGCACTGTGGTCGACAACTTTGTCATGTAGTGCGAGAAGAACCGCCTGCAGCTCAATATTACGAGAATACATAGGTACTGGTTGTGGACTGAAAAGGACCAAAACATCAGTGACCCCTGTTTCCATACAGCGAGTCTCTGTGGACACGGTGGAGGAGTATAAATACCTCGGAGAGGAAGAGAGACAAGACAATAAACATTGAAGCTGTCTACGAAAAGGGCCAGAGCCGCCTCTACTTTATGAGAAGGCCGGACATCTGCCAGACGATGGTGGGGATTTCTATGGGTCTGTGGTTGCCAGTGCTATTATGTTTGCTGGTGCATGCTGGAGCAGCAGGCTGAGGATAGCACACGCCAACAAATTCAGTAAACTGGCCAGTGATGTTGTTGGAGTGGCTTGGACTCCCTCACGCTGGTGTCAGAGAGGAGGATGTTGGCCGAGGTACAGCCCATCCTGGTCAATGTCTCCCACCCACTTCATGATGTGCTACATAAACATAGAACCAATTCCAGCAATAAACTCATTCCCCCAAGATGCATCACAGAATGTGCCACAGAAAGGTATTACTGCATCAGTGCACTTTATCTAACACCCATCTCTGTAAAGAGTACCATAACATAGCAATTGGTATATATCATAGTGTACAATGTGTGTAACATTTGTATATAGATACAAACTATTCATAAAGTTTTTTGCTATTGCACAATAATCAATTTAATCCTGGGAGGAATAAAGTATTCTGATTGTGATTCAAAGAAAGGGAGAAGAGCAGTAGGAATGGATGCAAAAGTGGGTGCAGGGAGGGCAGAAGGGGAGCGTGCGTGGCAGTTACTAATTCAAAGTAAAGGGGATTAGATGCTGCACAGAGGAGGGAGAGCAAGTGTAGCAAGGAGGCGAGTAGAGGAGTACAGTAGAAGAGGGGAGGAGAAGATAGAGCACGCAGAGAAGGAGTCCTATATGAGTCATCCTCCGGCAACTGGATTTTGAACCCATGGAATAGAGACTCTGCAATTGCTTTAGAGAGTAGAGACTGACTTCTTCTTGGAGGCAAAGGCAGTTAAGAGAAAGAAAAAAGTGTCACTACGCTAATGCCAGGCTGCCTATCAGACCATCTTCTAATCAGACAGAAAGTGTTGTAATGGGTGCAATCATTACAATTAACATAAATCCTGACATTTCCAATATTTCCAGCATTGGCATGAGTGAAACCCCCAGTTGCAATGGTGGCTTGTGTGAAAGAAAATCTGTGAGTGCCGAAATTACAGCGTCATCTCTATAAATAATGAGTTTGGCAGCTTTTACCTCCCTCACCCAAACCCTTCTGTTTTTGTCTTCTACCCATTTGAAAGAGCTGTTTTCTCATCCCTTTCACTCGTGCACATCCTTGTGCATTTGCAATCTCAGAGGACACATGAATGTGTGCTCTGCAATATGTGTGAGTGTGGACCCCTGCGCAGAAAAATACTGGCAACGGCAGCAGAGACAGCAGAAACTGTGAGCGAAAAGATAACAGCTTATGCTGCTGTGTGGGTGTGACACAGCCGAACTTCATCGTTCCAACTCTCTGCGACAGTCTGTGAGGGAAACCACTACAAAGTGCAGAAACCGGTGGCTTTCTTATTGTCTGTCCCATCAGGCTGAAAGACTTGTGCTGCACGTCTATGTTAAGCTCTGAGCTGGTGCTCGTCTTCCAAACAGCCCTGTCAGGAAGGCGAGGTCTTTGAAGAGCCACAAAAAGCTGACAGACTCCACATTTTTGAGGTGTAAAAGTGGAAGCGAAATAAGGAAAAAGCCTTTCTCTCTGCTTGGAGTTAAAAGGCTGCCTTGTTGCTCGCTGGTTTCTCCTGCAGAAAGGTCCTGTGTCAAGTCAAGGAAGTGGTCAATCAAGTGGATAAGTTTAGTTCAACTTTGTTGTTTGATACAATGTTATAGGAAGCCTGCTGCATAAAGGATACGTGTTTCCCTAAAGCTCTGAAACTATTTCTTGCAATACATTCTTGCATTCAGTTTCATGGTAGGAATATTATCTAACTGGTCACATATAAATATTTTAAATAAATGTACTATCAAACAAACAACGAGATAGATCAGACAAATTAACCAATAAGCTGTTCAATCAATTTAAAAAAAAAGTGTTTTCTAGAAATAACTAAATGCATCATTGAAATATCACACTCCTACTACCCAAATATTTTTAATTCCATTGTATGAACAATCAACTTCTTCCTATTCAGATTCGTATTCAATGAAAGGAAGGTGTACATCGTGTACAGTTCACCAGGTCACAACTCTCTTATGAACTACTTAAAATGGCCAGTTAGCCTTTTCTTTGCATACATACACTCACCGCATCAGCAGCTAACACTGTGCTGGGACAGGAACCGCCACCAAACTAGACAGGAATCACCACTCCAGCAAATTGAGACACATATTCTTTTTGACTTACAAGTCACGTTGCAACTACGAGACGTTTAGCAACTAATGCCAGTTTTTTAGCTATGCTTTATTCCATTTTAGTCAATTACAGTTTAATTAGTGGAGAAAATAAAATAAAATATTAAATCTGGATGTGAGACAATAATCGTGGACCTCCACGCAGTAATTTGCTTACAAAGAAATAACAACTGTGGTGAAATAACTGTCAGTCGGCAGTAGCTGATGGATTCATACATTGATTTTTAATCAGTCATAAACCGAAAACTGCCACAATTAACAATAACCGCTCTGGCAGTGTTTCTACAACTTTAACAGGTTACAGTAAGATGAATGAGAGAGCTTGAGCATGTGATCTTTAACAGCTGTTCTAATTTTGATTTATTGAAGTTGATTTTATGGAGGAGCGATTCACAGCAAAAAGTGCTTTTAGGGCATTTTACAAGAAGAAGTAAACAGACTCCAATAAACAAGTCCAATTATATACACTCCAATTCATTGTAATCATAACAAAACTATATTCCAAGTAACAATCCATTTATAACCCGTTTGCTCAAAAATTCAATTGTGGTGTTTTCATATAATGCTGCTTCTATCGGTACCTAATAAATTGCATGAAATCTTCACTTTGATCCAATCTCCCATCCAGAGCACACACAAGGTGGAGAGAGAGAGAGAAACCTGCCTTTTAAAAGGAAGAGACCCACATCAGAATCACACTGATGGGCGGCCGTCTACCTCGACTGGTTGGGGTGTTAGAGAGCAGGACAGACAGAGGACGCATGCAAACACAAACAGATTAAGTCAGGGATACTTGCTACGAGACAAAGAAAATAGAAGATCTTGCTGGATGATGGGGAATCTCAGCTTTTAAAACCTCTGCAATGTCTGGGAGTCTTGTCACACACTGTCAGGAGGGTAAAGTCGGCATCACACATTTGACTTCATGAATTTGTTTATTTATTTTGTTCAACACAACGTTTTAAGTTAAGTTTAAGTTTATTTCTCATTTGTAAAAGTTGACGTCGGCCACAATGGCATTTACATGCGTGGAGAGTAAATTATTGTCAAGCACCGTCAGATGGGAATTCTCTTAGATTATGATTGAAACACAAAAAACAAACAAACCACAAAAACTCCATAAAGTTGTTCTGACCAAATACACCAAGCACATCTGTATTTCTTTTAAATACCCATACATCATTATTGAAACTTCATCCCACGACTGACTGTAAAAACTTGAACAATGTAGTCACTCAGTCACCGTCACGGGGTACAAAGTCACTACAGCAGGTCAAAAGCAATAAAACCCCCAAATGGTATTTGCTGGGAGAAGTTATTGGAAAAATCTCAGAATTTGCCCCTAAACTCAAACTTTACCACATATAAAATGAGACAAGTGGTATGGACTGAAACGTTCTGGTGGAAATTGAAAGGAGAAAGCAAAGTTATGCGGACAAAGTAATAATACAGACTTGAACCAGAAATGGATTATGGGACTTCACAGCAGTGGAGGAAAGTCTGCAGGGCAAAATCCGTGCACTAGCTCCAATTTAGTGGATTGATGCTCAAAATTTACAGAGAGTGGTTTACACTGTCGTGCATCAGAATTATTATTATTATTTATATATTATTTGTGGTTCATGAGAGGAATAGGATGTAAGTCACAAGCTGTAATTTACACTGCTGGTTCCCTCTTTTCTTCTCTACAGCACAGGAAGGTAAGAGAAACACCCACAATTTAACTGTGTATGTGAGGAAACTCACTTTGACTTTCCCCTGACCAAGCTTTTTTTTCCCCCTGTAAATTTGCAACTTATCACATACACTACGTGACACTACTAAGACACGGCTGTGATAATCAGATCACCATCCTTAATGGAGATATTGATTTGGAGCAAGAGCCAGGAGAATTGCCACAGCTCTATTATTCTGCAAGCAAAGTGACCCCCTCGAAAAAAGGGCTTGGCCTTGCAGATGGCAGTGTTCACATGATTTCCACTTTGAAGTAATGACTTGTGTGAGGAATCCATTACTTAAGCCCTAATACCCTTCTGCGATGAGGGGGTATGTGACACTCCATTTAATATCACTTCCTGGTCTCCCTGCAGAACTTCATGTTCATATCATTTTCATCATTTCATTTAGAGATGGAGCACTGTCTTTAAATAACATTTACAATGCAAATCGGTGTTAAATATGCAGGAATCTTATGCAAATATTATCTTGAGTCTAATCTCATCCTGATTATAATTCCGTCCAACCTCTTTGTTACCAGGAAAGATTGTAAATAGCTGTAATCCAAGCCACCATATCAGCACACTCAACCAATCCATATATGTGTTTGCTGCCTGGATAACCAGTTTAGTTGAGTCGCAACTGAACAGATTATGTACTGATAAAGCCATGGAAGACGGGGAGTCTCGGTCTTAATAACCTCTGCAGCATGTGGGAGTCTTTGTCACATTGCGTTCTTGATAGGACTCAAATGCAGGAGAGCAGGAGTTCCAAAAAGGGTGATTTATTAATCAACCAAAAGGGCTGCTGAGCAGGGTTAAACACAAGACGAGAGCAAAATCCCAAAAGCCTTAACAGGACACACGGAGGGTGGAAACAGTACGGACCAGCAGGGAGCGAGGGAAAGACAAGATATACACAGAAGGGTTGACGAGACACAGGTGACAATCAGGGCAGATGGGAACCAGGGAAGTCAAGACAAAACTGAAACACAAAGACACAGGTTTCAAAATAAAACCAGAACCAAAACAAACCGTGACGGTCTTGTTGCACCTCACTGTTGGGAGGGTGGATAATCAAATAGACTCATTTTTTTGGTTCTTTAAGACATGTTACCTCTCTTCTGGGCAGCTTCTTCAGTTTGAATCACTTATTGAGAAGCCCTTCGGATGAGAGGGGAAACGTCCGCATGTGGTTTCTGAGCTCTCCATCCTTCCTCCAACCTGCAGTGAAGCATCATGCTGCAGCTGCTCATTCATCCTTTTATGGGCACAGCGGGGAGCTGAGGAAACTCCTGTTGTCAGCTCATGTCAGCTCCAACAACCCACTGACAGTGACTTTATAATGTCACTGCATGACACCTCAGAGATTTCTGAACTTCACACGGATATGCCTTACCACAAGACACATTCTCAGAGCACAGACTAATGGGATGCATTCAGCTCAGGGCCAACTTTAAATGTTTATACAGCCAGTTTGTTGTGTTCTTTTTGGAGAGCTTTTGCCCTGCGCACTGTACTTTTCAGGAGAGTTTAAGAATACCCTGGAACCCACTGCTTATTTGGAGTTCTGGCTAGTTCTTCTAATTTTGTACAACTCCATACCAGAGAAAGCTGGGATGGTGTGGAATATCAAAAAACAAAATGGGAATAATAATAATAGTGACGCAATGAGAATGTGGTACAAAAGCAGTTTTCGTGGAGTCTTTGCGGAGCAAAGAAGAGCAGAGGATCTTCATCATTTGACAATGGCAGATACAACCACAGGAACAAGGGATTATTGTGGGAAGCCTTTGTGAAGCACTGCAATACATGTTACGTTACTGTGCAATAAAGAAGTTTTATGCTACAACATTGTCCAGAAGTGCTGTCAACATCTCTGAGCTCAGAGGAATCTGGGATGGACCATCACACAGTGGAAATGTGTATTGTGCTTAAATTATTCTGTATTCTTTTGTTATCTGGAGGAAATGGGCAGTGTGTGTTTAACACCAAAGATGTAAAGAAACATCTAGACTGTTGTCAGCAAGACGTCGAAGCTTTGAGCTATGGGGCTCTGTGATGGTATGTGGTTGCATCAGTGCCCTTGACATTTACATATCTGTGATGGCAGCATTACTGCAGAAAGGTGCACTGAGATTTTAGAGTGACTGCCTTCAAGATGAGAGCTTTTTTCAGGGCTGTCCATGCATTTTTCAACAAGACAATGCAGAAGCATATACTGCACACATCACAAAGATGTGGCGGAGGAAGAAGAGGGTACAGATGCCGCAGATTCTGGACTAGCCTGCCTGAAATATTGAACACTCCCTAATGGAGAATGTGGGGGGAACTTATTGCTGGCCCTAAATACAGAATAGTACATTAAATTAGGTTCTTACTGCTATAGTATCATAAAAAAAATATATATATGAACCAATGAGGATTTTAGAGTGCTAATAGTTGCATCACAGTCAATGCAACTATTAGTGTATGGAGACTGAAAACTATTTGTTCTTGTCTGTAACCTGCTGATACAGCATGCAAGTATCAGTGTGACAGTCTTCATATTAATCTGCAAACTACTTAAATAAGTTAGTTTGATTTCCATATAAAAGCACTAAAGCAATCTGGTCATCTTCAGACTCAGATGGTCTGTGATAAGCCCTGTCTTGTGACATCTTTATTATTGGATTATATTTACATAAGCTTGTAGAGGAAAATATATATATTTTTTTCAGTTTCAGTAAAAAAAAAAAAAAGAAAGAAAATAGCCAGAATTAAAATGTGCTGCAAAAGCATAAAATCCAAATTATTTAAAAGGTGGAGACACACTACTGAAGTGAACTACTGCCATCTAAGGGAGGATAACACCATTGCAACAAGAGACAAAAGAATCGTTCCACTCGGCAAATGCTTAAACTAATCTGTATGTGGAGTTCTTTAAACATAACATTTAAACCATGTAAAGGAATCTGTTCAAACATTATTTTATGTGGATTTTACATGGACATGTTGAGAGCATGCTGGAATTCATAATAATCAATGCTTTTCTATTATTAATCAGAATAAATGCACAAGTCAATATGATAGATACTTTATTAATCTCAAGGGAAATTCAAATATGCAGGTTGCATTTCAGATTTACTAGGCAGTATGATTATTTCTCTCTCAGAATACTTACAAGTAGTTAAGAGAGGATTGAGGGTTCAAACGTTAACATGTCAAATCAGGGTACATTGTACAGGTACATTGCATTACATATATAAAAAACGTTTTATAGTTCTTATTAGCTTGTGCAGTTTAGAAATTATTAATAGATTGATTATTATTGCAGTAGAGTGTGAAGCTTCCATACTTCGTCAAATTGAAATATAAAACATGTAAAAGGAGAGTAGAAAAAGCAGTACACAGCTCACACTATAGCAGGAACACCATTCAGAGACACTATTATGTAACGCAAACCTATTTAAATGAACAATTTTTTTTTTTTTTTTTTCACATTTTATAACTGACTTGGCTGGGACTTTATTTTGTACATCCCTTAACCAGTCTTGTCTTGCTGCACCACAAGTATATAGGAGTTATAACATCATTAATAGCAAATACTGGGCTGATATATACACTGGTATGACACAAAACTTCAAACATCACAAAGCTTTAGTGAAAAGCTACAAAAGACTGGAAAGATAAAGCTTGGCACAGATGTATCTCTAGTCTGCAGAACAGCTTAGGTCAGTGAGGACAGTGGATAAGAGGAGCTGGCTGTGGGACTGCAGCCAAGCACGGCTTCCTGCTGGTTTGAGACCGTAGTGCGGACTGGTGCTGTTAGGTCCATCCAGCAAAGTTGCAAATACCCCAAGGATGACTTTTCAGTTATTCAACAGTGAGTTATGCAACTCTCCTTCATCCATAATATAAAAACAATAACATTAAGACCCTCCATCACAACAATAAAATTGTTTTTAATGAAACACACAAGAAAGGATTGTTCCCATGTCTTTGAGAACACAAAAGTAGTCCAAGACCAGTGAGGCTGTGATCACAACCCTCCTTTTTTTCCTTTTAAAATGTCCAGCTTCCCAATGAAATACCGGAAAGAACGTAAAATAGGGAACAAACTTGATATAAGTAGTTTAAGGTGCTTTTTTCCCAATAGAAATAAAAATGGCAACTCAAATAAGACCAAACCATTGATCTTATATTCATGCATCCGTGTCAGATGTCCTCATTTTCCTCCTCTAAATTTATTAAGGGTGAGAGGGTGAACTTTTGCACAAAGCTCTGTGACAGAAGTCCTCTGTGTTTAATGTCTTCCTCTGAGAAGTGAAGACACTCTAGAAGTCTGTTTTCAAGCTCGTCTATGTAATCTCGCTGCAGCTCAATCAAGGAGCTGGATGAAGCACAGGAGGCGCTGTCAGGACTGTTGCAAAATAGACCGTCATTCTGATCATTCCCACTGTGCTGACTCATGCTATCCCCATCTGACAAAACATATTTATTCTGAACATTACCATATCCTGTACGCTGATTATTTATCATTTTGAATTTTGTTTCAGTAGGAATTGTACCTATGGGCTTCAGGCAGGCCTCAGTGTTCATCAGAATCTCCATTGGAGGAAAGCTGCTTGGTGTGAGTTGACTCAGTGGCACCGACTCTGCCATCGCCATTTCATTCGAAACCGTACGGACAACGTTCAAGTTCCAGATGTCTCTGGCTCGTCCTCGGTTTCTGCTGGGGGTGATTTTCTTGATTGGGTCCAAAAGGATACAGTCAGACTGTTGTTCACTATTTTCCACATCCATTTCTTCTTCTTGGTTCAGGCTGTCTGCCTCCCAAGCTTCTCCACCTACTGGTAACTTTACAGGTGAATCAAATATGACTCCTTTGGGGGCAAGAGGTCTCAAGGGCCTGCGGCGAAGGCTAGTGTATTCTGACAAGGTAAGCTGCATCTCAGGCTCTCCCAACATATACTGTCGGACTGACTCAGGTACCAGAATTTCATAACACTTTTTGTTTGGCTGTAAGGCAGAAAGACTTCCAGGTAAAACTGTTCCTACAATGGGCACAAGGGAAGTAGGTTTCAGAGCAGAGACAAAATCCTCTAGCTCTTGATAAGAGGAGTGGTCTGAATAGGGCACTACGTAGACACTGGGGTGGTAGGAGATGATGGGTCTGCTGGTGGGGAAAATGGCCAAAGTAGGCTCTTCTTTGTTCCACTGGCACACAGATGCAGCACAAATCTCAGACTGCTCTACGACTCGGATACGGCCAGCGCCTGACTCAGTAGTGAAGACGTCAGGAAGCTCCAGAACTTTGAGGGTCTCCATTCGCTCAAAACTCACTTCAATCCAGGTTTTAAACTCCATCGCCAACTCCAACAGAAGGGACTCCTTACCCAGAGAGTACAGACCTAAACGAGGGTGCAGTGAAAACGAGGAATTAAAGCTAAAATGTTCAAAAGCTGATGGTGCCTGCAACAAATGTGGTTGCAATATCAACAACTACTACATAACTATGTTTTAACAAGTGATTCAATTAAACAAGAAATTAAATTAAAAAAGAAAACAACAAACATTCTTCTGGAATATTGTTTGTGTTAATTTTGCACATGTAAGTCGACTCTTCTTTTACTTTGCTTTTGTTTCTTGTACCGCCTGTGAGGAGAAATACCACTGATTGTGATATATGCCTTCCTGATTACTGCTTGGTTGATTGTGGAATATATCTGCTTTTTGTGATTTTTGTGTGAAATCTAATAGCACAATGACATTTCAACCATTTTCAATGAAAACACCTTCCAAACTGTGGGAAAAAAATCATGCAGCAACAGTGCTGAGTATATAAGTTCTGTGGACAAGCCACACAAGTCACACACCGAGTTTGATGGCTGGGTTTAACAGTTTAAATTATTTCATTATAACAGTGCCCAGATAGGAGGCAATGAAATAGATAAATACACAGTAAAATAATTAAATAGGTTTTTTAATATAAGTTTTCTTAAAAAAAAACCAAACATTTTAGTATTTAAATGCATTATTAAAAAAAAAGGTAGATTTAATTATTTCATGGAACATTTAATTATTTTATTGCATATTTCATAATTCCATGATGTATGTAATTATTTATGTATGTGTTGAATGATATATTTAATTATTTAGTGGTAAATGTAATCATTTAATTATGTTTTTATGAAATGTATGATACATTTCATTAATTAATGGTAGATTTACCGGTATGCATTTCATGATATATTTATTTATTTAATTTTGTCATCTTTAACCCTCCATAGATGACTGCAGATACATAAATTTTATAATATCAGCTAATCCAAAATAGGCATGAAGTTATCAAAGATGTTTTGAAGGCTTCCTGGTCTATTAGACCCTACGTCAAACCAGTGTTTGTATAGTTTTTATAAGTGCACAGCTGCATTTCCATGAAGTTGTATGAAAAGAAGAACATGCAGATAGAACTGAACACAAACAAACATGATCCAGAACTAAAACTGTAAAAAGCCAACCTTTAAGATAGCATTTTTGTAATTGTCTGTTCTTCCATTAAGCTAACACCTTTCACATAGCAGTGGACTGACGTGACAAATTGTTGTCTACATTATATTTGTTTATCACTGGCGCACAGACAGTGCAACAGAGAAGGAGAAACAAAAAGACAAAAAGAAGATAAAATAAAGTCAAAATGCAGTGGTGCTGAAATTAAGTCATGTGGATTAGATATAATACAGAAATAAAATATTTTGGAGTCTCTGTGGTGTAATGAACTCCAGGCTAATGGTGGCAAGTATTTCTCTGACCAAAATGAGTCCTGGTGGTAAGAGAAAAACTTTTCTTTATGAACTCACCTATAACAACATTGTGGTTGGGGTGGCTGCGGATGATCTCTTTGATTTGTTGAGTGGCTTTCTGTCTGGATGGCAGAGTACGGTTGGGGTCACAGTTAGTGTTGTCCAGGTACAGGACATCTATAGTGATGTTGGTCCTCAAACAAGATTCACGCAGCATTGAAGGAGTGTATCTAAAGTCACCTGAATAAAACAGAATACAATTTCTGAATATCAACTTTCACGGCAGGGTTCTTAACACAGTACTGTGCAACATTAGAAAAATAAGGGGAACAGAAAATAAAGAACAAAACATAGCATAACAAATATGAAAGGAGAAACTGACCGGTGTATAATATTGCGCCAAAGTAGCCCTCAAAGAGAAACATGACAGCTCCTGGGCAGTGGTTGGCATCTATCAGCGTGACTGTGAGCTGCTCCTTGCCTATGTCATCCAGGGGAAGCAGATATGGCTCACCAAGTTCAAGAGGATGGATCCACTCTTCCTTCACCTGAGCAGGGATAAAAGATATTACAAGAAGCTTGCAGATAATAAAAATTAAATTGAAAGATGAAGAAATAAGTAAAAGAACAGGATGATAAATGAAGACCTGTAAAGCGCCATAAATGAAAGATTAAACAAGCAGATAGAAGGGGAAGTAGAAATGTACAAAAATAAAAACACCCTTATTTCATTGTGATATATTAATTGGTGGAGGGCAGCACAGTGGCTTAGTGGTTAGCAAAGCTGACAACAGTTATTAACCAGTGTTAATACTCTACTGGACAGTGCACACCATTGTGGATGTGTTTTGTTGATATGCTTGTTTGTTGATATGCTTGCCACTCTGCTTAAGTTGCATGCCTTGTTTCTCTGATTGGTTGTACAGCTATCCCACAGTCTCCAGAGGCAGTTTCTTTGCATCCTTTGGTATTGGACCCTGGAACTAAAAGTCAAATCCAAAAGGAGCCCAACTAATTCTTGGTATCAATTCAATTTTATTTATATAGCGTATTTTATAAAACATATTGTCTCTAGGCCCTTCCCAAAGACCCAGACCATGAACTCAGACTCAGTATCAAAGAGGAAAAGCATTAGAATGGCTGGCCAGAGAAACTGAAATAACATTTGAGTAGCAAATTCAGAATCTTGTTTGAATGAAAAATCAAATGCAGACAATTGCATACAAGCAAAAGATCAATGGATGATGTCTAACTGTATAAGTAATGACTGCAATATGGTCCTAACCAGAACTCAAACATATAAAAAAATTAAATAAATAAATAGTTTAAGCATCTGTGGAAAAGTTAATAAATGAACAGAACTCTTTAACATAGTAGATTCAACATAGTTGAAGCTATTCTTATACAATATGGTAAACTAACATTGAGATATTTCAGGTTTTTAGTCCTTTGGTGGGTCACCTTTGTTAACTCAGCATTTAGATTTTAAATAGCAATAATATTAAATGGAAAATTGTATTGCCTATGAACATGATTATACGTGTATTTATACTAATAATTAAGACTTGCACCAAATAAATACTGTGGGATCCTGGCTAGACTTCAGCAGCATGTTTATCTCAGACATGGGAGACATCCTAAATCAGGTAAAGCAAAAGTGTTGATAGTTCTGTTATGGTCAGTTACCTAGTAAACTCTGGAAGTGTGTGAACAAAACCGTTTCAATTATGCCAGGACCTCAACACTAGAGTAACTTTATGACATTCATTTATCATTTACAACCATGATGTTTCTGTTGAAAAATGTCAAACTATCTTCTATGAAAGATACTTTTGGTGAAGAGAGCAAAAGACAGTAGAGATTGTGTGTGAGATGCCTTTTACTGCAAAACAAATCTACTTACGGGTATTAATAAAGTTAACTTGAACAGACTTTTTTTATAGGGTATTTCCACAGCATTTGACTTGTTTCTGGAAAACTGAATTGACCAACAAAAGTAAGATGCTTTATAAATTGCCCGTAGGTGTCAGTGTGACCATGTGTGGTTGTCTGTGTATAGTCTGTGTATGTATGTGGGTCAATGACAAATAAGGCTTCCAAAAAGGTATTTTTAAAAAGTCTGTTCAAAATGGATGTAATGTATATTTTTGAGTCTGGAACAATGTATTTAAACAAGTCTCATTTCTTAAATAACATTTCAAAGTGTTTAAATTCATTTTTTGAATGTATTTTTAACTTCACTGCCCAAAAAATGTCAGGTGGCGCAACCAAATATTTCTCCTCGAGGGCCGCAATCCTGCATGTTTTAGTTGTTTTCCTGCATAAACACACCAGTTTTTAATTAACGGTCGTCGCCACATTGTCCTCAAGGTCTGGATAGTTCTGTTGATGACCAAGCTCCTTGTATCACGGTTTGATAAAAAAAGGGACACATCTAAAACACGCAGGACTGCAGCCTTCGAGGACCCACTTTGGACACCCCTGCTTTAGCATCTAAAATTGTTAAAAATTATAATCATGAAAAATGTACAAAATCTTTAACTTAAAACTAATAAACATTTTAGAAATGTAATAGATCATTTTAAGCTTTAAATAACATTATTTATTTAATATCGTGACATTCCTTGCAGTTGCGCCACCTGACTTAATGGTTGCGCCACCTGACGTTTACAACTAATTTTAAAATTTAACAGGCTTCGACTTGGACACCTGTATTAGCTTTACCTTAGCTATCAAGTTCATACATATCATTTTTAAATACAACAAAGAGTTTTATGATAAAATCACATTTTCCTAGTTTTACATTGGTTGTACCACCTGACATGGAAAGTGTACCAGCCTGCCTACGAGTTAAAAGTAGCTATTTTTATCAATATTTGAGCAAGATCTACAAACCTTTTTACTCTGCCATAAAAGTCACTGGGGGTCCTCTGGCTGATGCACCATCCTGTTCACTGTTATTACCTCTTTACTTCACAATAAAAGTCCCATGTTTACGGTTGTGCCACCCTGACATTTTAAGAACATAAATTGCTGGACAAAAGTTTTTCAATTATATCAACAGCTTTAAAACTATTTATATTTGTAAAATTTGGTTAATTTGAAAGGTTTCAAACATAAAATAATGCCATAGTATTTTATCTTGAATTTCTTATCATTAAAAGGCCATTTTTAATAGTTTTCTTAGTCTGTTCACTTGCACGGACGGTTGCACCGCCTGACATTTTGGGGGTTTGAGATGCCAAAACGTAAAATAATATATATTATTTGAATGTACTTAAACGGTATTCAAATTAAATAGGTTTTATAAAATAAAGTGATATATGTCATAAATTGATTAAAATTATTTTAAAAGGAAATAATGCACCCGGACACAAAAATATGCATGTCATGTCATTGACCCATGTATATGTGGCCCTGCGATAGACTGGCGACCTGTCCAGGGTGGACCCCTGCCTCTCGCCTGTAATGAGCTGGATAGGCTCCAGCAGACCCCCGTGACCCTGCAGAGTATAAAGCGGGTATAGAAAATGGATGGATAGATGGAAGTAAGATGCTGAGCCATAAAGTAATTTTTCAAAGTGTCTACACTGGAAGGTCTAATTTTTTTAATTGCTTTTCCACAACAATCCCCAGGTATCTGAAGGACCTGGTAGAGCAGGTCCAGTCCTTCAGATACCTGGGGACTGAGATCGACACCTGCCTGTCCTTCACACAGCATACAGACTGTATTTACAAGAAGGCACAACAGCGCCTCCACCTTCTGAGGAATCTAAGGACATTTAATATCAGCAAAGACATTTTAACTCTGGTTTACCGTTCACTCATTGAATCCATTCTTACATTCAACATCTCATCCTGGTATAACTTGCTCACCACCAAACATAAAACCAGACTCTCACGAATAATAAACCAGGCCAGCAAAATATGCAGATCACAACACACCCCCTGTCTGATCTCTACAACAGCTCTGTGGTCAGGAAGGCCACACTGATCACAGAAGACCCCTCTCATCCTCTCATCCCCTCCACCACTCATCTCAACTACTGCCGTCAGGCAGAAGGTATAAAATTCCCCTAGCCCGGAAAAACATTTACAAAAAAATCATTCATTCCATCTGCCACAATCATTTTGAACAATATCAAATAGATCGGTGCACTTTTAACAGACACTAGTCATGTCTGTTCTAACTTATTTACTGTTTTTTTTCTTCTTTTTAATGTATTTTTAATGTATTTATTAGTTTTCTATTCTAATGTGTCTTCATGGGAATGTGTGAATGTGGTTGTGAGCACTGTCAAAGAGGAATTTCTGTCCCCATTGGGACAGACAATAAAGTATTCTATTCTATTCCTTAGTAACACCTAATGGAACTGCTCTTTGAAATCCAGATGTGCTTTCTGTATACTCTACTGTCACTCAATGCGCATAAGGCTCCTATCTAAACTGCAGAGGTGTCAAGTAACGAAGTACAAATACTTCGTTACCTTGCTTAAGTAGAAATTTTGCTTATCTATACTTCACTGGAGTAATTATTTTTCAGACGACTTTTTACTTTCACTCCTTACATTTTCACGCAATTATCTGTACTTTTTACTCCTTACATTTTAAAAACAGCCTTGTTACTCTAAAACTAAACTATCCATTTAAATTGCTCCATCCGGATAGAGTGAATTTGGTTGTGGTTGTTTCAGATGTTCTTGTCCAGTTTTGTTCTTACATCCGTTGCCCTCAGATTCCTGCAACTAAACTTGGATGTACATTCCAATAAAGGTTAGGATAAATGATAACATGCCTCTGAAGTTTGACATTTTGCAACATTACAATACTTATATGCGACTAGTCATCATATCTTCTGCTCTCTGAAACACATGTTAATGCTCAATAGTACACACATATATGGTTCTTTCATATACTTGCATTCATTTTCAATGGCTTTTGTCCTTAATGGCTTTTTTCCCCCTTACATTACTTTTACTTTTATACTTTAAGTAGTTTTGAAACCAGTACTTTTATACTTTTACTTGAGTAAAAAACTTGAGTTGATACTTCAACTTCTACAGCAGTATTTTTAAACTCTAGTATCTATACTTCTACCTGAGTAATGAATGTGAATACTTTTGACACCTCTGCTACTGTCACTCAATCAGGCCTGGGTCTACGAGGGTGCAAAAGCATGCATTGCACCCTCAGTTTATTTGTCTGCATGCTCAGTTGAAAAGACGAAAAGAAAACTGACAAATGCGCGCGCGTCAGTCTGATTTATGGTTCCGCGTTAAATCAACGGCGTAGCCTACGGCGTAGGATACGCGGCGACACGCACCATACGTTCGCGTCACCGCGTATCCTACGCCGTAAGCTCTGCGTTGGTGCAACGCGGAACCATAAATCAGCCAGTGTCCGTCACTCATCTGCTTCCAGCCGTTCCTGCACCAGCAAGACGCTGCTCTCTGCTGCTCCGTTAACACAAAGTAACGATGGATATTCCGAAATGGTTCAAGCACAACGACGCAAGCAAGTTTACAGGACTGTCTCAGAAAATTAAAATATTGTGATAAAGTTCTTTATTTTCTGTAATGCAATTAAAAAAAAAAAAGTCATACATTCTGGATTTATTACAAATCAACTGAAATATTGCAAGCCTTTTATTATTTTAATATTGCTGATTATGGTTTACAGTTTAAGATTAAGATTCCCAGAATATTCTAATTTTTTGAGATAGGATATTTGAGTTTTCTTAAGCTGTAAGCCATGATCAGCAATATTAAAATAATAAAAGGCTTGCAATATTTCAGTTGATTTGTAATGAACCCAGAATGTATGACATTTTTGCATTACAGAAAATAAAGGACTTTATCACAATATTCTAATTTTCTGAGACAGTCTTGTATATTTATGGTTATATTTATTTTTGTTGCCATGTTTTATTTTCTGTTGCTAGATTGTCTGATGGGTGAGGTAGTCCAGACTAAATGTAGCATTTTCTTTGTTCTGCAGCGATATTGCTGCAAAAATGCACTTGAAATACACCTCAAATATTTTTGTTTTGCTATTATTATTCCGCTTGAAATTATGGGAAAATGCATAATTTAGTGTTAAATAACGTGCCAGGCATGTGCACCCCCTCTCTGATCTGAAATGCACCCCTAGTCATCATTTTCTAGAACCGGCCCTGCACTCAATGTCAAGGCTCCTATCTAAACTGAGACCCAGAGCCTGTTTCCACTGGGGAACAGTGCATGATTTCATCCTCACCTTCCGTCTAGCCCTCAGCAGAGCGGCGGTGGTGGGGGAGCAGTAGATGGGCCGGTGGCTCCAGGTGGAGCTCAGCCCCACCGTGTGGTCGCTGTGCATGTGGCTCAGGAAGAACAGCCGGGTGCCCGGACATTTCCGCAGCTGCCAGAAATCCACGGCCAGCGGGGTGTGCGGGATGACTTTCCCGTTGGTCGACATCGTCCATGCCTGAAGTCACTACTGGGAAACCAGACGCTTAGCAACCTGTTGTGACTTTAACATTCTTCTCATACAAACAGCTGGAAGGGTAACCCGACGATGACCTGCATTACGTCGACACGCTTGTACTTTTTTGATCTTCTAGTTTAAACTCTGAACCATTAACAGCTGAATCGTTATTTTTGGCACTGTTGCATACCGCGCCATTTCCACTTTCAATTTGAGTTCAACACCTCACTTCCGCGTTGTCTTCTTCTCTGGTTTATTTTGTTGTTGCAGCTGTGCTGTTTATGCGGTGGTGCGCCGCAACAGTAGTGGTGGGGCAAAATTCACCCTGCAGAACACAAATAAAATATTTTTGAAGGAAAGCGTTCCCTTGGAAGAAAAGAAAATTAGATTGATATAAAATGTCAAGAAGTGAACAAGCCAACAAACGTGTTGGATAAATTAATCGAAGAGCCTTCTTAGTCGGTCAAGTGGGATTTGTACTACGGAGTATTAGGGCCAAACTAAGAAAAAAAAGAAGGAGATTAAGTCATAATAATATGAGAATAAAGTCGTAATATTACGAGAATACAATCGTAATATTAAATATATTATAAATATATAAATATAACAAGATGCTCAATATTCAACATTTTAACACACTCTTCCTAGAGTTCTCATAAATTAACACTTTCTTCTTGTAATATTACGACTTTATTCTCATAAATTATGAATTATAAATATTCTTGTAATATTACGACTTTATTCTCATAAATTGCAACTTTATTCTCTGTTACGACTTTATTCTCGTAATATGACGACTTTATTCTCGTAATATTACGACTTTATTCTCATAATATTACGACTTTATTCTCATAATATTACTTTATTCTCATAATATGACGACTTTATTCTCATAATATTACGACTTTATTCTCGTAATATTACGACTTTATTCTCATAATATGACGACTTTATTCTCATAATATTACGACTTTATTCTATTACGACTTTATTCTTGCAACATTATGACTTTATTCTCGTAATTTCCTTTTTTTTTTTTGTCTTATTTGGCCCTAATACTCCGTCGTAGATTTGTATCTGGTGTTTGGCACAATTACAAATCAGTTGCATGAATCCAAATAGAAATATAATCAATCTTAAACCATTCAAAGTGATGTTGAGTTAAGAAAAAGTTGCAGGCATCAATAGTGACTTCTTTTCCATTTAAATTTCCATTTAAGTTAATTCAAAAAAAAAGAATTAAATACAGTATTGTTAAGGTCTCTCTCTCTCTCTCTCTCTCTCTCTCTCTCTCTCTCTCTCTCTCTCTCTCTCTCTCTCTCTCTCTCTCCTTTTTCTCTCTCATCCCTTTCCAAATTGATATGCAACAACAATTGCTTTTCTTAGAACACTGCATATGTTTTTCTCTTTTGCGATTATGCTGACAGACTAGCATGTTACAGACTAACAAACTGCGTAAACATCTGCATCTGCAAGGTCTATTGATAAGCAGAATTTGGTTGTAATGTACCATCTACATGCTATGGAAGCAGAAAGGGCTACAGTACATAGTATTGTCCAAATGATATTTTTCACCTTTTTCCATTTTAAATTAAAATAAAATTAAAAGAGGCAGTACAAACTTTCACACGTGACTGTAGTTTTGAATGATTTTGCAGATAAGGCTCCAGTCTTTAGACAGAACTATGTCATACTCTCCACAAGATGGAGCCAAGAGAGAAAGAAAAGAGTTCATTTACAAGTTGTTTTTTTAATTTTTTTTATAAAAAAAAAAAGTATTTGACAATTAGGGCAGCACAGTGGCTTAGTGGTTAGCACTGTTGCCTGACAGCAAGAAGATTCCCGGTTCGACTCCCTGGCCAGGCGGGGGTCTTTCTGTGTGCTTGCGTGGGTTCCTTCCGGGTACTCCGGCTTCCTCCCACAGTCCAAAAACATCCATAGTAGGTTAATTGGTGATTCTAAATTGCCTAGGTGTGAGTGTGAGTATGTTTGCTTGTTTCTACATATGTGGCCCTGCGATTTATTGCATTCATTTCTGTTAATCGTATCCATATAGAAATGGAACTACATTAAAGTTGATTGTTGCTATGGTGACAACAGTAATTGATTGACGTGCCCCACCTCCACCTTTTGGGTTGCACACTACTCATGTTTCACAATTATATCTGGGACTGCAGCACATTCCTTGTTGTATTACACAGCATGTATCATCTCCTCACAGTTCAAAGCACTTTGATCACACACTGTACGCAGTTAATTTCCACTCACTCACTCACTCACTCACTCACTCACTCACTCACTCACTCACTCACTCACTCACTCACTCACTCACTCACTCACTCACTCACTCACTCACTCACTCACTCACTCACTTCAGAAAATCACAACACATCTACTATCACTGTTAGGTTTCTGCAGTGAAAAGTTACATAATTGGGATGCTTTAACTATTGTTCACTGTCAGGATAACTTCAGTCAAACACCAATGTTGAATATTTAATTACCACAGTACATGTATAGCAAATGTTTTTGTATGTTTAAAAAAAAATGACGTGATAACATAGATGGATTTCTATTTAACAAAAACACAAAAATCCATCTCTTAAGGTTATTGAATGAAATTAAAGAAATACATTTCAAAACAATATCTATTATCATGAGCAACTTTCTAAAATAAAATATCTGATTATGAAAACTGACTTGTGTTATCTCTGTTCTTTAGAAAAAGAAACGACTTTCTGGTTTGATATGTACAACTTGCTGTCACCCAATAGTATCCATACTTTATCCAAGAATGTGATTTATTAAATGAGTTTATGTGTAAATATTTAAGATATAAATATTAATTCAGTTATTTTGCATATATTATATTGCATAATGGAAGTGGAAGTGGAAAAACGCTGTGCGAGTCCTTAAACTATGTTAAACTACCTTAAACTACATTGAAATGTCTTTAGAGAATATTGTTAATCAAAAAAAAAGAAAAAAATTGGGTTTGTGTATGCGTATGTATGTGTATATATATATATATATATATATATATATATATATATATATATATATATATATATTCATAAAATAAATATCCATCCATCCATTATCTATACCCGCTTTATCCTTTGCAGGGTCACGGGGGTCTGCTGGAGCCTATCCCAGCTAGGCGAGAGGCAGGGGTTACTCCCTGGAGAGGTCATCAGGCAACAGTGCTAACCACCAAGCCACCGTGCTGCCCTAAAATAAATATATGTGACATATTAAAAGAATATATATATCATATGTATTTTATATACAAAATTCAACTATATATGCCTTAGGTTCGTACCAGCATGGTATTAACCATTAATATGTGTGCAGACAAAAAAAAAGAAAAAAAAATATTGTTAAAATAAATTTAAAAAAGCCAAGAGTATTTACTGTAACTAAATATTTCAACACCTATTATTTCAAACCCTTTGAAGATATATGCCATCATGTGTGTTTTAACTTTTTTTTTAACAAGATGGAGAATTAAAATGTACTGATTAAAAAATACTAATATCTATTTATTTAATTTACCTATTTCACATTTTGTTAACAGGGACTTTTTAATTATTTAGGATTAAAACAAAAAAAAAACAACCAAAACAAAAAGCATTTTGCCGCGTTCCATTTACCTCGGAAATCGGAACTGGGAACTGGGAATGGCAGCCATCTTGGAATGGTAACTCGGGGGTGGTGAAGCTTCTCCCACTTTCCCAGTAGGAAATCCCACTTCGAGGGGCGTTCCAGTTGAAAAATTCGACTAGGAACTCGGAAATTCCGACTTCCGAGGACAAATCGGGACAAATGGAACGCGGCAAAATCTCGCGATAATGAGATTTGGTGTGACGTAAGCATTTGTATACACACGTGACTTATCTTGTCCAATCATCTTTCAGCAGCAATTTAGCAAAGCGCGCGTAGAGGGAAGTCTGGCGACATTTCTAGTTACATTTAGTACTTTCGTTGCCAGAGTGGCCGCCGTGTCGCCATGTCCCCACCCGGGAAAAAACAGCGACTCGGCCAAGTCAGCAGTAACAACTCACAACATGCTCCTATGAGCTCCCCAAGCACGGCCGGAGAAGACGGAGAAGATGGTCGTTATGTGGAAGGCTCCATACGTCGCATCACCATGAAAAACTTCCTGTAAGTCAACAGCTCCAAACGCCCGAGCAAAATCCGGACTAGTTATGGTTCCGCGTTACACCAACGCAGAGCCTACGGCGTACCTTGCGCGTCTCCGCATACTTTACACCGTAGGCTCTGCGTCGATTTAACGCAGAACCATAAATCAGGCTTCAGTCTGAAACTATGCAAGGTCGAGCGAACACACACCCAGCACTTATCAGCGCAACTTGTCGTTGTTTGAGATCTATAAACGCAAATAACTCGTTTGCCCACCAACTTTAACCAACCTTTACAATTTAACGTTTCTGTAGGTCACAGACTAAATTAAAATATTTTAGAAAACATAAAGTGCCAACAACAATGAAAAGCATGTGCATATCGAACTGTGGAGTCACTCTGTTGAACAGTTTGGAGCAGGAAATGAAACAAAATACTAACATAAATCTGTTTAAAAAGAGATACAAAAAATTATTTATAAACAACTAATGGAAGAGGAAATGGGTTAACGAGGAGTGTGAGAAACAAATAAAATAGGGAGATATGTTTAGATATTTATGTGGATATGTGGTGTGGTGGACCTCGCACCCATCAGGACTGTAGGGAAGGGGGCGTGGTGCTTTATGGTTGCTTAGCAACGCGTGTTCGGGTTCTGTTGTCAACTGTCAGTTCTGTTAGTTGTGATCCCTGTTTTAAAACCTCTGGAGTCGAGTTTCATCCTGCCACAGTAGTATATATTATATGTTGAGAGGGATAGTTATGATTATGTAATGTATATTATATATTTATTAGGTATGTAGCATATATATATTTATAGGGATATTTATGTAGTTTATATAGTGTATATTTATATAGATTTATATAATATTTGTATTTTTTATATATATTGATATAATTGTAATATTTATATTTTTTATATACTAATCAGAATCAGCTTTATTGGCCAGGTTCGAACATTGTCCAACAAGGAATTTGACTCCGGTAGTTTCGCTCTCTATGGTATAAGGTGAACAATAAACAAATGAATAATAGACAAATAGACAATGTGGAATTTCTATGTACAAAAATTATAAACATTTTAAGGTGCAGCAGTTTGAGGTAGTGAGAATAAGTATGACCTATTTACAATTTCTACAGGCAAGAATTATGCAAAAATACAAGATAAAAAATTAAAATTGTACAAAAGAAATAAAAAAGTGAGAGGTGCAGCAGAGTGAAGCAGCATGAATATTATATGGATAATTATGTAGTAATAGGTATGGTTACGTAGTATTTATATAGACTATATTTATATGGATATTGTGTAGATATAATAATAACAATAATGTAAATTCATACAGTTATAAAGGGGTAGGAACTAGGAAAAAGTGTATGCTTCTTCCTACTCCTTTTTTCGAACATATGTGAATATGAAGATGTTACTGTTTTTTTTGTTTTTATTTTTTTATATACATGTTCAAAATAAAAATTCATTCATTCAAAATGACGACTTTTTTGAAATTGTGGAGGAATAATAATTTATCTTAATGATCATGTTGGGGACAATGGTGATGTGGGGGTCAATTTTCTTGAGAAAGATTTGATACTTGTTGGCAATCTCATTTCACTTCTTCCTCTTCTTTTTAAGAGCAGACAGTCTGTAAGGAAAATATTATGAAGAAAAAAAGAGTGAAAAACTACCACAGCTACAAACATAGACTATGTCAAGTCCAGTTTTTTTGGAGAAGATACTGTATTCATGATGTAAAATACACAGATTTAGCAAATTTGAGTATTTGGGAAATTATCTATTAAATTATTTTAATTATATATAACTATAGCTATTCAAACTATTTAAGGACCACCAGGCACTGTGGTTCTATGAAGGCCAGCTGGGTTGAACAGGATTCAATTCAATCCAATTTTATTTATATAGCGTCTATTACAACAGAAGTTGTTTCTAGGCGCTTTGCAGAGGCCCAGAGCATGACCCCTGGAAAAGGGACATGGGAAAGAGAATGAGGATAAGCACAGATCTATTGTCAAAGGTACAAAAGACAAGATCTATTAGTATTAATGATCTGTTAGCTGTAGAACTAAGAGTTCTATGTACATCTGACCGATACATTGCTGGCTGGTGGACTACAGACACGACTATACAAACGGGTGTAGACAGCAGACACAGAGGATGGGACGGCAAGTCAAGAAGAGGAAAAAGAGGGGGGCAGACCAGCACAACAAAGTACAAGAACAATGCAGTGTGTGACGACCCTGTCTAATTGTGGGCATGCCTGACTTTCTCTCTGTTTTGTTTTTGAGGAGTCTGGTGTGAGCTGAGCTGATTGGGCTGATGTGGAGCACCTGGGCCCAGTGTTCCAGGCTATAAAACCTCCCTGCCTTCAGTGTGGCTCTCTCTTCCCTGCCAGCCCCATTCATTTGTTTGGTTTTGATTCTACTTTTCTAAACAACACGCACCACACATTTTCCACATTCACACACACTGACACTACTGATGCTGACCTCCACACCTCACAAGTTGGTTTGTTTTGCATTTGCCGTGTTTTTCTTTAAAATAAATAGCATATTTTTATTTGCAGTGTGTTGTTGTCCATTTTTGTCATGGCCTACGGGCCAGGTTATGACAAGTGCAATTAGGCTGATGGGATACTTCTAATTAATAACTATGAATTCAGCCTAAGAAAGGAAATAGAAGAAGAGGAGAGAAAAAGGGGTGAGGGGCACCGCAGTGGATCATGTTGGCATCCTGTGCAGAGAAGGCCTATAGCAGTTTCCCCCTCCATTTGTGGATTTTCTTCAGATAGTTATTAAAATGTCAGTAGGACTAAGAGAATGCTTGGTTGCTTTCCTTGCGTGTCTCCGTATGTCTGTGCAATAGACCTGTTCAGGTTGTACACCTTTTGCCCAAGAACTGTTGGAATTATGAAATTGGAAAGATGGTGAACTAAACATGCCACCGCCTGGCAGTAAATGGTTGTAAGTATTTAGAGATGAGCAAATGCACACGACTATAACGGCAATGGGCCTGATGTTCATACAACAAAAGACAAAATTAAAGCATCGTAGCATACAATGTGGCATAGGTTAGATGTTGATTTTAATTTTATTTTTTTACTTTTTAAATCAATAGAAACCCATCTTTTAATGGTAATGATCATTCATTTGATTTCACGATGTCAGCAAATTGTTAGTAAATTTTCAAATGTACCTAAAGTATTGGAGTTAAAAAATGCGCGTAGGTGATTCATCATGATTGCGTAAGATGTTGCTACGTGTCAGAGAGCCTGAAGCAGTGAAACCAGAAGAACAGCCTCTTACAAATCCGCATTCTCCCCAACTTTCATTAAAAGCCATTAGGGCCTAAAGTGCTGAAAAGGCCTGCACCAGACTTTGTTGGACTTTAGAAGAATAATTAGCATATCTGTGCTTCAAAATGTGATATCCTTAGAAAACTGATTTTTTTGTCAAGTTTACAAAAAGTAGGCAAGAGCCATTACACTCATGAATACCTTAGTATGGATGGAAAACTCCCTGGTGCTGATGTATTTTAGAGTAATATTTAGAGTCAAATAAACTAGAAAAAAGCAACACTCACAAAGTGACGTCTCTGCTCTAATAAAACAGTAAATGTTTAAATGTCTTCTTTGTTCACTGACAGGACCTATGACTCTTCGGTGGTGTATCCTGGACCAAATTTGAACATGATCGTTGGAGCCAATGGAACTGGCAAATCTAGCATTGTGTGTGCCATTTGTCTGTGTCTAGCTGGCAAGACCAATATTTTGGGAAGAGGAGACAAGGTAAAATGCAGAATAACATAACCAGGAGTTGATTAACTTGGAAATGATTTTAACTTGCGTCTCTGTCAAAAGACCAGCCATTCCTCGTTATAATTTTTATATATCCGCCCATTTTCAATATGTCCAAATATTTAAATGTTTTTATATTTGAATATCAGTATATTCAACCTATTTGAACAATGCAGTGTTGCAAACTGTTTGGATAGTAATAGCACCCGTTTCATCAACTACATTGAGATGAAGTTGACTGTTAGTATTTTCACTAATAAATACATAATTATGAATATTGAGTTTCTACAAATTGGACCCTCACTTCTCTTTTCTTAAACCAATTTCTCTTGATTATTTATTTATTTGTTTTTGTAGGTTGGGCTCTATGTGAAACGTGGATGTCAAAAAGGCTATGTTGAGATAGAACTGTAAGTAATGTGAAAGGGATTTCATGCACCTACAGTACAGTTACTTTAATACAACTGTGTTTTTGTGGCATGTCGGGAAGTCCAGGAAGAATCGACTTAAGAATCAACTATTAAACTTGGTGGTATTACTGATTTTTAAAATGCAGATACCTTCAGCTAAAACAGTTATGTCAGATTTTTTTTTTTTTTTTTTTTTTAAGAAATAGTAATGTTTGATTGTATATTCACACACATTTGTTTTCATTGATTTTGAAGGTACAAGAATGGCGGTTATGTGGTAATTAAAAGAGAGATCCATGTGGAGAACAATCAGTCACTTTGGATGCTAAATAACAAACTCTGCAACCAGAAAATGGTGGAAGAGGAGGTCAAAAGTTTGTGTATCCAAGTCAACAATTTGTGCCAGTTTCTACCTCAGGTATTGTACATGAGCACAGTTACGGTTGGTAAAATATGCAATTGACCCTTTGTCACCCTGACTTTGGTCCCTGACTGAACCATAGGAAAAGTAATTCTCCGTTGCTACATCCGGGTTAGTATTCTAACCCGGAAGTAGCAACGTAGAATGAAAGAATGAATGAAAGAATCCAGTTGGACAAAACAGCCCTCTCTTTCGTTCATATCATTTGGAAAAGAGTAGTTTTTACTTGCCTTGTATCAAGATTTTAATCACTGGGTCATTTTTTTAAACTTTGGATTACCGGTAGTAAAAAGGAACACTTGGGATCACACTGCACACAGTGTAGTCAGTGTATTTTTTTTATCCCCAAACTGGCAGAAAAAATGTCCATACTGCCAAAACAAAGTTGGCTCTGCAGCAAGCTACAACCCATAGCTACAACCTGGAAAGCCTTTTATTTATTTATCTTAAAATGGTTAAGCGGTGTGCTCACGGCACTGATAAAAGTGACACCCGAAAGAATCACAGTAATACATTTCATCCCAAAGCCAACGGTAAATTACGAAACATGTCTGCTTTGGATAAAGCTATGTGCTAAACTAATCAAAAGATCTCGCCGAAAACCTCAGTTTTTCTTAACTCACTACACGGTGTTCCTTTTTATTTATATCTAGTTGCTGTTGATTTTTCTTTGCTACATTAATTAGAAAATAAAGTGATGTAAAACAATGGAAGTGGACGGGAGAGATGACAGTTTTGTCCGACCTAGCAACAGGAGCGGGGCTTGACAAAGTGTCAATTGACATGATCAGTGTCATCTCCTTTCGTGTTAATTTGTTTAGTTTTTTTTCTTCATAGGAAAAAGTGGGTGAGTTTGCCAAGATGTCCAAAATTGAGCTGCTGGAGGCAACTGAGAAGTCGGTTGGACCACCAGAGATGTACGAGTACCACCGTGAGCTCAAAAACTTCCGCAACAAAGAGCGAGATTTAGAGGTAAAAATAAACCTTTTATGTACAATGGATGAAATGAAAGTTACAGATATGAGTCTGGACTTCTACCCGTCTTTTTTTTTTTTTTTGTTAGGATGTAAAGGCAGATTTGTTTCAGGCTTTTCAGTGTTGTCGGCTGTATGTTTCCCCATAGAATGTTGTGAAAGAGAAGGCAAGCTTTCTGGAGAAGGCAAAGCAGAGGAATGAGAGGAACAAGCATGACGTAAATCGTTATTACGAAAAAAAGAGACATCTGGATGTGATTGAGTTGCTTGAGAAGAAGAAACCATGGGTGGTGAGTGACTGATATGTAGCAATGAGAACTGGAGGAAAGTAACAACATCGTGACTGTCCTGATCTGATCTTGGTTTCACTGTGGCAACAGGAATATGAGACCATCCGTAAGGAGCGTGAGGGCGTAAATAAGGAGCGTGAAGCAGCCAAAAAGGAGCTCTCCAGTCTTAGGCAAGCCCAGACACCCATGCTGAGGAAAATCCAGCAGATTGATCAGCAGTTGAAGCCAACTGAGGCACAAATGAAGGCTAAGGTAAAGAATAAGAAATGTTATTGCTCCCTAATGTGTATACAATGTGAATATAGGGTCAGAAATAGAGCACGTAGACATTTTTGCTATTTTAGTTAAGCATCTTGTCTGCATACCACCCAGGAGAAATTGAGTTAACCAGCCTTCCAAGGTTGGCAACAGGAGAGAAAAGTAAGATAACAATTGGTTTGGGTCAGGACAACTCCTGTAATTTTCTATCTGCCTTAAAAGTCTCTCTGGTACATCTCAAATGGCGACTCCAAACAGCCAAATTTGTGGTCAATTTCCACCAAACCAAGCTTGCAACTTCTCCAAGTTCTTTTCTGTCCCGCCTATGAGTTTGAGAACCACAATTAGCCTGTAATTCTGTACAAAAAATGTCCAGTTTGCGATTTTGAGTGAAAAATGTCTGAGTTTGAAAATTGATAGCATGACACATTCCCTCATTTCCTGAATTTTTCGATATGCCAAGTAATTCCCAACTCCAAAAAGCAGAAATCCTCTTATCAAAAATCCAATTATGTAGTAAGCCCATGGGAAGGGGGACCCATGTTGCCTTTTCGGGCTGTGCCTGGCCTGTCCACCAGGCGTGGCTCCAGAGGGGGGCCCTGTTGACCTGCATCTGGACAAGGGCAAACAGTGATCACTGTTTTTGTTCATCATATGGGGTCTTTTTTAATTGTAAAATTGTAAACAGAAAATTGTAAATCTTCATGAATAATAATACTTTGACAAAATACTTTGGGCGTTGAGTCTGCTGTTCCACCGTTCAATAAATGAAATGGAATGTAGTTTTTGACATTATAATGATGGTTAATAATGAAGCTGATGGTTTTTCAGACAGTTGCCATCAAAGATGCATCTGTGAAGTGCAAGCAGAAACAAGATCAGTTGGATAGAAAACACAAAGAGGTGAGACTGAACTGTCAAAACTGAAAGTTGTAAATATTAAGCAAACTTTATCTGTCCACATTCATAAGAAACAATACCCCACTCTTTTCTACAGATTGATGACATCAAGCAAAAGTTTAGGTTGAAGCAGACGGAGGAGGAAGACCATCAGAAGCGAATCGTCAACACTAGACGAGCCATTGAAGACCTGAATACTGAACTTGCCAAAGTCAGAGATCAGCCAGATGTAACTCCAAGAATCAATGCTGTTAACCTGGAGTTGAGGCGCATCCAGGAGGAGAGAGCCAAGATCGAAGGGGAGAAGGGTGACTTGCGCATGGAGGAGAACAAATTCATTGCTGAGTCCAGAGGTGAGTTTGCAAATGTTTTCGGTACCTTTTTATATTTCACACATTTCCCCATCATAGAAAACTGAATAAACATGATTTGCAAAGACTGCAGAGTGCAAATTACTTGTGTAAATAAGGTATATTTTTTTTTGCAGCCTTGGAAAGGAAGCTCAATGACATGAATAACCTGATGAATGCCAAGGAGGAGAAGCTGCGAGGACGGTACCGTGACACACATGCTGCTCTCCAGTGGCTGAGAAAGAACAGAGACCTCTTTCAGGGGAACGTCCATGAGCCCATGATGCTGGTGGTGAGTCCCACGGATATATGGAGGAAAAAAGTAGTCTGACATAATTGTTAAAAATAAAAACTTTCAAAGAAGTTCTGAATGTTGAAGAGGGCTTTACTTTAATCATAGATTATTTATTAAATATTTTTAGAGTTCTTAAAATTGCAAAACAAGACAACTAAAAGTATTATCATAATGACTACGATCAATTAGTACTACTGAAAAGTCTTGATGGTAATTCTATCTTTATCCTGTAGATGAATGTGAAAGATCATCAATTGGCAAAGTATGTGGAAACCCATATCTCAATCCATGACCTGCGAGCTTTTATCTTCCAAAGGAAAGACGACATGGAGAAGTTCATGACCGAGGTCAGGCTGGTGAACACTAAAACTGTGTTCTGGATAGAAGATGATTTGTTAAGCTTAATGTTATACTTAGTTTGGTATGGCAGTAATTGCTGTCTTTTCTGACTTGGGTGTTGTGTTTTCTGACCCTCAGGTCCGTGACAAGTTGAACTTGAGAATTAATTCAATTTCTGCCCCAGAGGAGTCATGGTCAAGGAAGAAACCATCCCGAAATATTGAGTCTCTCAGGTGAGAGGTTTAATTTTGCATAATGAGAGAACATAGTATATGTTTATCTTTTGGTTTGTATGTGGGCTGTTTTCTCCCATTATTATTTTTTTGTCTTATTTGTTCATCATAGCCTTATGAAATGGATTTCTCTGACTGATCCAGTTGATTTTTGTTCATTCTTCCATTCATTCATTTGATATGACATAATAATGACAATCATTATGTCATATAAAGGGTGTTTATTTCAACAAGAAAACATGACAAAATGTGCTAGTTTGAGAAAGAATCTTATTTGAGAATGAGCCATTAGCATGGCATTAAGTGCAAAGAAAGTTCCAAACCAAGTTGCATTTGGTTTAGACACCTGAGTTACCACAGGAAGCAATACTGACCTAAAAATGCAGCACCCACAATGTAAATACCCCTGTGCTCTTTTTCTCTCTCGAAAATAGGAAGCTGAAAGTTATTTCAGCTATGGGTATTTTGCATTTTCACTGAGCGAAACTCCTATGTGTGTTTCCACCCTGTCAGGGCTGTGGTGTTGATCACACAGCAGCCTACAAACCAGTCAGACCAGGGACCTTTCCTTCAGATGTGTTTACTCAAACTTGATTAAATTCTTTGTCAGTTTTAAGTATTTTTACTTTTTTCTATAAAAAAATAAATCTAAGATCAATGCCTTATTGATTTGATTCAGATATATCTTGTCTCAGCTGGACCTGTCTGTCCTATATCCTATTAGGAAGCTTACATGAACCTGTGGTTTGCACTAACTTTCCTCTGCTGATGTTTCTGTCAAAGTCAAGTTTTTCCATGTTTTACAATTGATCGTGGATATCAAACATCAGTTAAACCAGTGGGTTCCAGACTTTTGCTGGTGGTCCCTCCTTTGGTTCATATAGAAAGCCCTTTTTATCAATACGTTTTTATTTCAAACAACATTGCAGTTTATTTCACACCTCACCAACTTTGTTTGAACAGTTGAACAAATAACAGTAAAGAGCACTAAATTACCGGTTGCAATAAAATAAACTGCTGCCTCTTAGAAAAATAACAAACCACATTTACAGTATAATTGTGTAACTAAAAGTGTAACTGTTTTTATTTATTGTGTAATAGTATTATTTGCTGTCAGTGTAATTATGTTCAGTGTAATACGTTTTTTATTTTTTCTGTCTAACAATATTCAGTGTTGCTATTGATGCATTTAAAAAAAAAAACATTTTTTTAAATGGCTTCATGCAAAAGGTGAACAACCCCCCGTCAAACAAGCCTCCTCAAAAACCTGTCCATTATGCTCAAAAGTAGTTCTAGAGGTTCTAGGCAAAAATTCACAGGGGGGCTTTCCAATTTTTTTTCCAACTCTTGTACGGTAATGTCATACGACAGAAAAACTGTTTCAGTGACTATTGTTATGGTAATAATATACACTAAACTTCTTTTTGGAATAAATACTACCAGTTTGTTATACTAGCTGGAGGGAGAAGATAGTACATGTAAATATAGACTTGTATTTTATGTACTATATGTACTGCATTCATTCTTATTTTTTTATTTCAAATTTACAGGCGCTTTGGATTCTACTCTTATCTCCGTGAAATGTTTGATGCTCCTGAGGAGGTGATGAGTTACCTCTGTTATCAGTACAAGGTGCATGATGTGCCTGTGGGCAATGAGCAAACAAAAGCCATGATAAAAACGGTATGTTTCTTTTATCCTGTTGAGTAAGATTTCACAGCAGAACCAGAAAATCTGTGGTGGGAAAGAGCAGCTGTGGCAGTGAAATTTAGTCAATAGTCAAGTCACTAAAATTCCATATACTTTTGGAAGTATTCAAGGGAGCAAATATTTTCTTTTCAGCTACTATTCAAAATTAATAATTGGATTCATGGATTTTTAATATTGTACGTACACGAGAAAAGTGAAATGTATACGGTCTGTATTGCTGTTGAATTTGGTGTTTTTCCCGTAGGTGATTGAGGAGCCCTACCTGAAGGTGTTGTACACATCAGATGACAGGTACACCGTAAAAAGGTCCTTTTATTCCAATAAGATAAGCACCAGTAACTCTGCAGTGCATACATCCCAGTACCTCGGCATCACTGTGGATGCTGAGGAGAAACGGCAGCTGGAGGAGCAAATTAAAGTGAGAAGCAAACATTTTTGTTGGTTGTTTCTGCAGTGCTATTTTCAGCTTATTCTGAGAGTAAATTGTTTATCTTGGTGCTGAAACTAGGAGTGTGATTCAAAGTTACGAGCCATTGGTGAACGAAGGAAAGCCCTGCAGAACGAAGCTGCTGTACTGGAACGCCGGGACAACGAGTTGTTAGCAGAAAAGAAAAGTCTCTCTGAACTAAAAGTAAAAAAGAGGCAACTGGAGCAGAAAATTGCAACTAAACAAGACAGGTAAGCTTCTTTTTTTTTTTTTTTAAGAGATAATTTCCCACATGGGTATGACATTTTCTTCTGTAAAAACTGCATGTTTAGATATTCGAAAAGTAGATTGTCTTTGTTTTGCAGTGTTTGGGTTTGGGTAGTGCTGACTTTAAGAACTATAAATCTTTCTTAGTTTGAGGCAGATGGAGCAGAGTGTTATTGACCTGAAGAAGATTGAGGAGGAAACTAAAGAGAAGATTGCAGCTGTCAACTTGCAGAAAGTGACCATCGTCTCTGCATTCATGGCCCAAATGAAGGTATGGATAAGTAAACTCTAAAATAATACCTATATGTGACTACTATACACCTCTTCTAAGCCCTGTTCTATTTTCTTTGTCACTGAATTTGCCTCCCTGCTGAGTACCTTTATTTGTCGTCTCTTCATCATCTACAGCTAAGAGCCAAGCTGACGATGGAGAAGGCGTATCTGGCCTTGGAGACAGTTGGGTTGACAGCAGAGAAGACTAAGCTGGAGAATGACTGTAGGGAAGGCGCCTCTGAGCTAAAGACTTTGGAAGTAAGCGGTTGCCACACATCTGCAGATTTTTAACACCATCACTGAACCAGTGTAGCGTTCACTAGTTTGTGTGTTTGCTAACCTTTCATATGTTGCTGCAGCAAAGGTGCAGTCGTCTGGATCAAAGGAAGGCTGAGCTGACAACGCAATGCCATAGCCTAATGAAGAGGGCAAAGACGATTTGTAGGATGCAACCTGATGAGCAAATACCCGCAGACCTGCGTAATGTTAGTGTTCTTCATCCTGCTTTTTGATTTACTATTTAACACTATATTGTAATACAGTTTAATTGCTTCTGTGGAGGACTTTGGGGCATTATATATCAACATCACGGATCTTTCCAATGTCAAAGGCTTTCAGTAAACTGCCTAACACGCTGGACGAGGTCGATACCATGCTGAACGAGGAGCGGTCCAGAGCCGAGTGCTTCACTGGCCTCAGTGAAAATGTAAGTGAAGATTTGGTTTCCTTTTTACATGGAGAGAAAATACTTTATTTCCTACATATGACAACTATTGCACCAAAATTCCTCAGTCACTGGTCAGTTCTTAAAGTCGTGATGTTGAGATTATGTTACACATAATTACACTGTTTCACTTTTGGAGTTTTTATCTTTTCAACAAAGTCTGATCAGATGTTTTTCAGCCATCATCATACATCATTTATGCTCAGCAGTTTATTAAATGAAATGTCTTATTTTATGTTTCATTTTTAAAGGTTGTGGAAGAGTACCAAAAGAGAGAACAGGAGATCAAACAGCTAGAGAAAGATCTTGAAGAACAAACTGCTGCTCTGAAGGCCTACAGACAGAACATATCAGAGGTGCCGTGTCACAGTACTGCAGTAGCTGCACTGAAATCCTCCATGTCCTCAGTTTCTGTATGGTAGACTGGCTGTGGTTTATACGTGTATGTGGTGTGTTGCAGGTGAAGGAACGCTGGTTGAACCCTCTGAAGCAGCTGGTTGAACAGATAAATGAAAAATTCAGTCATTTCTTTCGCTCCATGCAATGTGCAGGAGAAGTTGATCTTCACTCAGAAAATGAGGTAAATCCAAACACTGCTTTATGTAAAATTGGTAATCCTTGACTCATCACATTAGCTTTTAAGCTTTGTAAGTCTGAGTGAAATTCTCAAATGCATAAAGACACATTTTAAGGATGTCATGAAATTGGAACAAATGTAAAAAAAAAAAAAAAAAAAAAAAAAGTTCTGGAATGGGTTTTTTTTCCAAGCTGTTTTTGTCCTCCTGCAGGAGGAGTATGACAAGTATGGGATCCGTATCCGGGTGAAGTTCCACAGCAGCACTCAGCTCCATGAGCTGACTGCTCACCATCAGAGTGGAGGAGAGCGCAGCGTCTCCACGATGCTTTACCTCATGGCCTTGCAGGAGCTCAACCGCTGCCCGTTTAGGGTGGTAGATGAGATCAACCAGGTTTATTCACATTTGAATTCTGCTTCTGTGGTGGTCGGATATGGCTCTTTAGTCAAGCTGTACGCACACTTTCCACCGGTTGAAGTTGTTCATCACCAGGAATGTGACTTCATATTAAAAATAGTTAAACATATTACACTTTTCTGACTTTAAAAGTTTCAAAATTGCCTTGAACTGTCACATACCCCCTTCTCAGGCTGACTAGTAATTGATTAAGCAGTAAATACGTTTTTAAAATAGCAGTTATACTCAGATTTTCCCGATATCTTGTTTCTTCTTTTTAAAATGATCGCGTGTAGCGAGCATTCATTGCATCTGCAAATTGGGTCTCTAAAATCAAACGTGATTGGTTTAGAAAGGTCACCAATAACAGAAGAGGGAGGGGGCTGCCCAGATAAAGAAGATCCAGGCTGTATGAGGCAACAGGCCCAGAGTTTTTGAAGTGCAGTGAAATTAAAATGACTTTGTTGGGGTGCTTGATCCGTATGACCAGTGGATTATGATATGTATAATAATGGGAGCATTAATCTTGATAAAATGATTATTGAATAATGTATCATTTCTTTCTTTTTTTTGTAGGGAATGGATCCAATAAATGAGAGGAGAGTATTTGACATTGTGGTCCGCACAGCTTGCAAAACAACAACTTCTCAGTACTTCTTCATAACTCCAAAAGTGAGTGTTTTAACTTCAGTGACAGCTCAGAGAGCGCGGCTTCCTCTGACATCAAGCAGCTGTTGGATTGTCGGGGACACGACTCACAATGAACTAAAACAATTCTCTCATTAGATGTGTAACTTAAAGCAGTTTGTTGTTCCTTAAATGCCATTTATTTTTTCTCTTTGGCAAACATAAATGATGCTTTTTTGTGCGCTGACAGTGTTTGACTTCCTGCTCTGTTGTTTGTTTGCAGCTTCTGCAGAATCTTCAGTATGCTGAGGAGATGACAGTCCTTTGTGTCCATAACGGTCCTCACATGAGTCCCCCGGAAGAATGGGACATGGCGGCTTTCCTCAGAAGGCGTCAACGAAGAAAACCCAGGGCATAAATCCACCAGGCCAAAACGTACGGAATCTGACATGGATGCGTGTCATATATGATTCCAAAGCAGGATGTCTGTTTACGTCTTCTATCCGTTTTTTCGAGAGAAGCAGATTTGAACTTTTAAATGGGATTGACGGTAAAATGTTTGTACATATTCATGTTTGACTAAATATGAGAAATTTTTAAAGCAAAATTAGTTAAAATATATTTGAATAAAATGTTTTTCTGTTTCTATTTGTTAAGATAAGATAAGGCACAACACGGAAGTGTGGTAAAATTTGTTTTGTTGCCCGAGTGGTTGGAGTTTAATGGGTCTGTTGTCACTCAACTTGAGGCAGCAACTACTCTCTGTAGTGGTACCTGCTGAATCTGGGCCCCCTCGGTCTGTCTGATTTTTGCTTTTCACAGCCAATAAAGCTGCGCTGTCATCCAATTGGTAAAAGAGAAGAGCAGGCCACACCTGTTTCACAACTGCATCCACTATCTTATTTGTTGAGGGTTTTTTCTGCAACATCTGGGCATAGTTTTACTCAGTCCTTCTAAATAAATTAGTCGGACAATATTCTTGAATACATACAGTACATAAATCCACAGTCACAGTGGTTAGACTTCCTGGAGAAATTGTAGCACAAGAGGGTTGGCCAGTACTGGTTGTGGTTGTGGTAATAAATTACAAGTTGAAACGCTGATGCCTCTGGGCCGAAACTGGCAGGATGTTTTCCTTCTCCTTAATTCTCTTGGTATCATTATTTACTAAGATAACCACTATTACTGTACATTATTTTAAGTGTGTTGTTGTGTTAACCACATCTTACTTCGCTAGGATATATTTTTAAATCCTCTTCCTGTAAAGTCTGAACTCAAGAAGCAGCTACACACTGAAACCTGAAACTACATAAGAATACAAAGCAATGCCATAATTGTTGATTTATTACAAAATCACAACATCAACACGCAGGCTGGACATTTGGACACTAGAGGGCGTCCACAGTTCTGTTACTCCGCTGAACTGTTGACAGCATGATTTCTGATTTCTAATCTGAAACTTCAAGCACACTTTACTTCATCTGTGCAGCAGCCACATCTGCTAAAAACTGTGAAAAAATAAGTAAGCAAGAATATTAATGGAAAAGGAAAAATAAATGAAAATAATGACTGGACCTGGATGAATATATATATATATATATATATATATATATATATATATATATATATATATATATATACACACACACACACACACACACATACAGGACTGTCTCAGAAAATTACAATATTGTGATTTTCTGTAATGCAATTACAAAAACAAAAATGTCATACATTCTGGATTCATTACAAATCAACTGAAATATTGCAAGCCTTTTATTATTTTAATATTGCTGATCATGGCTTACAGCTTAAGAAAACTCAAATATCCTATCTCAAAAAATTAGAATATTCTGGGAATCTTAATCTTAAACTGTAAACCATAATCAGCTATATTAAAATAATAAAGGGTTGCAATATTTCAGTTGATTTGTAATGAACCCAGAATGTATGACATTTTTGTTTTTGTAATGGCATTACAGAAAATAAAGAACTTTATCACAATATTATAATTTTCTGAGACAGTCCTGTATATATGAAAAAAAAACGTTTTTTTTTTAAATCTCATTTCTATTAGAGAAAGCATGATTGCAGTGGTGTTATTGGACCCTTTTGGCTCACACCGTCGTGGCAGCCTTCTGAATGCACAACCAGTTTTCATGTGTCAAGCCAGAGGTTGCAGAGGTCAGAAGTATGAGTTGTTTTTTTTTCCTGTGATGTTGTTATGCAGTAAAGAAAAAAACAAAAACGTGCTGTCAGACAGCAGCAGCAATGCTGTGAAAGCAGGTGGCTTCACAGCCTGCGAGCTGCCACCGGTGTTATTAGATACCTTGTTGAAATCCATCAGATATACTTGTGTTGCCTTAAATGAGCTGCTTTGGCCATACATGGTCATACGCTGTCATTTATAGTTTATAAAAGATTGAAAACGTTGCATGTGTAATATATTATATGTTGCCAGCAGTGGCTTTGATGAGTCCAGACAACTCGGAGGTCCTATGACCGTGTCCCCTCTGAGACTCCCCGTGAATGTGCTTATTGCTGGCATCACTAGTGCTGTCACATGAATGAGGAGCAGTATGAGCCATCTTCACGTCTATTCATCAGAATCGACAAAGTTGTTCACTCAGAAGTGACAGCGTTTATACGTCCTCGGGGAGGATGCAGTGCCGCACACAAACTCCTGCAGATATTTATGGACTTGTGTGAAGAGAGGCTGAAAATATCACTTGGGGGACTAAAAGCAAACAGACGGCTTAAACAAGCTGGTAAGGACTCTCATCCACACTTTGGCAGACACTCTCACTGATCCATCTGCCTCTCTGTTTCTTTCTGTCCTCCGCATTATCTGTAGTCGTGTCTGTTTTCTCCTTTTATCTTTGTCATCTCCAGAGGGTTCTGTCTGTTTGAGGTCTTGATGTTTGTCTCTTTTCTTTCTTTTCGATGTGTATCAACTCTTGCACAATACAATAACACAAACAGCATGACAGCTGCCTTTTTACAGTTAATCTGGAGTGACCATCCCCCTTTTCCACACTGTGTAACACCTACAGTGTAGTGTCAGAGTGGGAGCTGCTATTTTTTGAACTGAGGCACAGAGCTGTGGGTAAAGAAAGCCAGGTGATAATCCTATTCGTCTTATTTGATTGGCAACCTGAGAGTTTTAGGAATGAGCAGATAGCAGCCCATGTAGTACAGATATTGCACAAACCAGTAAGGCCTCTAAATTTTGCGTGGCAGCATGCGCATGGCTTTTTTTTTTTACCATAGTGCAGAGAGAAGGATTACTTTATTTGTCTTCCTGGGGATTTTAAGTGTGCTTGTATAACTCTTGATACAATGCAGGGATGGCACCAATCAGAGGCAAAAAGGATAGAAAGCTTTCATCAAGGGAACCGTCCCAAAAAACATGAGAGGAGCTGAAGGGTTGGAGTGGAGATGGTCATTAACTATCTCCGTCTATGCATGGAGCCAGGGCCCTGGTCAATTTATCAGCCGTGCAAGTCTGTAATGACTGCAGATGCAACCTGCGTCCTTGAAGGACAGGATAAACCAAACTGATATTTATATTTAGCTCTCATGAGAGTAAGAAATAATACGGCTCAAGAGACGTACTTTAATGTCTGCATTGCTGCACTGTTTGATGATGGTTTTGCTTAAATGTTGCAATATATATACTAGTATACCATGTGCAGAGGAAAAGACACACTGAATGAAGATCAGCGGGTGTAAAAGTAAATGAAATGTTACTTCAATTCAATTCAATTTTATTTATATAGCATCTAATACAACAGATGTTGTCTGTAGACGCTTTCCAGAGACCCAGAACATGACCCCCGAGCAATTATTACATAAACAATGGCAGGTAAAAACTCCCCTATAGTGGGAGAAAAGCCTTAAGCCAAACAGTGGCAAGGAAAAACTCCCCTTTAGGAGGGAAGAAACCTTGAGGGGGGGGGGGGGTTGCTGGGGTTTGCAAACATGCACAAAAGAGAAAAAAGAGGGGCCAGCACAAGAAACTACAGGAGCGATGGACAAAAACGATAGCTATGAGATACTTATAATAAATAAAAAATGGAAATGGAGAAGAGAGGGGGGGAAGAGGAGAGGAGAAGAAGGGTGAGAGGCACCGCCCAGTGAATCATGTCGGTCCCCCCTGCAGCATCAGAAGCTGAATGGAAGAGAAACGTTCCTTTCAGGAAAAAAATAAATGGTTTCAAGGAGACTGTTGATTATATGCTTGAAATACTAAATGAGCGAATATAAAAATGCTTCATGTGAAGCGGTTTTGTCACAGAAAAACATTTTCAGTAAAGCCCACTAGTTACAGTTAGTATTGTTCCATTTTATTAAGTGAGACGGGTGTAATTCTGAACAGATGTCTCAGATCTAAGAAGTCTGTATATTTGCCAGTGGCATCGCCTGAACACTAAACTATAATAAAGCGTGATGAATAATTGATCATAAAGCCCCCAAAGAAACTGGTCTCACATGGCTGCAAGATGCTAGTGTGTTAATGTGCATGATAAATGATCCCTTTGCTCATGACTAAACAAAGTTCCCCTGTGTGCATGTATTGAACATTGACACAGAGGGCAGCATTTGCTGCAGAATAAACCGCACGATTATTTTCCAACATTGTCCCAACGCCCTCTGTGCTGCAAGGGGAATTAACTGCTGTTTTCTCATTTCACATGTTCACAGTGATGTGGTTTAATGGGGACTGGCAGGAGAAAGTCTTAAAGCTGTTGTATTTTTAGAGGATTGTGGCGGAGCGGCGTATATTGTCAATTCAGTTGTTTAAAGGAACTTTAAAAGGAATTGGCACTCAGCAGCTGAAAAAAAAAAAACATGGCTCAACATGGGGTAAACTTTATGCTCACTACAAAAGCATGAAACAGTCTGGCTGTTGACGCAGAAGAAGTTCGAATGAGTACTTTGCTCTGCAGCTAATGATGCACAAAGACGACTGTGCAAACACACACAGGTTCACCCAAACACAGAATGAGCCTGAAACTCATTCAAGTGTGTTAATTTGATCTGGGGACTTCTCCGAAAGGAGCTTCATCGAGAGTTTATAAATTAAGCAAAAAAGAAAAGTGGGGGAAATCGTGTTGCTGCGTTAATCTGTATGAGGCTGTAGCTGACCCCTACACCAACACCATCCCATTAGCTGCACCATTATATCCACGTGTGAGCCATTCTGCAGGATGCTTCTGTGACTGTTTCTGAAATATCATTTGACTTTATAAAAGCAAGTGATAATTTTGATTGAATATATAATGAATGAATGATCCTGTTACAGTATATGTTTAATTACAACCTTGGAGGCTCCAGCAATTCCCAGTCTTTTATACTACGTCCTGCCTCAGTAGCGACAGATCTGACCTTTGTCTTCGAGGTTTTCAATCCCTTAAAAGCAAAGTCAGTCAATATAAAACATGGGATCAGCAGCACTCACTTTGATAGCGGTTTAAGTGTCATCTCCCACCGCAAGAACGGGCAGATGAGGACATTTGCCTAAAAGGATTTAGTACAAGCGAACAACTCACTCATCCATTGTGCACAATAAGGTTTCATGTACAATAAAGTGTTTTGTTTTGGCAAAATATTTAAAAACAAACTGATTTCTGCATGAGTGAGGATATCACCACTGCTGCCCCTTTCATTGCTTAGTGGAAGTGTTTTAGCTGAAGTAAAGCGAGAGGTGGAAAGATTTCTTTCCACCTCTCTTTCTTTACTTTCTGGTAAACCCACTTCTGCTGTGCTCCCATTATTTGAGAAAGTTGCAGATTCACTCAGTGCATTAGAAAAACGATTGAAATTATTCATAGAGTTCCAGTTGAGCTGACATGAAAGAAACCTTCATGGCATCTCTCCCAGTTGTTTTTCCAAGATGCTTCTGTTCTTCCTCTCCATTCTTCAAATACTTCTGTCTTCACCAAGTGCTGTCTTATTTATGTGGCTCCAGTCTGCCTGGTTTTTGCAGGTTTTTCACTCACGGTTTTCTTGTTGATCTTTCCAGATAATGATATATCAAAATCTTATCGTGATCGTGGAAGTGTTGACGGCTACAATCAAAACACAACATGTGACGATACATTTTATTACGTACTGGCAAAAAGAGGTTTGAGGTGTTAAGTTTAAGGGGTGAGTATGTCCAATAATAACAAGTTTTAGTATTTGACTGATTGATTTTAATATTTAATCAATATATCATTATAATTAAAAACACTATGAAAACGGGTCACTTGGTCAATATCGATTGGGACAAAAACCGATTGAGGGCAAAATGCCTGCAATATCTTAAAAATGGCATCGGTGAAACTATAACCGTGCAATTCTAACATGAGTCTAATGAGCATGCATAAAAAAACAAAAAGAAAGATCTGAGTGCCTCCATACCAGAGAGGGAAGTGAATGAAAAATGCTCTTTTATCTCATCTCTCCCATTCTGCCCACATATCAGTCTGATGCCAATATTAAATGCTTGCATATGGCCTCCTGAGAATCAATTACAGCCATTGTAGACTGGGGTGAATCAGCGCTGTGGAGGACCAAAAGAGCTGATACGCACGTCTAAAGGACGTATAGGCAAATGCTCATGTGACATACGGTGCAAATAGTAATTAGCGTGCATCGCAAGTAGTCGCACTATTGACCTTGAGAATCCGATCAAGTCAGCGGCCTCTTTTTATGACACATCTGTGTTATAAAAGCAAGATAAATGTCCCCTTTTGTGGAATTTTCAGCTGAACTGAACCTTGAACTAACCCTGATTAGTTGACTCGTGTTCATTTAAAGGCACTTGTTAGTGGCGCGGGTGTGCTGTCGCACGCCGATTTGAAAGGTTATTCCACTTTGACCACTATTTATTGGCTTTGACCGATGCCGCATACCACACCATTTATAATTCAAGCCGGTTTGCAACGCCCGTCTACTCCTCCGCCCCCCTCATGCATCCACAAATAAACAGGGCTGGACAAAAACTTAAAAATGTCTTTAAATGTAATTTAACCCCCACAAATAATTGCAGCAATGACAAAGCCCCTTGCCGACACAAAACTTGACCATTATAAGCCTGGCATAGTTATTTGTTTTACAACTCTTCTTGCATGGAGTTGCAAGAGACTGCACAGCCAATTAGCTGTTAAGCTGAACAACAAGCACCAATATGTTTCGACCATGAAGTCATTTGTGTTACCTTTCATGAAGAAGACGAATGGAAGACTGCTGCGAACATTTGCTCTGGCGTTTTCATGCCCAGAGCTGAAAATTTATACTGAAAATTGATTTCCAATAACGAGGTTTAACAGGATACATTTGTTTGTTTTCATTAAGTCTTTTTTGCTGCTTTAAAAGACTTGAAAGGCTGGAGTTAAGCTAACAAAGGAGAAACTAAATTGAATGAGACTTTGTAGGTTTTACTAGTTTAACGGCAGGCTGGAGGTGAAAAAGAAGAAGAGACAAAGCGCATGCAGACAGAGCTTTAGCAAAATTGGATTATTTATTAAAACAATAAGAAGAAGTGCTTTGGAAGGACTGTGTAGAGGTTTTAAAACAGTTAAATCGAGTCATGAAAGGTGTTGGTCTGCAACAACCTAGGCCATTAAGACTAAAGTTCATAATGTGCAGAGCAGCGTAGAAACAGGATGAAGATGAAAGGATGAAAATCATACAATTAAATGAAAGAACTGAGAGAAAAGCATCCAAATCCTATTATTGATTGAAAACATTTACATGCTATAACTTGCAAAACAATAACCCCTGTAAAAAAAACCAACCCTACAGCCGTTAGAAGAGGCTATTTTTACACACAGGTTGTCACTCGAGGCTTCATTAAAACCAGCTAAGAATTATTGATTACGTGGCGTCAGATCTGGGCCGAGTTGTTCAAACGGTGATGCTACCCTGCATTAGCTAAGCGCAGAAACAGCAGCTTCGTGACATTAGTTCCACACAATGAACCATATCCATAGTGTCCTCCTTTGAGACTAAACTAAAGCTTTGATTCACATTCACCTCTATCCCCATCTGTTGTTTCTCCCGGCCCTTAAGATAAACACACTGTCAGCTTGATGGTCTTTCAAGTTATGTATTGTGTACAGGAGGTGAAATATTAATACCTTCAGACTCCCACAGGGCTCAGTGTGTTAACAAATAATCTTTGCATTATTCACCGTGAACTGCTTCAAGAAGCTCAATAGTCTACGGAAACAGCAGCCAGTTTAAACTGGAACTAAGTGAGTTTTTAAAAGTACACTTCACAAGTAAGCATGATGTGGCAATTTAATTGGCCACTTTGACTCTTCTACCGATTTTCTTGCTGTCAAATAGGAACTGTTTACTGGAGTGATGACAGGAGAAGTGAGACACTAAACTCTATTATTTACCAGGATATGAGCAGTGTCAGCAAAAAAAACCCACAAAAAACTCGTTTGCTTTTAGAAATGTTGAGCCCATGAGATAGAGTCAGGCAATTATTTAGAAAATTATTATTTTCAAAATTATGAAATAAGCAGCTAATCTTGATCCGTTGCCAGTGCAGCTACGTCAGCCGCACTGAGTTCATTGTCAGCAGACAGCAGAGTTCCCATTAACATTTTATGAGGCTGAGTTGGTGGAATGCTGTGTGCTGAGGAACTCTGTTGGACTGAATTAATTTAAAACAGGATTCAGACTCTGGCTCTGGATATTTTTAGCATCTTCCCGTGCAGCGGCTGCAGGGAGTCCACAGCTCAGACAGTAAGAGGTGACAGCAAATTCTCTGCTGGGACCTTTTCTGCAGTCGTTATAAGAGCTCAGGATTGAGAAGTTGGTCACAAAATCATTTTGCTATCATTTCACATTAATGCAAAACGTTCTTTTACTCTGCCTTGTTCAGTAAAATCAATAAGTGTGAAAATGAGACCTATTTAAAAGATCCCAGCTAATGTTTCTCCCTTGTTGTAACTAAATGGATATAATTATCTTTAATTGGATAACTACTTAATCTTTGCCCGCTGAAAGGCTGCACCCTTATTTTCTGCAGAATTGATCCGTAACTGATTGTCTTTATTAACATATTTTTTACTTTAATGAATTACTCTCCAGGGCCAAGGCAACTCTTGCAGGATGCTCTTTAGAAAAATGAAAATCACCCCCTGGTGTCCCTGTCTATCTTCACAGAATGAGCCCACTGAACAGGGAGGGAAGATTGAAGGAAAATAAATAGTGACTCAGCACTTTCATAGAACTGTTAACTTAAGTCTGCGAATGCTGTGGGATTCTGTCACATAAAAAACAGCTTTTCAGAAGGGCTTTATTCAGATCGATTGATCTGTTTCAGGTGAGACCTGATCACCTTTTTTATCTTTTAGTGAAAATATGGAGGAGAAAGTCCTTAAGTCTTTGCCTTCCTAACCTGCTCCAGGCAAAGCGTTCAGTAGTTTTCTTTGCTCTCAGATTGTTAATCAAGAATCATCTGGGAGGACCGGAGAGCCAGCAGCTCTTAGTGGACACTACAGAGAAGTCCCTGACTCCCAAATCTACCATCACACTGCTTCACTCATTAGAAAAAGCTTGCGCAATTAATGTCACAAAAAAGAAAACCCACGAGGGAGGACTGCAATAATTCTTAATCAGGAATCTGCCTTTGCTTTAATGTTTTCCTTGAGGGCAGATTTTCTCATTTTGAGTTAGGGCTACTGATGAGCAGTTATAAGAAGCAGAAACCCTCAGAAGAGATATTAAAGTAACTCTGCTTTTCTTCCCTTTTCATTTACTTTTTCAACTTTATCTGTTATCAAATTGTAGTCAGTGAGTGATTCATTAAAGACTACATTTTAATCCTTTATAACTTCAGTCAGAGTGGACCAGAGTTTGCGCTTCAGTGTCCTTGGATGTCCTCTACATTTTGATGTGTCAGATTATTGAGACCGAAGAGACCTTGACCTGCCAGTTATTGATTACGGGAAGGGGAGATGCAGTCCAATGTTCAATATCCTCCTATTTTCGTGCCCGGCTGCCTTGTAAACAGTGGACTATTTTGAGAGCAACTTGAGTACACATTTATTATTCATATTATCAGGCGGGCTCTCTGTGCATGTAGCTTGTATTGTATATATCGAGTTATCATAGATGTAAATGTACACTGCTTCTATTAAAATTTCCATCAAAGAAAAAGAAAAATGTATTTTCTACTATCTTTTGACACTTCATGCGCTCCCCTCTGCTACAAACTGCCAATATAGAACATTAACCTTTATGAGGAGCATCTTTTAAATCCCCCTCTGCAGCTTCCAGTTGCCTCCCATCCAGTGTAACACCTGACCTGACCTGAACATCCTCTGTAAAGAAGTCATGACATGCTGTAAGGCACAATGTCTCCCTGCCTCCAGGTTGAAACATCGACAGCCTGTGTTATTGTGACACAAGGTTCCTCCGTGCAGAAGAGAGACCTCACTGTCAGTGGGGGAGGGGAAACATAGCTCTACTCCTAGAGAACCACATGTAAATAATCTAGTGCATGGGTAGATTACATGGACTGGATGTGGGCAGTTTGCTACATGAACAATGTGTGCATAAACTAAAATCTGTGCTGGAAATGCTGACATCACACACAGCATGTTGGCTTTCTTTGGTTTGGTACTTTAACTTTATTGTTTAAAATCATTTTTACAATCCAATAATAAATAATGAAGTGAGTGTTTTGAGACTAATATGAATCGGCCGTAGGTTTTACGAGTCATTTTGATGCCTCTTTCCCGCTCGTACTGCGCTTATAGATACAACGAGCAGGTGTGGAAGCCAGCTGGAACACAATACCTTAGTTCAGTCACCGGCTCATAGTTTGCCTATGATGCTAGTCAATATTACAACGTACATTATAATTACAACGTCATATGAGACTTTTTACCACATCCAGCATAAAATTGGGCCAAGTCGATGTACGGATTAGGATCCACTGGAATCCTTATCACGTCTGAGGAAGACTTTGATAGTCTGACCTGCTTGCAGCCACCAGCTCAATACGTCTTAGATCTGAACATGATTCACCGTGTCGACTCAAGACTGCAAGCGCACATAACAAAGTTTAAAACAAAGAGACAAAGTATGATGAAGACTGTCCATATGAGTTGTCCATGAGTTATCCAGTGTGTTGTATTTCTGTTCATACATGTGTCAAATGTCCTGTATTAGAGCAGCTTTTCTCTTTGTGGGTTGTGAAGTTGTGGCAAAACATATTGAAACCGCTAATGAAAGACCAAAGAAATGTCCCAACACTTGACTAGGCGGCCGATGTTGACGCACTCCTATTTGGAAATGAGATATATCTTATGCAGATATGACATGAAAGGTCACGTACTTATACGCACGCACATCACTGCAGCACGTAAAATAATGGGGCAATTTCAAGTGGAAATCTTCCAAAGCTGCAGGGAGCAAACCTTACTATCACCATTAAATGATCATTTCTATGATGGCATGCTGGAGTTAGCTGTCAGGATCCTGGCTGAACTAGGTATCATTCTCGATTGCACATCGAGATGGCACTTAGCCTCGCACTGAGAGCACCCTGGAGTTTTACAATAGAGCTTTCTTCTAATTGGCAACACCCTCAAGTAATCTGTCGAAATATCAAACATGGGGTGGAAATAAAGTGGGAAAGTGTTTGTGTGTGGGAGGTTGGGAAATAAGATGCTGTGGGAAACGTTAGTGTAGAAATCAAGAGATTACGAGTTAAAAGGAAAGAAGCAGGATCAGTGGGGAGGGCAGAACAGAAGGGAAAGAAAGAGAAATGAAACATTAAGAGCTCTGTAGAGTGATTCTAATGAAACTATAGACCTGATGAAGAACCTTTCTACGTCTGAAAGTTCAAAACCTCGGCTGTTGTCTCATGATGATTTGAAAACAGGTGTGAGCTGCAATCGGTCTGCTGGAAGCAAGAGCCTGAGACTGAGGATGTAGTTAAACCCAGCGGCAGAGACAAACTCACTCTTCATGCAGAAACAATTTACAAACGAGAAAGATAGCGAGTGGAGATGTCGGGACAAAGGAGCTGAACGTTCATTACAAATCCGGCTGCTTCTCAGTGTCAATGAGTATAGCTCTCTCAGCTGTCCTGGACATCTAAAATTAAGTAGGTTAGCACTGTTGCCTCACAGCAAGAAGGTTCCCGGTTCGACCCCCAGGCCCAGCGGGGTCTTTCTGTGTGGAGTTTGCATGTTCTCCCCGTGCTTGCGTGGGTTCCCCCTGGGTACTCCGGCTTCCTCCCACAGTCCAAAAAACACAGTATGATAAAAACAGATTATAAATAAATATCTAAAATAAATAAAAACTAATGACAGGAGGGAGAAGCGACTTGGGGACAAAGGCAAGGACAGGTAAAACAACACACCACAACAGAAACAGCGACAATGAGGACAGAAGTGTTCCAGCACTTCTGCCTTGGAGAGATTCCCCCCACACCCGCTTGACTCCTGCTACTCCTACACCCCCTCCCGCCTCTTCCTCCCACTCAGGGTGTTGTGCAGCCTGATGGCTCGGGGGACAAACCACTTTCTGTGTCTTGTTGTTGAGGAGTACAGTAATCAGTCTGTTGCTGATGGTGCTCCTCTGCTGGTTGAAGGCATAGCTCAGTGGATGGTTGTCATTGTTCATAATTGCCTTCAGTCTGGTGTGTGACCTCTGCTCCGTTACCTCCTCAACAGAGTCCAGCTTCAGGCCCAACACTGAGCCTGCCTTCTTGATGAGCTTGTTCAGCCTCTGGATGTTTCTTTTGCTGCCACTGCCACCCCAGCAAGACACAGCATAAAACAGCACACTAGCCACTACAGAGTTGTAAAACATCTGTAGGAGCTTGGTGCAGATGTTGAATGATGCCAGCCTCCGCAAGAAGTAGAGCCTGCTCTGGCCCTTCTTGTGGAGGTGATCAATATTCTGAGTCCAGTCCAGTTTATTGTCCAGTATGAGTCCAAGGTATTTGTAGCAGGGCACTATCTCGACCTCCTCACCCTTGATGCAGACAGGGAGTGGGGCGGGGGCTGGTGCCTGAAGTCCATCACAATCTCCTTTGTTTTGGAGGTTAATTGGTTATTCTAAATTGCCCGTAGGTGTGAGTGTGAGTATGTCTTGTTTTTTGTATCTATGTGGCCCTGCCACATAGATACAAATAGACTTATAGACTGGTGACCTGTCCAGGGTGAACTCCTGCCTCTCACCTGTAATTAGCTGGGATAGGCTCCAGCAGACCCTCGTGACCCTGCAAAGGATATAGCGGGTATAGAAAATGGATGGATGGTTGTCTTCTGCAGTTTGTTACTAAGGAGAATTTGAGTGCCCTTCTGTGGGAGGTTAAACCAGGGCTGCGTCCGAAATCGCATACTTCCACCCTAATGAGTATGCAAAATGAGTATGCAAGATTTTTTAGTGCGTCCGAAACATTAGAACGTACTCAATATTACACGTCACTTCTTCCCAACGGCAGGAAGTGACGTGTGCGCTCTTAATAGTACGTCCGAATTTATTCACACTACTGATATTTACCCAAAAGTGTGCCGAACTTAAGTATACTTTTTAGTATATACTTTTTAGTATGGCATTTCGGACGCACCGCAGGACCCGGGCTACAGAGCGCTGCTAATTTTAGATCAGGTGTTCTCACAACCGTCAACAGTGTCAGTGTACAGTGTCTGTTAAACTCCAATTAAATACTTGGAAGTCAATTCTGTCAGGACGGGTTAAAGTATTCCCCTGAAGGGCATTATTATCAGTGTCCAAAGTCTTAGGTCAACCATTGTGAGCAATTAAAAATAACAATGTGTGAGATTTTAAATATTTTACTCTTTCCCCACAAAGTTAAAGGGAAAGTTCGGTTTTTTACAACCTGGACCTTATTTCTGGCATTTTTTTATGGTTGTATACTCAGGTGTTTGGTGTCATTTGGAGTACTTCGGAAGATATTAGGAGTTTTTTGCGAGCCGCTTCTCCATATAACGGTAGTGAACGGGGGCACCGCGGGACACAGACGATGCAGCGTCTAAATAACACATTATTGCCGCGAAACTCTTCATTTCTTTTATGAATCACTAGGACCCCGTCCACACGTAGCCGGATATCTGCGGATATCTGCTAAACCGGAGATATTTTCCTACGTTTTGACCTGTCATCCACACGAAAACGCAAATAAACGAAGCTTTAAAAAAACTCCGGGCAAAGTGAAGATTTTTGAAAACTCCGTTTATGTAGATGCGTGTAGACACACACAACCGGAGTTTTGCGTTTTCGAACGTCACATTATGCGCCAAAACAACAACAAATCTGCTCTGACGTGCGAGTTTTGTTTACTACAGAACTACAGATCAGCATCTGTTCTCCAAGCTATTTATTAAATAAATGGTCTCTGGTCTTGACCACCGCTTACTGCGTTACATCGACACAGAGGCTGAGGACACAGAGGCTACGCGGTACGCGGCGACGCGCACCCTACGGTGCCCGCGGGCACCGCGCTGCCCGTGGAGGTGCGGAGGTGCCGCGGAGGTGCAGCTTCCCCAGGAGCCGCAGATGATCTACAGGTTAGAATGCTTATGAATGTGGTCGAAAACGCAGATCTTATGTTATGTGTGGATGCAAATTTTTTTATAAACGGAGGGGGGAAATATTCGTTTTTAAAAATACCCGGCTACGTGTGGACGGGGTCTAGATCTGCTTCCAGGACCTGTTGTAACATTGTGGCGCTGTCTGTGTAATAAATAAATCCGTTTGTAAACAAGACCTCTGAACTCATGACGTCATCTCTGTGCGCGCATCCCAGACACAGCTCTGTGTACAGCTGGAGTTCGCTACTGTTAGTTTACTGTTAGTTATTTGAAACATGTCTGAATATTTGTCAAATTCTGAGGTGAAATACACCATAAAGTAGCTTTGGTCTGAAAAGTTTAGTTATGATAACCGAAGTGATGCAGAAGGAGCTGAATGAATGTTTGTTCTTTCTGCTCCGATTGCTTTCCCACATGTCGTAATGTATTAATAAAGTTCTTTGTCATTGGGCTCGAGGATGACACAGAAGTACGTATGTCTGGCTCTTTCTCTCGGATAATTTAATTTGCAAGATCCATTTCATACCACACAAATGTCTTTTTCTCATCTGATACGATTGGGCACTAAATTGGGCGTCTCAGCAGATGGCTGCATACCATACGAGCAAAAATTCAGCAGTTAAGTCCCTGTTGAGCTCTTCTGCTTTGAGTTAAGTTCACCTGCCTTGTGACTCTCCGCCTGAGTTCTTATCGTTTATTGTAGCAACGATCTACTGAAGGAGAAAATTGGCAAAAAATGGAAAGTAAGAAAGTTATTTAAATGATAAAATTAGCCATCAACGCTGTGGCTGAGGATTTCAATCTTCAGGGGACCCCCGTTAGCATCAGAAAGGCACCATGGGTGTTCTAGCTTGAAAGACCTTAATTGCCTCTTCGGTTTAAAAATCTGATCCTTAAAAGCAGAGAACAGGCCACTGATGCCCTTGAAATAAACATTAAAATCTCAGAATCAACTTTCAAATCAAACTGGAAGCCAGTGAAGAGACGGAAGATTGGGAGTCAAGTTTGATGCCTGGAGGAATTCGTTTTGGTTTGTTATCTGGATATGCAGTCTATATTTTTCAGACAGTTGTGGTGGGAAATGAAAAATGAGAAAATAACTGCAACACGCTTATTTTCGTTAATCAATTCCATCGTGCATGTGATTATTTTTGTGGTTATGTAGAAACGTACACGGTTCTGGCACCTTGAACGTGAATATTGGCATTGCATTAAACCTGACAGTCTGGATTGTGAATAATAACTGAAGAGCAACAGAGTTGGATTTGGTTTAATGTTTCTATGCAATCAAATAAAACTCCTGATCGCAGTGTTCAGCCCCGTGAATGCTTCTCCGAGACTACATACAGTATTTGCAAAATGAATGCTAAATTTTAGTTTAGTTTACAGTTTAGTTTGACAACTGTTTTATAAGTAAACACAAAGTGCAGCTGCTATTTTTGGTTTAGTTCAAAACCAAAAATATTAACCTGATTATGTTACTCATTTTTAAAATTCAGGAAATTACCAAACGTATTAATCCTTTAAAGAAAAAAAAAGGGATGCAATTCGTCATGTCATTCACAAATCCAGGTGGGAACTTCATCATACAAAGAAGAATGTATAGATCATGATCCAGAAGTGCTGCCATTGCCTCTGGGCCATAGCTCATTTAAAATAGACCTAAGTAAAGTGGAAAGTTGCACTATGGTCAGAAGCATGCGATTTCAAATTATTTTTGAAAGCTGTGACTAAAGCGGAAAGGGACCTACTGGCTTGTTCTAAGCACTCAGTTTAAAAGCCTCTCTGATGGTATTTGGGTGCATTAGTGCCTATGGAATAGGACGTTTGCAGGAAAGGAAACATCTCTGCTTAAAGGCATCTACAGGTATTATAACAGGACAGGCTCCCATTCGAACAATGCCCTTTTCAGCGTAGGCCTTGCATCATTCAACAAAACAATGGTAAACCACTTACTTTATCCATTAAAAAGAAGCATAAGGGAGGAGTCTAGGAGATGAGCTGACCTGCCTGGAGTACAGACGTTCAAGTCCATTGATAAGATTCACTGTAAAACTAAAAATATGACAAAGAGGTCCTATGACTCCAGAGCAGCTCCATTATCAGACAAAAATAGGACAAAATTCCCCTCCCAAAACATTTTTTGAGATTATCTTGTTTTCTTAAGACGGTACATTTCCTTAGTTAAAGCATTTGATATGTTTTTCCACTTCTATTGTAAATAAAACATGTTTTTATTAGATCTGCAAATAATAATAATCTGCTTCTGTTAGCATTTTTTCCTGAATATTCCAACCTTATTTATTTATTTTTTCAATTAAGGCAGTAATTGAGGCATTAAATGCAAATATTACAAAAGTTGCAACTCTCCCTCAAAACATGGACTCAGTGATGAACTGAATGCAACTTATCGTGTTTGTTCACTATCTCCGACTGTGTTTGTTTGTGAAAGGTTATATGCTGTGAGAAATCAGTATGCAGAGAAAGCAGGTTGCTAATGTCTTGCCCTTGGGTAAGAGCTCAGACAATTTAATACATTGATAAAATACCCTGGATTATAGTTTTCATGTTTATTCATGGTGGAATGACAGAAGGCACTTCCAAGACTACTGCTGCTTGTGAACGCTTTTAATGAATATCATACAAAGGGGGGCAAAACACAGAGGTTCAAATTACCCTCTTCCAAAGGAAGTTAATGCTAAGGAATCTTGTGCAGACGTGGCCACATCAAAGAATGTCAACAAATACCTTAACAACAGTGGGATAATCTGGATCCCTGCATCACGGTATCTGTGGGAGCTGTGTGTGTGTTTGTTTTTGAACTGCCTCATTTGTTGTGAAGCCATGACATGAATCCAGCTGAGACAATCTCATCCGTCTTCTGCTCAGTGCGCCATGCCACAGAGAGGTTTATGAAAGATAATAACAAAATGGATGAGGCCAATATATAACACAGTGAGTGCTGGTTTATAGGAGTCCCAGGAAATGGGTGGGCAGCAATAAAACACTGATCGTCTTTATTTTATTGTTTGTCTGACAGAAATATGGTTCAGAAATACCTGGAAAAAGAAAGGAAAATACATAAATGAATAGAGATGAGCCATTGCATCATTATTCTGACATAGAAGTCAGTTTTGTGAACACGAGCAGTGTTTCAAATCCTCACCTGCAATTCTTAAAGACCCCAGCCTCCCAAAACTGTTGGTACATATTGTCTTAATGAATTAAATGGAAGCATGAAAATTTAAGATTCAATTTAGTTCTTGCCACAAAAAAGATTGTAGATTGCAGAGTGTAATTAATGATGTAGTCCCCAGGTCATCAAAACATAAAATACCTTAACAAAAGCAGTGTTACATATGAATATAAAAACGTACGTATGAATATAAAAACTTACATGTGAAAATAAAAACTTACATATGAATGTGAAAATAAAAACTTACATATGAATATAAAAACCCAACTAAAAAAAATAAAATGTTGGATAAGATTGATCCATGTACCAGTCCAGTACCTTAAATCGAAAGTGCAAAACTGGCCTTGAAGTCAAGTCTCAAAAGATTATTTGTGAGTTCTCATGTTGCATTAATGATTATCTTTGTGTAAATACGCAAGAGACATTTAAGATTCTGGGATGATAACTCTTCACTCAGCCCCTCATAATCGCATGGCATTAAGATGCTTGTACATAATCACGTCACGTCAAAACCAGATCCCCATTGAGAAAATGAACATTGTGAAAATCTAAATGACCGTTTCACCGTTTACACAGTTTCCTGATATGTAGTTTTCTGATGGCGCGGTGTAAGCTCTGCAAGGAAAGAGAAAACAAAACCTCTTTAAGCTGAATGCAGAATGTTTTGTGAATATTTATGTCACTGCACATACTATGCAGGATACTTTAAGAATATCATAATTTCCTGAGCATTATATAAGATCTTAAAATTAGCATCCCCGGATGTACCAAGACTTATCATGAAGGATGTGATACAACATATGCATTTTCTTCAGTTTATGTTTCTGGGTCCAGACAAGATCAGTGACCTTCTCACTTTGAAAGCAGCCATTAATCTTAGGAAGTTGCTCCTTAAACTGCTAAACATCCAAATGAATATTTATATTGTTAGTTTAAAAAAAAAAAGATTGACTTCAGTGAACAAATATAACATCTTAGATCTGCAGACCTAAGATTTGCAAATCTTGTCAGATTGTTTCCTGTTGCAGAGTGAGGCAAAAATGCTCTAAAACATTGGTGGCACAGGGTTAAAAATCTATTAAATATGTATATCTTTTCTAAGATGCTCTTAATGAAGCTCGTGCTTGTTTTGTTTTTTCATTTCAACTGAAGATATGAACATTTTTATTCATGAACGGAGTAAGGAGTTTAAGTTTCTTTCAAAGCCACCAGCCAGCCTTACTTCAGCTCCCAATTTGTAGCAACATAGTCAGCGATTGAAGAGGTCAGTCCAGCCAACAGAGTCTTTAGCTTGATGAAAATACCCTAGCAGTTAATGTTTCATTTCCCAAAGTAATATTTTATAGGTTAAGTAATATATTGAAGACATTCAAAATAGGCATTCAAGATGTGACAGCATTCTAATATGGTCATGACCATGATCTCCAAAATCTAACGCAAAAAATAAATTAATAAAACCGTCATCTCTGTGGGTGTCTATATTTCCGTGGCTGGCAGATAAAACATTTCTCTCCAGTCGCCTTTCATGTGAGGTTGCACGGGGCCTGAGGTTGCAGCTGCAGCAGCCTGGTCGTTCGGCTGTGTCTTACAGAATCAATTCTTGCACATGAATATGCTAATACAGGAGAAGGCGCCACTGGGTGTTTCGCGCTCTTGTTACACCTCAGCTTTCGTGGCCCTGAGTTTGTCAGCAGTTTGTGTGCTGCCAGCATTGACAGTAATTCCTCTGAGGCCTGTCATGTCCTTAATGCAATCAAACCAGTCTTTGTGTTGACTCATACGTGCTCACTCATCTGTGTAACTTTAAGAGTGGTTACCGTACTTCAATAAACACGTGGAAAGCAGCCGTCTAGTTGAGAGATCATGAGTCTAATTATTCTCGCTTCCAATTTGTGAGTGAATGTGAACATTTCACACATATGCCCACTGGCCTGGAATCTATTCAAACATCCACAGAGCGTCAAGCTTTTAACGGTCTACACGCAGGAGCAAATAGGAGATTTTTATCCCTACAGACCACTTCCTCACTTAATATATTTTCACAAGCATTAGCCTCTCCAGCGCTGTGTAAACTGACATGGTTTCCCCATGTTTCAAACATTATAGTTGTTTGCAGCCATGGCTTAAAGGCCAGGGTTAAAAGGATTTGAGGCAGACGATGTTGAAATTCTCACTGGATGCAGACTCATCTCTCTTTCCCGGTTGCTTGGCTCTCATCTTCCTGAAGAAGAAAACATCCAGCCTGACACCACCAGAATTAAGTGCTTTAGGTGTTTCCTGAGCCTGTTTGGCCGACATTATCGCTAAATCTCTTGTCTGCTGAAAATGCCCATTTCAGTCCATTAGTATCCTATATCTGTTGCTATAGAAACAAACATGAACCCCCAAATGGGGGGTGGAGAATGATGAAGGGTGCATACATCATTAGGATGAACGATGTGTTTTGCCTGAAACCAAACTCTTAATCAACAGCTTTTCCACAACTGTGATGCACGCTGCTGGGGTCACCGGGTCACAAAGTAATCAAAGAATTTAATATAAACGGCCAAAGCTGGGAGACAGGCTGCATATTTAAATGAAGTAATATGTGACAGGGCTGCCGATAAGAATGCTGTGAGTCTGTGAGTTAAACAGCTAAATCAACGTAAGTCAAATGTTGATTATAAACCAAAAAAAAATGGATGGATGGAAGAAAGGAGCGATAAATAAAGGAGGTGAATGAATCCATGGATAATGGTGGCGTGGATGACTTGGTGGCTGGCTGATGTGGACTTTGATGGATGCAGGGTCTGATGGTTAGCCTGTGGATCAAGGATATCAGGATGGATGGTACGAGACTGATCGCTGGATAGATGGACAGCTAAATGGAAAATGGATGATGGAGAATGGATGGAGAGATGAAAACAGGGTGGTTGAGTGAGTGACACTATAGATCAATGATAGCATAGATGGATGGGCCGTTGAGCTGCTGGATAAATAGAATAAAGTAAGGTATGAATGAAGGCTGATGCTGGAGGAAGGATGTCTACAGGAAGACAAACATCAAGTGCAACCGAAACAAACTGTTATGAGATTATAAAAAGGGAAAGCCTTTAAGAGTTAATGACCATACTAGTTGTTTGAAAACTTAATCACAACAATTGACAGAGTAAAATAGTCGTTAACAATCCTCCTCTGAATATTAACTCATCCTCATTTTTCACTGGAACATTGGCCCCTCCCCCCACTTATAGGCACGGACCCGTTGCAGTTCTCTCTTTTTATTGCTTAATGCTTTCCCAGCATCCTCACAGAAGCAAGAACAATGCGGTTCACACTGCGGTAATTATTTTCTGTCTTATTTTTCCTCCCCCATTTGTGTGAACACACATAATTCTCCAAATGGTGTTTCATAATCCCACATCTGCCAGAAGCGTTTATATGCGCAGCTGAAATACTTATTGTAAAATGACAAGTGTCTGAGGAGTGCAGGGATTTTGCATTCATAAACTATCACAACTAATCCAATGCTCAGATGGATTGAAGGGAACTTGGGGAGGGCGCAAAGTCCTAAGGCACTTTGAAATTAATTTTCAGCTTGTTGTTAAACGAATGCAAAGAGGGTTACAGTGCAATCAAATAAAAAAGAAAGAAAGAAAAAGCCGGGCAAGGAATGTCTTGATAAGTAAAAATAATTTTCATGACACTCCCATCCTTTTTTTTTTTTTTTTTTACTTTATTAGTTACATGTTTTTTTTTTAAGTGGTACATAACAGATGGCAGTATTTTTGTCCCAGAGGATGTCAAAGAGAATATTGTTGTGTACCGTGCCTACACCTTAACTGAGCCTTCCAGCACGAGAGATGATTCCTATTCATGGAGGCTGTTTTTGCTGGAGGCAGTAAAGCCGACAGTGTTAACATCGTGCACCAAACATCTCCAAAGCTTCAGGAGACCCACATATTCTCTCTACACGTCATCCTCTGTGGCTTTTAATCAGGGCATTCCTCTGACTTACAGTTAGGGGACAGAAGTGATGCTGCAGCAACCTATCCAGGCTTGCATGCAGAACAAATATAGCACAATCCCATGAGCATATATCCTCCCTGTACATTGTTTTTTTTTTTTTTTTGCATATTCTGGCCTTAAGCTTGTTTCTTCACACACCAACGAACCTGAGGGCTTGTTGGTGTCTAGCTTTTGTTTTATGGAGACAGCTTGCAATAAATTACCTTTATTTATATCTACAGTGAGGAACAATTACAGAGCATATAAAGAAAAGATGTAGATTGATTATTGATTCACATTCCTATCAAAAAGGCAAGAACTAAAACCAGAAAAGCTTCTTTGCAAGACCAAAACATACTGCAGCATTGAGAGTGATCATAAAACTGAATCAACACCTCTGTAAAACGAAAAGGGAACGTTATTACCCTCATAATGGTTGGATTTATTGGACGCCTGTCTTAATATTAGCTGCATGGCTTGTCACATCTAATAAACTGCCTAATGAGTTCTCTTGATTACATAGCAATGTCTGCCATTAATCCATCACTGCAGAATGTTTTCTGATCTGTACCACGACTGGCAGGCCAATGTCATCTTAAAAAAAAACATTTTTTTCTGAGTTGAAAGAGTTAAAACTGTGTAGTAGAAATACTATATCTTAGTTTGAACATGAAGGCATGTTCTTCATGTTTCTGTTGAGGCTGTAGTGGAAGCACAGCAGCCATATAACATGAAATAACCCTTTCTTCTCAGCTGGCAGCACTGGAAGCTGAATCTTATTACAAGGAGACCTGGAGGGTCAACAAATCAATAGGTTTCTCTGGATTTCTGCGTCGCCCGTGTCGTAAATACTGTAATGTGACGGAATGGTTTTAAAAATGTGGCCGCTAAAAAATGTTGCCATGATTAAGTTACTTATCAGAATCTCTCCTGATTGTCAAGATCAATGGGTTCTTTTTCACCCTGTTTAGTGTGAGACTGCATTGTGTGTGTGTGTGTGTGCTGCCTCTGCAGTGCTGAGTGTGAAAATGATATATTCTTATGAAGCCCGGCAACCACATGGCCTAATCACCAGAGTCCATTTAACGAAGAGTGTGTTGCCCGCCCCAGGCGAACCGATACAGTTCTGGAAATGACTAGAAAAACAGCAATGAAGTGTGTATGTTTATTAAAATACAGGAAGCGCTGAATCATTAACTCCAGAGAAAAAGACAGAAAAATGCTGAATCAAAAAAAAAAAAAACAGTCTGGTATATTTAATCAGCAGTGTTTCCCAATTTGCCAGAATATAATTTGTAGCGTCCAAACTGTTGTGCATGATGGACGAGCATGGATCCACAGTCATGGCACGGTTTCATTATCTCACAAAAGCCTGATGAGAATGAACAAGAATGCAGAATTTCATATGCACACAGTTAACTCTGAATACGGCAGCTTCTTTTTACATAACATCTCTTTAAAAAATGACATCTGATTACTGATTCTTCCCTTTGCAACACATAATTTTGGCAGGCTCTAAAAATGACTGGGCAGATATCAAAGAAGCTGAAGCTGGAGCACAACAACCTCTTCCACAGAGAGCAAATGCTACATGTTTGACCCATTTTTTTTTCTTCTAATTTCTTGTGAAGACCTGGTTTTTAAAGGAACATTGCAGCAGAATGGGCGGTAACTTAGAAGACAGATTCGAAGCACATAAATCAAAACAATGCTGAACCAGATCGTTTCATTTGGGCCACAAGTCTGATTAGATTCAAATCGGATTCAGAGTGCTGTCATTATTGCCATTCATTTGGTTTCCACCTCTCTCTCCTCTTTTGACCCCCTCCTTGTGTCTGTGGTCCCGGCACCGTACCCAAGCTGATGCTTACCCTTGTACTTCTCGATCAAATTAATTCTCTCTGCCTTTCTCCACCAGTTTCCTCACGGTTACCTTTCTATATTAAAAGTTCAGAGCCGTTGAAGCAAACACAGATGGGAGCCTCCTTTCAAAGGGAACTGTTTTCTTTCTTCATTTTTTTTAGATCTATACTGTAATTATTCATTACAAAGTGATTAAATTGTATGTTACAAGTTTTCTCTTAAGGCAGTAATTAGATACTGTGGTCCTCTGATGATAAAGTTTGTTGACTTATTAAAAATGTAAAGGGATCCCTAATTTCAAAGATCAGTGTTTCATGTGCTGGTTGTGATCACATGAGGGATGTTGCTGTGTTTATTCCTGTGAAATCATTAGCATTGTCTCTGGGCTACCAGGTTCAGTGTGGTTAATTTAGGAGCTATCAACATAAAGAGATCATTGTGTAGCCAAGGCAAATGTCCCCATGTTCACGAGAACAGGGTGTGTGTGTTTCTCACGTACTGAGTTGTGTAATTCTGTGACCACCATCTCGGCAATTGGAGAGATTTTTCTCACAGAAGCTTTTACATCTGTGAGAACAACTAAAAGGTTTTTCATCCAAAACTAAATCAGGAAACCAGGCTTCATTGAATATTAAAGATGAAGTCATGCAATATGAAAGAGATCTTTAACCTTGGTATTCTGGGAGCCGCAGACCACGCTCACTGCATTTTTTTTTTTGTGTGTATGTGTTTGTGTTTGTGAGTTGATGGAAGGAGCAGCGAGCTGTGGGAGCTTCAGCTGAGAATTGGAGAGGCTTCAGTATTTTCTGCTCAGTAATCTTATTTAGCGCTTGTGTTGGATGACAGAGAAGCACTCGCTCCACCGGGCTGCTTTAGGGAGTCCTTGTCTTGGCTTTAGCTCGTTTTGCTGATGCGGCACCTCCTCACATCTAGTGCAAAAATTCACTTACTCACATAAAGAAAGAAAATACATGGGAAAATCCCCAACTACGCCCCTGCAACAGCAATTTTTTTCTTTTTACTGCAAACGCATGAGGAAGAAGACAGAAATATGAAGAATAGTAAAAACCTTTAATCAGTTCTCAAAATAAAAATTCAAAAAACCTATTGTAATTTTAGGGCAGCGTGGTGGCTTGGTGGTTAGCACTGTTGCCTCACAGCGAGAAGGTCCCCGGTTTGACTCCCAGGCCAGGCGGGGTCTTTCTGTGTAGAGTTTGCATGTTCTCCCAGGGTTTGTGTGGCTTCCTCCCACAGTACAAAAACAAGCATACTAGGTTAATTGATGATTCTAATGTCCGTAGGTTTGAGTGTGAGTATGTCTGGTTGTCTGTCTCTATATGTGGCCCTGTGATGGACTGGCAACCTGTCCAGGATTTACCCCTGCCTCTCGCCTGAAATTACCCCGTGACCCTGCAAAGGATAAAGCAGGTATAGATAATGGATGGATATTGTAATAACATAAGCCTGATGATGATGATTTTGTTATCTGACATTTCCAAAATGTAGTTGTGTCACACACAGAGTGGAGTAAACATAACTTAGAAAAAAATATCTTCTTTTACTGTACCAGGAGAGTTATACAGAACAGATTCCACGTAACATGAGTCTAACTGATAAACATATCAATAAGTATCTGAGGCCATCCGTGCACCTTCAGTACATGCACCATCCGTGCACCTAAACATGCATTTATGAATTTTTCTAATCCTATATTTTTTAATGTGTAGCCCTAACCAAACCTGACCCCAGTGAGAGTAAAATACCCGAAGGAAACACTTCTTCATCATGAAAAGACTAATCAAACCAGCGCCCGACTGTTTGGTTCACACGTTCACAAGAAATTATGAAGAAATGTTGGGAAACTAACAGTGAAAACGATTGTTGTAACACTGTGTGTGTGTGTGTGTGTGTTACACAAGGTTAAGGGAAGCTGATAAAAGATTCATAAAGGTTTTATTTTTAGATATTTACTCAAAGCTGACCATTTGCTGCACTTTAAAACACATTACGACCTGATCCAGCAAATAACTTTTCCTTCATCTGCAGGAAACCTTTCTGAAACAAACTGTTGGAGAAACATGGCCATGTAGGACAATGTGGCTTTTAAATTATTCCACACTTTATTTTATCTTCTCTGGGGCCATGGATTTGAAATCACAAAGTTTCAGTATTTAATGGTTTAAAAACCATAGTTTATTTTTTCTTTGCCTTTTGCTCGTAATGTTTGTCTTCATGACAATATGATCCCAAATAATAATAAAGTGAAAGCGAAGGTTGTTCATTCATCCTGTGAAAAAAAAACGTGTGAATCATTATAATATCCATACAATTTGTTCAGTTACAGGTTATAATTTACCCACAAACAATAATTGGTTTCTTCATTGCCTGACAACATGGGTATAAAGGTCTTTCAACACCTTCATAGAGCAATATATCTTTATTGTACCTTTGATCCAGTTGTAAGGAGAATATATCTCACAGGTCCATCATCTGGACTCTTATCTGGGTTTGTTGCCATTCTTGATAAAGGTCATCAAGAAAAAGGATTATTTCTAAGGCTGCCTTCAGGAAGTCTTTGTGTACACTCATATTGTCCAAAAGCCTAACCCGCTACTGTGAATTCTTACACACTTTTCCTTCAAAATATCATGAAGGTAAAGGTTGTGCACACGATCTTTTCAAGGAGCATTTACCACTTTATTTGTTAAAACAGTTTTCACACTCTAATATTAATTAATGATTAATATTGATTGTATACATTCAATAATTCATCTCATTCTTGCAAATATCCCAGGTATCACAGATGCCATCCTCTTTAATTATGTTTAGATGGCTCAAAAAGATAATTTGCTCATTTTGTCTGAATATGGTGTGTTGATCTGAAAAGCACTTGTTTTAACCCCTGAAGTCGCCAGCGTATACTTGTTCTAAATGAAAGTGTAAAACATTAACTTGGTGTCAACAATGTTTAATATATATATATATATATATATATATATATATATATATATATATATATATTTATATATATATATATTTATATATATATAAATGTGTGTAATTGCAATCTTTAGATTAGATGTTCATTAGTCCATATCTGTTAAATCATTTATAAATGGAGATGTGGAGGTTCAATGGCATCTACACCCAGAGGTAGAGATCAAATGACGATGATGCCAAAAACACAAAGCCGTTTCCCAGTGTTTCGAAGAAGAAGACATTTAATAAAAAATGATGATTATAGATTGCATATCCACTGGCGATCTGTCCCTGCATTTTCCCTGAAGAGAGCTGGGACGGGCTCCATCCGATTCCCCCTGGCCCTGGATAGGAATAAGTGCGTGGATAATGGATGGATGGATGGATGGATGGATGGATGGATGGATGGATGGATGGATGGATGGATGGATGGATGGATGGATGGATGGATGGATGGATGGATGGATGGATGGATGGATGGATGGATGGATGGATGGATGGATGTGGTCACATGTGACATATCTACAGAATAATCTAATAATTGTCATTTCAGTCTCGTGATTCATGGCTAACCTTCATATCTATCCCCTTGATGCCCGATATATGAAATATATATATATTTCTTTAAATCTAAGGTGTCATTATATATTAAAAATAAAAACACAATTCTGTCTTTAACAGTTTTCTAATCAATATTTTTCCTATATCTGGGAATACATTGGGTAATTAGGGCCCGACACTTACAGTGCGAAGGCCCTATTGTATCTGTAGGAATTTTTTTTTTCCTTGCTTTTTTTTTCCCTCGTTTTTATTTTTCTGACGAAAGGAGGGTCTTTTTTTCCCCCTAAATGTGCCCCAAAAGTCACCAAATTTTGCACGCAAGCCAGGCCTGGCGAAAAACTTGATATTTAATGGTTTGCATTAATGGGCGTGGTCTATTGGCTCAACAGCGCCCCCTAGAAAACTTCGTGCCTCAAGCCCCACAATACGATTTGACGTACATGCACGAAAATCGATACACACCTGTATCATGTCGCAACTTAAAGAATTAATCGTGTAATTTTGGCGCAATTTATGCCATTTCTTCAGCCGCTTCTTCGCCCGAACCGTAACGTGCACCCAGGTGTGTTATACATCCAAATGTGCGTCTCGATCCTGCGATAACGGGCATTACTTTTCTCAGTCAAAAGCGTTACCACGACGACGATAGACGCCAAAAAGCGTGCCTCCCCTTCAACTGATTGGTCAATACAGATAAAACTTCGTGCCTCAAGCCCCACCATACGGTTTGACGTACATGCACGAAAATGACGTAAAGACTCGTGGGTGGTGTCATCGGACTCGGTATTGAGGGTGCGAGGGCCCGTCCATCGCTGCTTGCAGCTTTAATTTAATTTATTTTTCCATTCATTATATTTATTTTTTAGAGTTTTTTGACATGGCATGAATATCTTTTTAATTCTTGTGGTGGTACAAAGGTCTTAGAAAGGTATGTAGGCTGGCATGAAGGGGATATTGTGAACAAGCGTGTAACCGTTTTTTTTGTTTTTTTTCTGATGGACATTCAAGGAGGACACGTTGTCGTCGTTGTCGTTGTCGTTGTCGTTGTCGTTGTCGTTGTCGTTGTCGTTGTTAGTGGTAGTAAAATAGTGGTAGTAGTAGTAGTCCTTTCGTTTATGGGTCTGTTTATTTATCGAATGGAAAATCAGTTTTAATCAATGAAACCACCTGATTTTAAATTAATATTTTCCTTTCTCTGAAGTCAGGAAGAAGATCATTATTTACAATTAAACACAGAATTTCAAAATTCTGCATGTTCTACAAAAAGATCACTACCAGTCAAGAAGCGTGTAACCCAGAAAAACCTTATTTTTTCTAAGAAACTAAACCACTACAGTTTCCAGAAATGCAGAAGTGGAAAATGGAAACATTTTCCTCTAAGGAGTACTTGCTCCTGTGGAATAACCCCTAGAGACGTTCATGTGGAATATTGTTAGACATATGGCTAAACTGAAGCAGCTCTGTGAGAGAATGGTACAAACGGCTTCTTTGAGGTTATTGCACTCAAAGGAGAGCAAATCAGTCTATAAATCTAAGGTTTATTTGCTTTCTCCGGCAGCGCTGTGAGTGCTCAGTAGGTGTGTTCACCAAAGGCCCTATAGATTAGATTTAGGTGAGAATCAGATTACATTCTGCCCCTTAATGCAGAAAAAAGGTTGCAAATGTGCACTTTCATGGTTCGAAAGCAGCAACGCAAATAAGTATTCAGCCTAATGAAAAAATGCCTCATTGAGAGAGTGCTGTTGAAATAGGAACTTTTGCAGTGTGATTTTTACACAAGAGCAAAGTCTGGGGAGAAAGTGGTCTTGCCTTGTTCTTGATATTAAAAGGTTATAAAGTCAATGTTTTACATTACTGCCAATATACCAGGATACTATTGCGTTATGGTTGTAAAAGTTTATGTGTTGTTGTAGTCTTTCAATAATAAGTATTTCAGAAAAGAGGGAAGCTCATATTTTACCGACTACTCACATGTGTTTACCAACCCTTCAGAGCAAATGAGAATTTAATGAGTACTTCCCTCACAGAAACGGTGACTGCACTGAGAACTGCATGCCAAATTAGGTGTGCTCACTTTGGTGTATTTTCAAACTGCATAATTACTGGTGTCACTTAACATATTGATTTATAGTGTGGAGAGGAACTTAAAACAGTGTGTATATAATTGTGTAAAGGCATATTACGTCTGTACAGTAAGATTCATAGTTCATGTTTATTCAGCATTCAGAACATTTTACTGTTTTATTTTGGTCAGAAGCCTCAGAATTTCCAACCTGCTGCCTACAGCTCAGTGACTAAATCTGGACAGCAAGTCATGTGCAGCGGTTCCCACATAAAAGGAAATCTCAGGGTTGATTACGGGAGAGATTTTGTGTGATTCCAGGCAGCACGCTGCCAAAGCCGGGTGTTGGCATGTTTCATTTTCACACTGTCAGCTCAGCCTTCAAGTGGGAGTGAATTGCTCTGCATGGGAGTCAGGAGTGGGTAGAATGATGTGGGTCAACCAGCTGCAAGCCCCGGGAGGACCAAAATCACAAGTTGACAGTATAATTATAATTATAATAATTATTTTCTTTTCAACTAGGAAATTAAATGATAATGAAGTCCTTCCGTGGCAATCAGTATAATTCTCTATCCTTCAACGGTCACAACTCCAACTGGCTGATGGTGTTTTGGTGAAATGTAACTGCAAATCTGGGTCGCATGGATAATATGCAATTCAATAACAGTAAATGTATCTGTCCTGCATTGAAATAATGGATTGTTTCCATCTCTAAAATCGCCTGCTTAATGCTAAGTATGCTATTTTTGACTCTCCGAAGGGTTTACCTCGACTGTTTATAATGATCAAAAATAAATAGCTCATAGGAAATGGATTAATACCTCCCGGTCAGTTTCTTTTTCTGCATGGCAGATGGCTCTCTCCATGTAAATTAAGCATGTCTGTTACCACCATTAATGTTTAGACCTTTCAGGCTGTCGTGCCTTTTTCAGTGATCCGTGACATATATGATAAGTGCTTAATTTTAGTCTTTGACGGCTCCAGTATCTCGGAACCGAATCACTTTTCTTGTGAGGAATCCTGGTTAATTGGATGAAATCTAAAGTATTTTACTATTGTATTGTATTGTTTACTATTGTTACCTTGGTTCCCTTGCAAGGCCACTGCAGTGCATCATTAGAGGTTTTTAATGACTAAGCAATATCAGACTGATCTCGTTTTTGTAATTTCTACTCCCTCGTCTACCCAGTCCCCTTGCCTATGACCTTAATATCAGCAGAATAATTTGCAGGATATCTCAGTTCCTAAAACGCACATGAAGGAGAGAGGAGTGAGGACAGAGGAGGCTATGTGAAGTACCTAAAGGCGATGATACACTGGTGTATCATTTGCTGAAAGCTTTTCAACATAAAGAATATCTGGAGGAGGCTAGACACATTCATGTAACTGGATTACATATGAATAGATTTATGTCACAAACACATTTAATGATTTAACCATAATTAATTATAAAATGTAATGTGCTTGAACAGTTAATGGTGAGTTGATGCTGCAACACAAAGACATTTAATTCATTATCGTCCTAATTGATGGTTCTGAAGTGAGGTTTCATGTTGTTAAAGACCTGTCACCTTGACTCATGCTTGTGTCCATTTTTGCCTCCTCCGTTTGTGTTTCTATTTGGAGAGACTGAAACCAACTGGAGGCGAAGACATGCAAGTGCCGGAATGAGATTAAACTGACTGTATTTGGGGTTCAGTTCAGCAGATAAGACATTAGGAGGAAAACATTATATGATCAATTCAAAACATTAAAAAAAATGTATGAATTATACAATAAATGACAACTGTTAACTATAAAAGTAGCAAACTCTGTCTATATTATATAATACGATATAAATAATTGAGGTAGGCACAGTGTGAGTGATAACACCCCCTGTAGCATAACAGCTGATAAAAACAGGTTAAAACATATCAAATCCAGTCAATCCAGCTAATGAATATGGATCATTTAGGTAACAAGTTCACGAGTCTTATGGCCTCTTTAAAGAAGTTACCAATTAATCTGTGTACACACTTGCTTGATGTGCAGGTTGATTGTTGTCCTTCAAAATACAATAGATCCTTTTTCTATACCTGCTAATGTAAATGTCACTAATGGTTGGCAGGTGTCTGTGATCCTCTGTGCAGACCTCCCCACCTGCTGCAGTGCCCTCCTGTTTTCGGAAGAGCAGGTACCACACCATATGGCGATGTAAGACATAGGGAGGCTGTCCACTGTACGCCTGCTGACGCTGGTAAGGACCGAGGTGCCTTCTTGAGTTGGACAGCTGTGTTGATCCTCCACGACAGGTCATTAGCATGGTATTTAAAGGTAGGGTAAGTGTTTTTTGCATGAGGTAATATCTGTTTATATTTGAACACGCCACAGAGAGCTGGTTTCTCCTTTCCCTTCCCCCAAGTGCACATCAAGAAAGCAAACCCCATCATGAGCACAGACTCCACTGCAATCTGCTTTGTGTTTTCTTTCCATGTTATTTGGGGGAAGGCTGCCTCGACTTTGTTTGTTTCCAGTTGGAGGAGCCAAAACAGTAAAATGGCTAATAAATTTGATGGGATATAAATTGATAATGACAAAAATAGTTCAGAGTTAGAAATAGTGTTAAATCACGTAATCCTATTTAACACTTGGAAGCATCTCTGCAGCTGTTCCTCCGATGTAGCAGTGGGGAGTGGGTGATGTCGTCCCTCCTGAAAACCATAATCATCACTTTAGTTGTCCTTATATTGACAGATGTTGTTAGCCCAGTAAAGTCACAAGTGTCTCATCTTCTGCCCATACTCTGACTTATCTATGTGGGAGATCAATGCTGCCGTTGCTGTGTCGTCCAAAAATTTGACAAATGAATGTCAAGGTTCGTGGCTGTGCAGTTATAAGTCAGCAACATCTGCAGGAGGATATTCAAAACACACCCCTCTGGGAAGCCACGGTTGCGTATGATGGGAAAAGAAGAGATGCTCTGGATCCTTACTGTCTGATATTAATGAGCTCTACACAATGTTATACTGTCACTGTGGGTCAGGGCCCATTAGTTGTCTTTCTTAGCCTTATAACTTTTTGATTTATTTTAAATTTTTGATAAAAGCTGGGAGTCTGACATATGAATGCCTTCAAAAAAATGAAATAAAAATAATCATTAAAAAAAAAACTATTAATAAACTGTGGCAGGCACAATTTGGGGACCAATGTGTTAAACTTCTATTCCCATAAATAGTCATTAATGGCATGTACATGTGGATTAAATGTTGTTTTTAGTATTTTAAGTAGAATTTGTGGTCCTTATTTCATCTTATTTTTGTTTAGTTTTTCCTTTGTTATTTTCTACTTTTGGAAGACATTCATTCATTGCATTGACTGACAGACAAATCAATACTACTAAAGTGATAATACACTGAGGAAGGTTGGAGTAGTGTAGCTTGGCTCCGCTGCACAAGCATGACCTTCATGGGTCGTCAGCACAAACTCTTTCCAGCATCCTCATGTTTGGACACATACTCATTTTTAACCTTGTCAGTGTTTAACAAAGCGGTTTACAGTTTAATGTTTCTCATTCAGTTATTCAAAAATACATTATACAGTATGTACCAATTTGCTTTTACAGTCATACTGCAATTTACATATCAGAGGACCACACAGTGATCCGTGCTCTGCCCAAGGACACTTTGACATGTGGCAGATCAGGGAAATAAGCCATTGACCTACCAGTTGGAGGACAACTCACTCTGCAGTCCTTGTCCTTGGTTGTTACTTAAATGAATAGATTCAATTAAATTCCACCCAAGGACATAAAAACCTGGATAATATTTCATTTTCTGCTACAAGATGAAATAATAAAAATAACCAATGTTATTGTTTTTGGCTGTGAACACAATAAAAACAGCATCTAAAAATGAAGCTCCTCTAATTATGCACCCATACCTCCTGTAATACTGTGAAGAACCAGGATGTGTATCTTAACCCAACATAAAACACATTTTCATGTCCACCTGTGTCGCCTTCTGTTGCCACAGTTACAAGTGTCCTTTCTCCTTTCTCAGAGAGATGAAATGGTCCATGCATTTCTTATTCCAAGCGTGTTATTGAAGTTCCATCAGGCTCAGGTGACCCTCAGCCATTGTATAGTAATGCTGCTTTAGGCGCAGTTTACTGGAAAACATCCCATGGACACTAAAATAATGATAAATATGAATTTATTGTAACCGTCTGAAGGATGAGGGAAATTACAAATGCCCATCAAAAAGATAGAATCAACAATATCCAAGGTGGAAAAAAAAAGAACGTTATTTATATAATAATTAAAGTGCAATTAGGTCCTGTAGCAAACAGTATATTGCATGATTTCTGAATACCTATTCATATATATAAATGGCTATTTATAGACTGAATGGCTTCTGGAAAAACAAATAAGCTGTTCAGCAGTCTATTGGTGCATGTTTAGAGAAACTTGCACCAACTTCATGAGGGAAAAAGTTCAAAAAGAAGTTTCCCAGCATGTTGCAATTAGGGTGATCTATGCAAACAAGACAGTCTGATAATCTGATGGAAAAATATTAAAAGCTGTGTCTCTAGCCAGAGGTGTTATAGGACTATAAACGTCTGGGGTCTCCCCTCTTCTGTGACTATTTTTAAACGGTAAGATATGAATAATGAAACAAACTATAATGCAGCACACAAACAAATAAATTAAAACAATTAAGAAAAAAAATAAATAAATAAATGACCCCACAAGAAACTGTGGAACATTTCCTCAAAATATTGATAAATTGCCTCATGTGTAAAGTTTTATATACTATTCCTCACTGTTAAGGCTTCTATTTGTTTTAATTTTAAATGTAAAATAAATATTCAAATTTTCTTTTTACAAAATGCAGTTATGATTAATCTTTAAGTGACTTTTCACCTTCAAGCCTCACCTGAGTTATCAATCAGCATCGAAACTTTACCTAAAGCTCTCCATGTACAGAGTTCATGTCCCTTTAATGCTTAATTTAGAAACTCTTAAATTCTTGTCCAGAAAGTATAGCACCACGCCAAAAAGTAAATAAATCAGGCTTTGGCTCTGACGGAAGTTGCTCATCTGAAAGGAAGATTTCCAAGTCTTTCAGTGTGTCCTGAATTGCTGTATGTTGCTTCACTGCAAAGTTTAAGGAGACAAACTGTTAAAAACAAACCTGGGCATGATGAAAAGTGTAACATTTTCAAGGGTTTGGGGAGAAATATAGTGAGAGATGTCAGCACAGATGCTGATTTTCCCTGAACTGGCTTCTTCTCGACTTGGTGTTACATGGAAAACTGTTGTGAGATTTTGTCAACATGACAGACTTCAAAATCATTGCACAAGAAGAACCCAGAGTGATGCGTCAAAGCCAGCCAGAGGTTTTTATGAACATCTAAAACATGAGGGTGAGTTTTGGAAGATGCCCTTTTGGTGCATGGATGCTGCCTCCATCCATCCATCCATCCATCCATCCATCCATCCATCCATCCATCCATCCATCCATCCATCCATCCATCCATCCATCCATCCATCCATCCATCCATCCATCCATCCATCCATCCATCCATCCATTAGTGAAAATTTCCCAAGAGACATGTGCCGAATTAGTTAGTAACTAATATGGGAGACTTTTGTCATAATAGCTGCACTTTAGGTTGTTAATTATCACAGAACTAATATTTACATTTTTTTTATTTCAGTTGGATTGAGATTTGTTCTTTTTAAAATGTATTTTGGAACCAAAATAAGCACTTTGATTATTAACTTTTTTTTTTAACAGAAGGGGTTAATAATGTTGACCTTTACGTGTGTTGTTTCAGACTTTGTTCTATGTGGAAGTCACATAGCATTTTACAAAACTAGCAGGTTAAAAATACAAACTTTTTGCATGTCACTGCAGTGTTGGGGTTAGAGTTGGATGGTTTATTTTATTTATGTTTTGATCTTGGACTCTTGGAAAAAGTGCATCGAACTAGAATCATAGATGTGAAGCTCGCTCTGGTGGTCACACATTCCCAAATGTCTAAATCTGACAAATGTTTACTGAAGCATTTCTTTATGTCCAGAGTCTATGGACATGGCCGTTAGGATCGTTGAACTTTCTGTCAGACTCTGAGCTGCTGCTGACATTTATCCCTTGAAGGTGTAGATAGCGTGAAAAGTCAAACTCCTTTCAGACTTCCAAGAGATATGAAAAAAAAAGCTGTGAATCTCACAGCATTTTCTGTCCTCCGTGTGTGCTGTGGGGCACGAGCTCTTATGAAGTCTGGTGTATTAAGCAAGCCGTCAATGTTCTCGCTCAAAGACGACTAGACTGATTTGTAATTAAGGAAAAGAAAAGTTGGAGGTGAACCCTTGAGTGGGTATCAAACAATTTAACTGCCAGTCATACTGGTTTACTACCATGATGATGATGATTGATTTTCCACGCATGACTCATTATGTTCACCGTAATGCATCCAGTGGGTTGAGCTGCTAACAGGAAGAGAATCCTAATTCTTTGCTCTGCCTCACATCTGTATCTCACTTTGACAGCTTTCTGCTCACACACGGGAAGTATTTTCAGCAAATGGGCTGGCTTAATCTTTGTCCTTTAGTCCGTCCAGTCTTTGACCTGTGTAATGACCTGTCTTTTGCTAACTGCAACATTACCCTGCTTTCCCTATTCTTTTGGTTTTACTGTCAATCACTTCCTGACTGTAAGCTGGAACCCTTTTACCTTTTTCTTTTTCAATTTTAGTGAGCATAATGCACCATTTGTGAACCTGGATATCCAGTCTATGCAGTCGTCTTTGTGACAAACCACCATCCATGTTCACACTGAAGCCAGCTGTTCACCCTTTAACCCCAATAGAACAAGCAGAGTCTACTCCCTTTTCTTTGTCTCTGTATCGTTCTTCTCTTTGAAAAATCCACAGGTGAGTAACATTCTGACCGTTCTCCTGTTTGGTCAAAAATGAGATTGAAGAATTAAACGGTGTTTCAACACTCTTTAAACTTTATTTAAGAAATGCTGATTTTATGACATTATGACTGATTTGAATACATGCAAATCGGTCTGATTGCAGGTTAGATGTCCTTTTAGGTTTGTAGGACATGGCTGGCCTGTGGCACAGTGTGGAGGGGCACTAGAATGTATACAGGACATATCAAAGATTTGACCTCTTGCAAAATGTCTAAGTTAAGAAGTTTTAGCAAGCAAACTTTCAGTTGTTTGTCTCTACAGTTTTCACTAGTTTTATCTGTCATTCTCTTCCCTCCTGGAGTATTTCCCTGACTCACCCTTCAGTCCTGTCATAAAAATCCTGCTCCTGATAAGATCCACTTGCATGTGCAGAGGCCTGGAAGTAATGCTGCATAGCCTTATGGGGCGCTGGAAGTGACCTTCTTTTTTCCCAACAAACTTTATTGAATATTGAACAATTATAAACCTTTAAGCCAGGGGTATAATAAAACAAAAATAAAAATGAAAATATATACATATAAAAAATGCACATACACTTAGATACCGTAACGTAACTATAAAAGTTCAAGGTATAAGTAACAAAGGACAAGAAAAATGAAGCAAGGTACCCATGTCCATTTATACGCATAATAAAATCTATTCTCTATTGTGAAAATTTCACATTCAGTTTGTCCAAAACAATGTGTGTTTTATTGCCTTTTTATTCTCATGGTATTTTATTGTGGTGATCGAGTTCTTATCAGAGGTGATTGATGTTACTGTTTGAGGTCCGTCCATCATAGAAATCTCCCTACAGTATGCTGGATGTGATCTGGATGAAGTCTTTGTCCATATCTTTATGATCAAAGCACAATATCAAATCTGTATCTGTAGATTGAATGATTTGCTAATTTTCTGGCGAATAGTTAGAAGTGACTTCCAACTGTCAACCGACTGCATCTGTAGATTGACCATCACCTTTGCTTCCACTACCTTTAGTCCATGGGCCAGGCCAGATGTCAGTACCACTCAAGGTGACAAAACTTGCTTATAATTTAAAAAAACATCTATGTCTATAGATGATATTTTGGTATGATACCCCTTCCTGAGTGGCATTATTGATATCTGTCAATGTTTCACAATATTTGGTATCATTTTAAAGGGGGACTTTTAAGCATTCATTCAAGCTAAGATGTGCATCTTTCTGACCAACATAGAGGTCACTGCAGCTCTTGAAACTCTAAACAATGCACATTTTTACACAATTTTCGCCTAAATGATATACTATCTTTTATCCCTGTGTCATCTAGGAACAACAGAGACACACAATACAAAAACTGGAATACTCACAGGACCGTAAGGATTCAGGAAATGTATCACATCTTAGCTTGAATGAATGCTTCAAAGGTCCCCTTTAAAATGATAACAAAGACAATATTGTGAAACATTGACAGATATCCTGCACATGAGTCTAAACCAGGATATGCACCAGCATCTAAAATGTAATTTCTGAAGGGGGTGGTAACTTCATGAGCTGATAACTATGATACAGCTGCCACTCATGAAGATTTATCATACCAGAATATCATCTATAGATGTGGATATTTACAAAAATAATAAGTAAGTTTTGTCACCTTGAGTGGTATATCTGGTCTGGCCCATGGACTAACCGTCAACCGACTGCATCTGTAGATTGACCATCACCTTTGCTTCCACCACCTTGGGATAGTCCCGCAGAAAGCTAGGGCGTAATTTATTTATGTATGCGTGGAAATAAAGCAATCCACCACTGGAAACGTGCGGGGGTTGGCGTGTTGCGCCCCACGGAGACACAAATAGCACATCTCCACGTAACCGAAAGTGCATCATAAAAATGTCAAATCTATTTTCAGCTACTGTTGTGTTAAATGCACATGGAGGGAGAGGAGTGTGGAGAGGGCTGGCTGCTGCTGGCGGCGCGGAGCTGCCACGGTGCGCGCTTTCCAGGGGGAAAACGTACGTGCAGTAATACAATCTGAATTGCTGAACAGAAATACTCAGGCTTACGAGTACAAAGCGCCCTCCTGGAGGAGTGGAGGCGCACGGAGAGGATGCTGAGCTCTGGAGAAGCAGGTGTATCCAGCCAAGTGGAGGAGGCGCAGGGAACAGCGCATCCGCGACGCACAGCAGCCGCTGGACACCCGCACCTGCTCCACACTAAAACTCCCAAAGCTCGGCTGCTGTTCTTCATGTAACGATAGTAATAGCTGGGTTTTGTATCAACTCATGTTTGTTAACTAGAAATGAGGACAAAATGACGCGGACGGACGCTGGGTTCATTTGGGAAGCTCTGTAAGGGACGCAAGCAAAGGCGCTCGGTTCTCAAGCTGCTTCACTCCAGTCGTTTCTCATCAAAGAGGTCGGATCTTCTGCAGGATCTTCTGCAGGATCTCCTGCCAGGATGCCCGTGACACTTTTATCAGCCGAGAGCCTCTACATAGGGATGGAGGTGCTGATCGCTCTCGCCTCCGTGATCGGGAATGTCATGGTGGTTTGGGCGGTGAAAATTAACAAATCCTTGCGAGATACCACGTTTTGTTTCATCGTGTCTTTGGCCCTGGCGGATATTGCAGTGGGGGCTCTCGTCATCCCCCTGGCCATCACCATCAGCATCGGGCTGCAGACTCACTTCTACAGCTGCCTGCTCGTGGCGTGCACGGTGCTGGTGCTGACGCAAAGTTCCATCCTCGCTCTGCTGGCCATCGCGATTGACCGGTATCTCAGGGTCAAGATCCCGACCAGGTAACCAGGATTCTCACAGAAACAAACGTGGAAATAAGGACCGGATAGTATCATTATTATCTTTTTCCGCCGTTTTTCTTTCCCCATCTTCTCCTGGGAGAAGTGAAAGCAGCTCCAGCTCACCATGATTCCTGAGCACTGATTTGTATAGCCCAGGTTTTTGTTTCACTTTACAAGCTGCTCCACACTTCCAGTTTCTCAGCATGCATGGAGATCTGACTTATCAACAACAGCATCTGCTGATCAACCATGACTTTGATTGTGAACATATCTGGAGGCGTTTGTCAGTGATGTTCACTCTCATAGATTGTGTTTCGTTGTGAAAACTAAAGGCATTAAAGGATTGGAGCTCCTCACACTGCCACAGAAAATCTTTAAAGCTTAGTACAGCTCTTGAGCTCTCTTATCTTTAACCTTTGTAATTTTGTGTGTATTCATCAAAAGTGCTGTAATTCTTACTCGAGTCATTCAAAACTGAATTTTTGGACTGAGATTAGGAATGGGCGATATTTTACCGTTCACGATATACGTCAAAAAAATTCCTCCCGATAAGAATTTGTCATGTCGCGGTAAAAACGATAAATTCACGTTGATGATGTTTTTGTGTAAAGCTGATTTTTGGAAGGAAGGAAGGAAGGAAGGAAGGAAGGAAGGAAGGAAGGAAGGAAGGAAGGAAGGAAGGAAGGAAGGAAGGAAGGGAGAAAACAAGGAAAGAAGGAAGGAAGGGAGAAAAGAGGAAGGGAAGAAGGAAGGAAAGAGCAGCAGGAAAGAAGGAAGGAAGGGGAAAAAAGAAGGAAGGAAGGAAGGAAGGAAGGAAGGAAGGAAGGAAGGAAGGAAGGAAGGAAGGAAGGAAGGAAGGAAGGAAGGAAGGAAGGAAGGAAGGAAGGAAAGGGGAGAAGGAAGGGAGAAAACAAGGAAAGGAGGAAGGAAGGGAGAAAAGAGGAAGGGAAGAAGGAAGGAAAGAGCAGGAGGAAAGGAGGAAGGAAGGGAAAAAAGAAAGAAAGAAAGAAAGAAAGAAAGAAAGAAAGAAAGAAAGAAAGAAAGAAAGAAAGATAAATTCCCGTTGATGACAAACATGGCGGATCTGAGAGCGAGATAGATTCATAGTTAAAAAGGTGGAGTTGAATTGGTATTTTTTTTATCGTCATTTTTATCGTTATGGGGATAAATGCCCGATAACGATGATACATTTTTTAGTCCATACCGCCCATCCCTAACTGAGATGTGTCAACGTATCTTAGGATGGTGGAGAATAGTTCAAAACAGTAATGTATTTGTTTTGTCCCCCCCTCCAGAATCAGAGCAACTCTGTCTCCTCCTGAGAAAAGTGCAGAAATCCACCCCCACCCTCCCACCGCCACCACTACCCATCAAGTGTTTTTAGATTACAATCTCTTTCTTGAGCACACCGGCTTGCAGGCTCTTGGTTTTTGCTGCTTTTCCGGCACAAACCCAACTCAGCGAACGTCCACTAATCAATACTAATCTACCACACGGCACCTGTTACAGTCGGGCCAAACTGTAGGGTTCAGCATCGCCGCAGGCTATCCGTCAGCAAAGGTCAGGTCGTTATAATGTGACCATTTCGTCTGCAATTACGCCATTAGACACTATAAAAATCAATTAATGTTAATCTGAAAATGATCCAGTCATAGCTGTACGTGCATCCTAACATGAGCTGGAGCTGATAATTGGGTTCATCTCTGCCTCCGGGCTAATATTAAGATAAGTCTCTGTGTTATTTCTGGGATTCAAGACAAGACAACAGTAACAAGATTTTAGAGGCCATGCACCTTCCATCTGCTTTCATTTGCTGCTACACATCCATTAGATAATGTAAAGAAAAAAAACCTTTGTGAACCTGTAAAGCCTGTAATGTGTTGAGTAGTCCTGATTTTTTTTTCCATTACACTGTCGTACTAAATTAAAAAGGAAAACTGAGATAAAATGAAGAGTTTCAAATGAAGCAAAGGAAAAAAAGCAGTTCTGCACAATGTCAGGTTTATGGATCACGCTTTCAAATGCACAGTACTGCATATTTCAAATATGTACTGCAGGGAGCTGTCTGTAAACTGTTTAGTTTTTGTGAATCTTAACATTCTTTGCTCTAAATACACTGACAGCATGAAATATGAAGTACCACAGAAAACATCATGGTTCACCAATGCTTTGTGGAAGGATGTTGACATGAAGCTGTTTGTTTGCCCCTGTAGGTACAGGCGAGTGGTGACAACTCGGCGAGCAGGCGTGGCAGTGGTGATATGCTGGACGGTGTCTTTCATCGTGGGGCTCACGCCCATGTTAGGATGGAACAACCTGAGGCGCCTCCAGCAGAACGGCTCCATCAGCTCGGATCTCATTATCACATGCCAGTTTGAAAACGTCATCAGCATGGACTACATGGTCTATTTCAACTTTTTCGGCTGGGTGCTACCACCGCTGCTGCTCATGCTGCTCATCTATGCTGAGATCTTCTACATGATTCACAAGCAGCTCAACAATAAGAAAATCAACAGCAGTCACACAGACCCCAACAAGTATTATGACAAAGAGCTGAACCTTGCCAAATCTCTGGCCCTGGTGCTTTTCCTCTTTGCCATCAGCTGGCTGCCTCTCCACATCATCAATTGCATCACGCTTTTCTGCCCTGACTGCAAAACACCCATAGTCCTCCTCTACATTGCCATCCTGCTCACACACGGCAACTCTGCTGTCAACCCAATCGTCTACGCTTTCCGCATTAAGAAGTTTCGCTTGGCCTTCCACAAAATCTGGCAGCAATACTTCTGCTGCAAGGACACGCCGGCTCTGGACTTTCAGCACAGTGACAGGAAAGAGATGCCCAATCTGGTGATTCAGCAGGCGACACCACTGCAGCTCACTCAGATGGAAAACCTTAAATCTAACCCACAACACATGCAGCAGCCTCCGTTTGAGCCACAGGAGGAGCAAAAGCCCCAAATGCCTCAGCAGCCTAATGAACATCCGCCCTCACTGGAGCAGAACACGGTGTAAGTGAAGGGATAGACCCGATGGCTGGAGAAATAGTGATGAGTGCTCGAGCAGTAGCTCTCTTATCATTTGAATGTAGCCTGGTGGTGAAAATGGATTGCTACGCGGCGCTGCAGTGCTCTGAGGATATTGCTCACTTGAAGATAAGTCATCTTTCCTCAGGAGGATTGTATCAAATTAAAGTCTGGTGGAAGAAAAAAAAAAACTTGCAATATCTGAAGTCCTTTTAACTGTGTATACCTTAGTACCGGGCTGAAAGCACTCCACTTTCACTGTCTTATTCATTATGGTGGAGCAGTTGCTGTGAACTTTACAAAATGTGCAATGTAGGTTGTCATGGTTGATGAAATATCAGATTATCAAATGTTACTACTGAACATTTATAAATTATATAAAGCAGGGTAATCTAAATACTGTAATACCTTGTATATATTTAAAGTGACAGTGGCTACATGATATGAATGTAATAATGTAAATACAAGACTGTAGCAGCACAGCTGGAAATGCTCATCCCATCTTCAGGGTCTTAGCTGCACAACGATGTCTAGAGCAATGGTGGAGCAAAAGTTTCGTAACCTTTAAACTCTTCTCCAATGAACACCAGCCCCTTCCCCACAACAGCAGGGCTGCATCGCAGAAGACTCGGAAATACAACACAAGCAGACGGAGGCTATATGGGAGGTATTAACATTTCAGAAGCTCCAATACATGCAGCAGACAAGCTGCTATCCACGGGGGATGAAACAAGATGGACTTAAAGTTCATGTTTGCCGTGCCCCCAAAAACAGTTGGCAGGAGAACAAGAGCTAGGAGCAACAACGTTTCCTCAACTCCCATGCAAGTAACATCATCACATCTTACCACGAATGACTGTGCCTTCTATGGCCTTATTCAGTGTTTTTGAGTGAACACTCTAACTGATACAGAAATAAAACCTTACGATTGTGAGCCTTTTATATCCTAGAAGCTGCCAATCTGGTAGATCTGTAGATTAAAAAGTAAACTGTGCTCAGTGGCACTCATTTCAACACACTGTATGAGAATGTAAATTATACAGTTTTTTTTTGTATTTTGTAAAAATTGCAAGATCCAGCCAAGATGCTTCACTGTTACTCTAAATATGTGACAATCTCTCTCATGTATGGTCAAGACAATTTATACAACTGCCTCACAAGCAGAAAGAGATGGTGAACATTTGATGCTGGTAAGGTTGTAAAGATTCCTCAAACACTCCACCCACCTCGTCTGTTTCATTTGTTCACAAATCAGACATACAAAATTTATTATTATAATGTGCTTTTTTTAGTTACTTAGATTCCAGTAGAATAGTGAAATACACATGCTGTTGTTGGTTTTTTGTCTTTTTTCAGGTCATTTAGTAGAGTTTTATTGATGACTGCTGATAAATATGTATGTTCAGATTACATATAAAAGCACAATTTAAGCCAGCGCTTAAGACATTTTTATTTTAAAGGCAGGGTAAGCAATTTTTGGATGATGTCACGTCTGTTGATATTTGAAATCAAACATTAGCAAAACATGTTGAACTACCACCTCTGACTTTCTCCTTCCAGTGGTTCCAAAGAAAACTTGTAGAAAACTAGAACTTTAGAAAGCGTGTAGAATCACTTACCCTGCCTTTAAGCTTAAATAAATTTGCAACAGCAAATATGAGTTAAAGGAAATGTCAGATTGTGCATATCAGGTTGTTTACTATTCATTTAGAAAATGATGTTGAATAATGTACTTGGCAAATCACAGATTGCTAGCAGTCTCAACTGCAGTGAGGCAAGGAAATATTTGATCGTAAACCCTATTATGCACTCGTGCTGACTGCTCTATTACTAGACCTTTTGTGGCAGTGTTGAGATAACAAAAGCACAGTCATGATGAAAGAATGCGATCTTGGTTCAATACTTGTTGTGACATGGTTAACTAGCAGCTAATTCCAGATGTAAGCATCTATTTAAGCCTGAAGTTTGAATTGTAAATATGGCGTAACGAGCCACATGTGTGACTGGTTTACGACCTGATTGCAGTGCTTGTTTTGTTCAAAGGAAGAGATGAAAGGAAGCCTCTTGCAAAGAAAAGAGTGCAAAGTCTCACAAAATAACTCATAACTTAAAAGTGATGATGATATTATTAAATCAAAGTTGCTACAACTTGCAAACCGAAAGATGATTCATCTCGGCTTGAGAGGGTTGAATTTTTTTGCTTTTTTGGGGGGTTTGGGGGATTTTTGCTGGTCTGACGTTAGATGTTATTTCAGACAAAGCCTGTGAAGTGAAGACCAAACCAGAGTTACAACAAGAGTCAATATTGTAATTAAAGTCGCCATTAAATGGTTATGTTGCTATATATACCACACCAAGTTTATTTATAAAGCACTTAAAACAGCCACAGTTGAAACAAAGTGATGCATCTCTTTATCTGTTAATGTTCACATATATAGATGTTTGCAAAAACTTTATTACAACATTGACTTCCAAATGTGATAATAGTAAGTCAGTTTTGACTTTTTTAAGTATACTTGGAGGATGGAGAGTTTAAAAAGGGACATTTTTCCTTGAATTTATTACGTTTTCATGCAAAGTCAGCACTTTTCAGATGGTGTACATGTGCTACAGTAACTCAGAATATGCTCAGTAATATCTGCAGCAGGTAATACAATTTACATTTAATAAAGTCCAGCTCAGAAATTCCGTTTTTTTTTCTTTAAAATAAGATTTGTAATTATTGCACAGCAGTGAAAAACTCTGGCACAATAATACCGTGAGTGGTTGTTAGATAACAGCCGAGCGTCGTCATGGCTCTGACAACCCATTCCCCCTCTCAGACGGGGAATTTCTTTGATATGTGGAGACGTATGAAGTTCCTGAAAAGATCACATAATTCGAGGGAAGACTGCTCACTGCGCTGGGTCTTCGAGTTCTGCTCCTCACAAGCTGTCAACAGATTAACTGGTGGCCTCTCTCAGATGTAACACATGCCCCGAATCCAAACAGAGGACTGTCCTCTCCCGCTGTGTGTGACATAATGTTAACCAGAAAGCTTTCCTGGATTGATACCCGGGTACAATATCTTTCACAGTGTGTAGCAGCAATGTTTCTGTCTCTCAGGCTGTTCTTACCATTCTGAATTTCAGAGGGGAAAACAAAAAAATGAAACAAAATCAAAATAGAACTGTTCAGATAAGAACAACAAAAAAGGGGAAAGAAAATCCTGGAGCTATTTGTTTCCACTTGCACAGTAGAGGTGACCTTTCCTGCAGCGACCAACTGTCCATGAGGCTAATGTGAGAAAAACAAAAGGAAATCCTAGCACGCTTCATATTATCAGATTCATATTATCAGTTCATAGGAATAAAAACACACCAGCTAACTTCAGTAACCAGATTGTTGTGCATTTGCAGATAAAATGTTTAAGACATATTTATTATGGTAATCGTGTATCTGATTAGTGTCTGAGTTGTGTAATAATATTTTAGGTCCAACTCTTTTTAATCTGTACATGCTGCCCCTTGGGGACGTCATCAGGAGACACGGCATCAGCTTCCATAGTTACGCTGACGATACGCAACTGTACATCGCCGTGTCTCCTGATGACACTGGGCCAATTGATGCCCTTTTTAACTGTATTTTAGACATCAAGTCATGGATGGCAGAAAACTTCCTACAGCTCAACCAGGGCAAAACAGAGATTTTACTCATCGGTCCCGAAGGCCAGAGAGAGAAACTTTTACCAAAGTTACAGGATTTTAAACCCTCAAAATCAGTTAAAAATCTGGGCGTGATTTTTGACTCTGAGCTCACTTTTATTCCACATATTAAAAACATAACAAAGATAGGTTTTTACCATCTTAAGAACATAGCCAGAGTCCGCCCGTTTCTCTCTCAGGCCAGTACGGAGGTGCTAATGCATGCTTTTATCTCATGTCGTTTAGATTATTGTAACGCCCTGCTCTCTGGTCTTCCCAAAAAGAACATGTACAACCTACAATTATTACAGAATTCAGCCGCACGCGTGCTGACGAGGACCAGAGGGCGGGAGCACATTACACCTGTTTTAAAATCGCTGCATTGGCTCCCCGTGCGCTTCAGGATCGATTTTAAGGTTCTTTTACTAGTTTTTAAGTGTCTTAATGGTCTTGGGCCTTCTTATTTGTCTGCACTACTTTTACCCTATCGACCCTCACGGACCCTGAGGTCCTCCGGTGCTGGCCTTTTAACCATACCAAAAGTTAGAACCAGGACACACGGGGAGGCGGCATTCAGTTTTTATGGTCCCCGATTGTGGAACAGCCTCCCGGAGAACCTCAGGGCCGCAGAGACTGTTGATGTTTTTAAAAAGAGGCTCAAGACCCATCTCTTTAATCAGGCTTTTAACTGACTCATTTAACTCTTTTACATTTCTTATGCTCACCCTTATTTTTATTGAATCTTACTGCTCTGTTTTATATTTAGTTTATCCTTTCTTATCGTATTTTATTTTTGTTTAATCTCAATGTTTTATCTAAATATTTTAGTTGTTATTTATGGTCTATTTTATACATTTTACTGTTTTATTATTTTAGTTTTTAATGTCTTACTTTCTAGACATACTTTTAGGATTTTATGTTTGTATGTTTTATGTTTTTTATAAACTCCTTTAGTGTATTTTATCCTGTTTTCTTGTAGCTTTTATCTCCAGTATTTCCTCATAGGGAGCCTCCATGCTGGGAGTGACTCTGGCCTGCAGGGGGTCGTCCTGGGGGTCGTTCTGGCCTGGATGGTTGTGGAGCTCTGCACCACGGCTTCACCGCTGTGGTGTGGACTCCTCTATCCGTCCGGGCCGGGATGGTCTCTGTGGGCCCCCCCCCCCCTTGTAGCTGCGGGCTATGAGACCTCCTGGCGTGGACAGCTCCCTGTTACCGTTTCGTCACCTGGATCCTCTGTGCCTAGCCATGTCTGCACCATGTGTCTGCGTGCGTGTCTGTGTGTGTAATTTAGGAATTTAGGTGAATTGTAGTGTGCTTTTGTCTGCGGGGGGGGGGGGGGGGGGGGGCATTAATAAGTTTTATGTTTATTTGTTTTTTCTTGTTTTTTTTTTTCCTGTTAAGCACTTTGTGTTTCATTATTTGTAGGAAAAGTGCTATATAAATAAAGTTTGATTTGATTTGATTTGAATAATATGTTTCCAAATGATCTCTGAACCTCTGACCCTTCCCTCGTGTGAGTTTTATGCGTGTGGATCGATGCATCCTGTGGTTGTGTCAGCCATGGCTCATGCCAATTATAGCTGAGGTTGCTGAACCAACACATGCTTTCATCCTACAAAAACACCCTGGAGCTCCAACAAAGTACAAGACAGACGAGAAATGGATGGAAGGAGATTTATGTCCATGTAAAGAGCTTTTTTTTTGCTATTTAAAATTGAGGAGTGCTTTTATTATTTGGAGTCTGATCACATAGGCGTCATGAATAAGACAGAGTTGTGAGTTCACGGTTCAGCTACACAAGAGAAAACACTTGCTTCTTTTAGACCACTTTACCACTGCAACATCTGTCACGGGAAGCAGCTGTAACTCAGAGAGCTGTGAACAGAAAGCAGGATAACAACTTCCCACAGCGTTCCCCAGTGCAGCGGTGTCTCACAGAAGAGGATGGGACGTGATCCACCGCCAGATAAAGTTAATTGTTGGCATAGTTCCGCACGTTTGACTTGACATCGAAGCAGTCACTCACAAGAAGCACCGATTCTGTTTTCTCTTTTCTGTGTCAGGCTCCTCTGAGTTATGAAAAAGTAGAGCGGAATCATCAAATCCAGGTTGGCGTCGCAGCTAATGAGAGGCTGCATCTGAAGTGATGAGAGTGAAGATGAAGAAGTGGGCGGATCCAAATTGGAAGCAGATGGAAAATTTGCATTAAGAAGCAACTGAACACTGCCAATTAACTCGTAATGAAGTGCAACATATATTAGCGGCTTTTCTACGCAGCTTCTGTGTAGAAAAGCAGTTAAATTAAGATTTCCTGCCATCAGCTGAATGTGACCAATCTGTCACTGAATGCTCTTTTCAGTCCTCTAGAATTGCTTTCAACAGACTTCCTGACCTTCACTGAAGTTGTAATGAAGTCTCGCAGCGTGTGTGGAAAATGTTCAATGAGAGGCATTGAGACTGCAGCAAATAAAAGAAATTCTGACCCCTTAAAATCAATTATTCAACAAACAGGCTCACAAAATTAGAACAACATAAATATTTGATCTCCTTCATAAAAAAAAAAAAAGACCTTACTGTCCAAGGATTTATCTTTTAAACGCAGCCTTGAAGTCCAGTTGTAAAAAATAAGAAAAGATTGCTTCTTGTGGGAACCTACTCTAAAGAGAATATGCAATAAATTGATCGGAGGACTTTTTTCACATGAAATTTTTATGGCTCAGATAAAAGAGACAGTCTGGTGATCTATTATTAGATGATAAGGAGTGCAAACTTCTGTTTGAGACTAAAACAACGTGAGTCAGAGCAGTTTTGTGTTCAAAATAGATTGCGTACAAAAGGCCATGAAATAGACTATTTAAACAGGAATCTCCATCCAGCTGCTGCCATTCTTTCATAAGTCTGTTCAATCGATGTTGCACATATTACCGTTAATATGCAAAAGAACTCCAGTTTACGTTCTCTGCTTCCATAGCTTCCTCTGCTTCTGTTTTTTTCTTTGATATTTATGTTATGTTATGAATCTTTATTTCGGCTTGTACACACTTTTTACAAAACAAGTTGAAAAGGTAATAAAAAAAAAAAAAACATTTCCTTTGCTGAAAAGGTGTAAGCTGAAGCCGTAGCTTATAGTGCCTACCCTTTTTTTCTTATGATCAGCTTAAATATAAGACATCAGCATTACTCCGTTGAAACAAACAACACATAAAAAGACATAAATAAGTATGACAAAATTGGCCAGTTTTAGAAATATAAGTCAGGAATCTTTGCATCTATTGTTTTTATTCCCAAATGTTCCTTTAAATTGTGATCATCTTTTGCTTTGTTAGCTGAATAATCCACGCAGTGTGTGGCTGTAAATGCTTGAAAATGTTGAATTTTCTACCTTGACGTTAAATCTTAGTACCAGAGCACCATTTCAAACTGTACATTGGCTGCACTAATTGTCCTTGTGACGGAGTGCCACCTACTGGTAAAGATGACCAAGGTGTAATATTTTATGACAAATGGCTGGTGAAGCCAGAAGCAACTATTCATGTGGCTCGAATCCAGTTCAGTGTCCGCAGGCATTTATTAAAAATCTCTGGTTGCAGCTCCAAAGATGAGCCTGGCTCCATATTAAAAGGTAATTAATATCATTGTGGAATTTCCATAATTACATCCTAATGCAGGAATAAAGAAACCAAAACAAGATTCCATGATTCATAATACTAGTGCATATCATGACAAACTCAGTGGTGTCTTGTGCCTACCATGTTTCCCTACAAGAAAACCACCCATGTGCAAATTTAACCACAGGGTTGCAGGCTGTAATGAAGACGAACACATGTTTTTTTTCCATCCCTGCAGTGTACAATAGCTTCACTTCAAAAGAGTACACGGTAGAAAAGATACAAGATATAGTGTATTGTCAGTTTTTTTAATCATAAGCAACGTCTTTTTGTTTTCTTTCTAGATTTGTGAGCAGGAAGCCAGGGACTATCTCTGAGATCCTACAAGATGATGTACAAAATGTTCCACATAAGATCACCCACACTCTGTTATTATGTTGAAAATATTACTCCTATGACCAAGAGACCGACCTATGACCTTCAATACAGTAAGTCTTTGGGTTAAAATGTCGTGGTTGACATTCCTTAGGCTTTTTAAAAGGTTTCTGATATTATGTTTGAGTTTTTTGTTTTTTTGGATGCATTGGTGGTCTCCTCAGTGTCACCGTGAGAGTCATGAGCAGATGTGCTGCCGCAGGCATTAATGTCAGGGTTCAAGTCGGTCTGCAACATAACGGGAAAATGACGGCAAAAATTAGTGTGGACAACAAAAAGATCTTTCTCCTGGAGATGGGGGAAATGTTGCATTTATCTCAGGTCATGCAAGTTCAAACCTCAGCAGTCTCACATGTGGTAACATTGATGTGTGTTCATATTACCACAAACACACACCAGAAGGAGGGACGAATGCATGCCTCAACAAGTCTACACCAAAGTGTGCAGAGGTAGCTAAAAAACGGAGCCTGACTCACTTCCATCCTATCAGCTGCTCGTCCTTTATCGAGGAAGGGAAATTCCCATCTTTTTTCCCGTTCTCTGAAGTGGTGGTTTGTAAAACCTGCTCAGTGTGCTTGCAATGCATTACATTCTTTGGGGGAGTGATAGCTCCCAAATGCTTTTTTAACAGGTCCTCTTTTCGTTGAGCTAGATTTTGAAAACAAGTCTTTATGAGAGTTATGAAGGCGTTACTCCATGGCTGCTCCATGTGCAGTTAAATAAGCAATAACTGTATTTAATGCAATCAGAGATGCCATCGTGGGCCGGGCTGTCGCTCCTTGTGGCTGCGCTCTGGCTGGCATCCACCCAAAGCCACTGCTTATGACTGGTAGTAATTTGCTTTTAATGGTGGTGGAGGAAGATGCCTGTTCATAAAGTCAACACAGCCCCGCCTGCCTCGACTTGTTCAGCTCTGGCAGCAGACAGTCTACCCTCATGCATGGCACTCATCCAAACTTTATTGATATTATGTCATTTGATTAGTTCAACCATACTGCCATCATTCAAAAATATACCTCCCTCAGCTCAGGCTACCTCATCGCCTTTAGGTTTAAGCACTGACCACAACAACTCCAGTTCACTTCTTTCTGGGGATGTCTGCTTATTTTTGGCTCCTCATGTTTACAGTCTTTATATTTAAAAGACACGTTCATTCTACTTCACACATTCCTCTTTAATATTTTGACACAGATGACCCATGTACGTAGTCATAGTGCTATACTTAAAGCCCTAAATTACAGTATCAAGAAGCATACCAAGAGTGATATATTCACACAGAGTTGTTGCAGAACATCTGTCATTGTGCAGCTGTGTTTTGGCCTGAGGACTCATATCCTGTTTCAGTCTTTGGTGCCACTGTGTCCCAATCCTGTGAAGTACCTGACTGTTATGTAGTTGCCCCCAAAAGACTTGGCAACAGCATGGCAGCATAGCAAGTAAATTACCGCTGGTTGGAACAAACAGCGACAAGCCGTAATGATTCACATGGTATGTGAGATGAATCACCTCTGATTGGATGAATCACCTTTCATTACCTTTCAATGGTCAATTGCTTTGATCCCTGGGGGTGTACGGGAACTCCTTTTGTGTATATCAGACTGAAAGTCAAACATGAGCCCGATTTAGTACTGAGAACGTTTTCTAAAGTAACCATTATGATTTCAACTTTCTTAAATTTTTTGTTTTAGGTTTTAACCTTGTATGAATTTCTGTGTTGTTAATCGACTAAGAAAAGGTTGGTATGTTATTCCAGGGATTGTGACTGGGAGAGCAAACCATCCATCTATGAATTGCCCCTTGGGGGTCATGGGAGCAACAGCCAAAGCAGAGAACCACCGAAATCTTGCCTCCCAGTCACCTCATTTTTGGCCCTAAAAATGAAAGGGAAAAGATCAGCACTCACCTTTGCTCCATGTCATTGACAGCTACAAATACAGGCCAGAAATTGGTGTAATTATTGACTCAGACCTGAACTTCAACAGCCATCTAAAGTTTATCACTAAATCTGCCTATTACCACCTAAAAAACATTGCTAGAATTAAGGGGATTCTGTCTAAACAAGTTATGGAAAAACTTATTCATGCATTCATTTTCAGTTGGTTGGATTATTGCAATGGCATCTTTACAGGCCTTAACAAGATATCAATCAGGCAGCTGCAGCTGATCCAGAACGCTGCCGCCAGAGTCCTTACAAACACCAGGAAACTGGACCATATTACACCCGTCATGAAATCACTACACTGGCTTCCAGTGAGTCAAAGGATAGAGTTTAAAATCTTACTGCTGGTCTACAAAGACCTAAATGGTCTTGGACCAAAATACATGTTTGATCTGTTAGTTCCTATGAAGCTCCCAGACCCCTGAGATTCATCTGGATCTGGTTTGTTGTGTGTCCCAAGAACCAGAACCAAGCAAGGTGAGGCAGCGTTCAGTTATTCTGCTCCTCACCGGTGGAACAAACGTCCTGTAGACCTGAGGTCTGCTCCAACTGTCAGCTCCTTTAAATCAGGACTAAACACATTATTGTTTATTGAAGCGTACTCTTAAATTAAATACTTACCTGCTGTACTCTACAGCCCTTATTTTTAACAACTTGTGCTTTTTATTATTTTACCTCTTTTCTTATCATTTTATTTCATTTATTTGTTATTCAAGCGTACTCTTAAATCAGCAACTTGTGCTTTTTATTATTTTACCTTCTTTTCTCATAATTTTATTTCATTTTATTTGTTATTTACTGTCTAATTATGTCTTGCCGCTTTTAGTGTCGGTGTAAAGCACTTTGAATTACCTTGTGTTGAATTGTGCTATATAAATAAACTCGCCTTGCCATGCAGCTCCTCTGAGGGAACACCAAGACATTCCCAGGCTAGCCGAGACATATATTATCTCCAGCGTTTCTAGGGTCTACCTCCAGGCCAGGGACATGCCTGAGACAGGAGGCGTCATAACCAGATGCCCAAAGAACCTCAGCTGGCTCCTCTTCATGTGGAAAAGCAGCGACTCCTGGTGATTTGATTCCTGGCCCCGTACTTCGAGTGTCAAAGTGACCTTGGATAAAATGTTGATCCCTACCTGTACATTGCTGCTGATTCTTTTATCAATGTACGACCGTGTATGACAAGAAAAAACAATCTGCAAGAAAGTGCCGTATAAGTTCTATTCAAATCCATTTTTATACGTAAATGCAGGTCGAAATCTTTAAATCAGTTCCCTTGTTGGTGCAAATATCCAACCTCTCTAGTCAGTCAGGAATATTTCCTGAGATGACTAAAAGTCTGGATTAAAATGATCAGTAAAGGAGAAGTCACTCTCCTGTCTATTCCTTCAGGGAAACATGAGTCAAATCTGCAGTCTCTGATCCCAATTAGATGACTCTATACTATTTTTTTTGGTCATAGCTTTAAGTTTGTCCATGAAATTATATGAAGTTATTAGTCACAAATGTGTCACATGTTGCACATGAGCTGTACTGACTGATCTTGAGGGCTTGGAGCTCATCACACGGTTTCCGGGCTGCCAGTCGCCCGCTTTGATCGGTCTGTGTTGGGGGTCGTGCCAGTTGTTTTGTTGTGATGGCGCTCAGGATATTTACATGCCAGTTTCACCCACAGGCATGCGTCGTATCCAGACAAAGGAAAACGGTTTAAATATGTTCCAATACAAAGCATTAGACACACCGCTCATCTCGGGACTGTTTCAGTGACATTGTTTTTATAAATAATGAATTGAGTAAATCGGTATGGTTAAAAATAAAACAAAGGCAATGCAGAGGCCCCGTTGGAGAGCCAAAAATAAACTGTTCAGTTCGGTACGAAAACAAAGCTATTCCCAGAATAGGTGCGAGGCACAGCAGACTCAGCAGGGCTTGGTAAAGTACCTGGAACGTCGTGATGGTGTAACGTTTCCTCCACATCAAATGCGCTGACAGCAATGTGTGTTGCACAGTCTCATAGTCCCACCGCAAAATCAACAAACCCGTCATCACAAAACACAACACAGCTGAAAAAAGGCAGCTGGCCGCGGCCTTCGTCAACATCAGCGGACAGCAAATGATTTTTGCATTTGTAACAGGCTGCTGGAGCCGTATACCATAAGACGTAAACAGTCTGTTTAGCCAGACAGTTCGAGCCTCACGGGGCATGTCACAATTAAGGACAGCATTGCAAAACTCGGCACACAGAGCTGAGCTGTAAACACTGAATCTAGGCCGCCTGAAGAAAAACTGGAGCGTGATGGAGTATGAGCCGAGGTTTGGTGGAAGACACTACTCCAGTTATGAGGTGCTGCACAAAATCAGAGCCTTCTCCCTGAGTAACTATCAACCTTAAAATGCCAACAGCAAGAACATGTAGAAGTGTTTTCGTAGTAGTCTGCTTCTCTGTATTTTGTTGCAGCCAGAGGAAGAACAAGAAACAAACAAAAAAAAACAGCAAAGATGTTATAAATGTCCACATTTTGTTGTCTCTTTCGTCTAATTCATGGTTAAAGTGATTATAAAAACTCAGCCCACATGAGCAGAGAGGGTCTTGCTGCTCTGCCCTGATATTATCCAGTTGTCTGATGACGCAGTTTCCCCACCTCATACGGGTACGCGGTGTTTGCCAGCGGGCCGCTGTGATTGAGGGGGATTGTAGGAAGAATGCCATGCAAAAATGAGTGTATTTTTCAAGGTCTTGTGCCAGACGTCAATTTGGGAGCAAAGTGGCAAAACCAGATGAGATGTGGCGTTTGTTAAGATGCATGGAGCCATGTTCATTAAGGCTTTGACGCCATGTGAAATCAGTGACAGATGTTCTCAGCGGAGGACTGGGAATCCTCTGAGGAGCCACACATAAACAAAAGTAACCAAGATTGTGTCTGAATCACTTAAAAAAAGTACCAAGCGGAAGAGGTTTTGTTTAAGAATTTGATTTCTGGATGGAAAGAGTTGCTTCAAAATGACCTGACTTGCCAAAAATACTAACATTTTGTGCAATGTAACTACATTATAGCTTACTTTATTTGTGAAAAACAAATGTTTGAAACATACACTTGTCTATAAATATAATAACAAGATACAACGTGTTTGCTTTTTAGAAAATAGATTACCGTATTTTCCGGACTATAAGCCGCTTCTTTTTTCATAGGTTTTCAACTATGCGGCTTATACAAAGGTGCAGCTATTCTGTGGATTTTTCTTCCACTGCTCGGGGCGCTCTAACTGGAATTAGAATCAAAACTAAAACAAAATAAATACGCTACTTCTTCTTTAGCAGATAGAAGTAGGTAGAAGCAGATTTCAAACAGATAAATAGATAAATAAATACTGGTTATTTTCTCTTGGTTCTGTCTCGTTTTAATCAGCAAAGTTGCTGCCGTGTTAAAAGACACTGTTAGGAAAGGATCTATTTAGGTAAATACATGTACATCATTTACAGTTCAAAATCGGTCTGTACATGTAGTAAATATCTAATCTAACAACATAAATATCATATCTTGCATATCTCTTTTTTTTAAATAGAACGGGTGCGGCTTGTATGCAGGTGCGGCTTATAGTCCAGAAAATGCGGTAGTTAATGTAAATGCATGTGTGATATCAGAAGTGGAAATAAACAAAACAAACTCTAGAGAGCTGGATGTAGTGATGTCAGTATTTATAATCATTACAGCTTCTGTCTATATAAATATCGTAACTAATAAATCTAGAGGAAAAAAACAGAAGTGCTTTGTGAAATCTTGCTACGAGATTTCTATAGCACGTCAACTGTAATCAGCGGATGAAGGATGTGCGAAAATGCATGAGACATCAACCACATATTCCTCAATACCCCACAGATCGAGCAGTTCCCACCCTTTCTTCCGAGATAGGTGTGTGACTTCTATTACCAAACATGGCAGCCGTCCAGTTCACATCCTGTGAAGCAGAGGATGTGTATCCTTCAGAGCCAAAAATTTGTTGTCATTTACATGCAAAGTTCTGTGCACTGGGATGATTTTGCAAACTATTACTCATAGGGGTTTGTACAGGGCTCTCCTGCTCTGCTTTTTGCTGACTAAGATGACTGCAAGTTGATTCAAAAGATCCATTTACTTTTCCGCATGTGAAAATGCAGCGGAGCAAAGAAGTAAACGTGTGCATGTGAAGGCAGGCAGTAACCGGTGTGTTTGCAAAAAATAAATGAAAAGTCCCCCATCTACAGCTTTGGTCATTCATGTGGTTATCGTGGTGAATCACCCACCTTCATTCTTGCATATCCAAAAATATCAACATTTTGCCACCATACAGGATCGACACAGCACATATCTTGTATTCTCTAGATTAGAGATAAGGTTGTTGTTTATCTGTGTCGCACACACACACAAATGCGCACGCACGCACGCACGTGCACACACATGCACACACGCACGCATACACACACACACACACACACACACACACACACACACACACACACACACACACACACACACACACACACACACACACACACACACACACACACACACAATAAGAGTTGCAGAGCAGAAAAGCAGTTTAGAGAAGCAAGCTGTTCTCTTGAGAAAAATATCCAAACATTTGGTGCAATACGTATTTCCAAATGACATATGTAAGTCATTAGTAATAATTACGCAATTTGGGGGTTTAAGCCATTGGAAGTGTTGCATCAGCAAATACAGTGTTGATGATGCATGCCGTTCCCAGAACTCTGGCTAAAAATAAGTAGCCACAAACAGTAGCAGGGGCTCAGGTGGTAGAGCAGGTTGTCCAATGATCGGAAGGTTGGTGGTTCGAATCCCACTCCGTCCCAGTTGCTGTCGTAGTGTCCTTGGGCAAGACACCTTACCCACCTTGCCCCGTGTAAATGTGTATGAATGTTTGGTGGTGGTCGGAGGGGCCGTTTGGCGCAATATGGCAGCCACGCTTCCGTCAGTCTGTGCTGAGCTGTGGCTACAAACGTAGCTTACCACCACTGGTTTTTACCGGCATGGTATCAACCATTAATATGTGTGCAGACAAGGTAAAAAAAAAGAAAAGTGCATCCATCCATCCATCGTCTGCCGCTTATCCGTTCCCGGGTCGCGGTCTCAGCAGAGATGCCCAGACTTCCTTCACCCCAGACGCTTCCTCCAGCTCTTCCAAGGGGAGTCCGAGACGTTCCCAGGCCAGCCGAGAGACATAGTCTCTACAGCGTGTCCTGGGTCTTCCCCGGGGTCTCCTCCCGGAGGGACATGCCTGGAACACCTCCCTAGGGAGGTGTCCAGGAGGCATCCGGTACAGAGCCACCTCAGCTGACTCCTCTCAATGTGAAGGAGCAGCGGCTCAACTCCGAGATCCTCCCGGGTGACCAAACTCCTCACCCTATCTCTATCCCTATCCACCCTGCGGAGGAAACTCATCTCGGACACTTGTGTCCGCAATCTCGTCCTTTTGGTCACTACCCAAAGTTCATGACCATAGGTGAGGGTGGGAGCGTAGATTGACCGGTAAATCGAGAGCTTCGCCTTTCAACTCAGCTCCTTCTTCACCACAATGGTCCGGTACATCGACCGCATAACTGCGGACGCGTCTGTCAATCTCCCGCTCCATCGTTCCCTCACTCGTGAACAAGACCCTGAGATACTTGAACTCCTCCACCTGAGGCAGGACCTCCCCACCCACCTGGAGAAGGCACGCCACCCTTTCCCGGTCGAGAACCATGGCCTCGGTTTTGGAGGTGCTGATTCTCATCCCTGCCGCGTCGCATTCGGCCTCAAACCGCCCCAGCACATGCTGAAGGTCCCGGTCCGATGAAGCCAACAGGACAACGTCATCCGCAAAAAGCAAAGACGAAATCCTGTGGTTCCCAAACCGGATCCCCTCCGGCCCCTGGCTGCGCCTAGAAAACCTTTACAATGCGAACCAGACTCCTGCTCTGATCATACAGAAACCGGACAGCCCTTAGTAGAGGGCCCCGGACTCCATACTCACTGAGCGCCCCCCACAGAATGGCACGAGGGACACGGTCAAATGTGGATCTTCTCCAGATCCACAAAACACATTTAGACTGGTTGGGCAAATTCCCATGAACCCTCGAGCACCCTGCGGAGGGTTTAGAGCTGGTCCAGTGTTCCGCGACCGGGACAAAAACCGCATTGTTCCTCCTGAATCCGAGGTTCAACTATCGGCCGTATTCTCCTCTCCAGTACCCTGGCGTAGACTTTCCCGGGGAAGCTGAGAAGTGTGATCCCCCTATAGTTGGAGCACACTCTCCGGTCCCCCTTTTTAAAGAGAGGGACCACCACCCCGGTTTGCCACTCCAGCGGCACTGTCCCCTTCCTCCATGCAATGTCGCAGAGGCGTGTCAACCAAGACAGCCCTACGACATCCAGAGACTTGAGGTACTCAGGGCGAATCTCATCCACCCCCGGTGCCCTGCCTCTGAGGAGCTTATGAACCACCTCAGTGACCTTGGCTTGGGTGATGGATGAGCATGCCCCAGAGTCCCCACTCTCTGCTTCCTCAGTGGAAGGCAGGTCAGTCGGGTTGAGGAGATGCTCGAAGTATTTCTTCCACCATCCGACAATGTCCCCAGTCGAGGTCAACAGCTCCCCACCCACACCATAAACGGTGCCGGCAGAGTACTGCTTCCCCCTTCTGAGGCGCCGAACGGTCCTCCAGAATTTCCTTGAGGCCGACCGAAAGTCTTCCTCCATGGCCTCCCCGAACTCCTCCCAGACCCGGGTTTTTGCCTCCAGGGCCGCCCGAGCCGTGGCTCGCTTGGCCTGCCGGTACCCATCTATTGCGTCAGGAGTCCCACAGGCCAACATAGCCCGGTAGGACTCCTTCTTCAGTCTGACAGCATCCTGTACTTCCGGTGTCCACCACCAGGTTCTAGGATTGCCGCCACGACAGGCACCGGAGACCACAACTTCGAGCCGCCGCGTCGACAATGGAGGCAGAGAACATGGTCCACTCGGACTTGATGTCCCCCGCCTCCCCCAGTATCTGAGAGAAGTTCTCTCGGAGGTGAGAATTGAAGATGTCCCTGACAGAGGGCTCAGCCAGACGTTCCCAACAGACCCTCACAATCCGTTTGGGTCTGCCCGGTCTTTCCAGCCTCCTCCTCTGCCAGCGCATCCAACTCACCTCCAGGTGGTGCTCAGTTGACAGCTTAGCCCCTCTCTTCACCCGAGTGTGAAAAGTGCGGCCGAAGGTCAGATGAAATCACAACAAAGTCGATCATTGACCTCCGGCCTAGGGTGTCCTGGTGCCACGTGCACTGATGGACACCCTTATGTTTGAACATGGTGTTCGTTATGGACAAACCGTGACTAGCACAGCAGTCCAACAACAAAACACCTCTCGGGTTCAGATCGGGGAGGCCGTTCCTCCCAATCACGCCTCTCCAGGTATCACTGTCATTGCCCACGTGAGCGTTGAAGTCCCCCAGTAGAACAATGGAATCCTCAGTTGGAGCACTATCCAGTACTCCTCCCAGGGACCCCGAGAAGGCCGGGTACTCTGCACTGCTGTTCGGCCCGTAGGCACAAACAACAGTGAGAGACCTTTTCCCGACCCCAAGGCGCAGGGAAACGACCCTGTAGTAAGGCTAGTGCTACGGGGCCCGACCGACAGGATAAAGGAGGACACGGAGTTTTGTGCAGAACCCTTTTATTCATGCCACACGTGCACAACACCACACAGGTCAGCAGATCCAGCTTCAGTCTCACCAACAGCTCCTTCACAGCAGACTCCTTCCCCCAGCAGCTGTGCAGCCCTGCCTTATCAAGGCAGGCAGGGTGGAGAGGTTGATGGGACACACCTGTTACCCATCACCTGTGAGATTGCTGCTCCTCCACCCTGCCACAGACCCTCTCGTTCACCGGGGTGAACTCCAACACATGGCGACTGAGCTGAGGGGCTATAAACAAGCCCACACCAGCTCGCCGCCTCTCACCCTGGGCAACTCCAGAGTAGTGGAGGGTCCAGCCCCCTTCAAGGAGCTGGGTTCCAGAACCCAAGCTATGTGTGGAGGTGAGCCCGACTATCTCTAGTCGGCATCTCTCAACCTCACACACAAGCTCCGGCTCCTTCCCCGCCAGCGAGGTGACATTCCATGTCCCTACTGCGAGGGTTTTGGTCCAGGGATTGGGTCGTCAAGGCACCCCGCCATGACTGGTGCCCAGCCCACATGGCACCAGCCTATCATGGACCTTCCTGCGGGTGGTGGGCCTACGGGAAGGCGGGCCCACGTCGCCATTTCGGGCTGAGCCCGGCCGGGTCCCATGGGCAAAGACCCGGCCACCAGGCGCTCGCCTTCGAGCCCCAACCCCAGGCCTGGCGCCAGGGAGGGGCCCCGGTGACGCCGGTCCGGGCGACGTTACGGTCCTTGCTGTCTTCCTCTTCACGATAGGCTTTGTGAACCGCTCTTAGTCTGGCCCGTCACCCAGGACCTGTTTGCCATGGGAGACCCTACCAGGAGCATAATGCCCCCGACAACATAGCTCCTGGGATCACTCGGGCACACAAACCCCTCCACCACAGTAAGGTGGCGGTTCAAGGAGGGGATGTAAAGTGCATTATAAGTTAAATTCATTATTATTATTATTTATGTATCCCACCTACAATTGATCAATAGAGAAAAAAATAGCATAGTAAATCCCTGTTTTATCCAATAAAACAACAGAAATTTCCCATTTTTGGAAACCCAGCTTTTGGCTTGACCTAGTTTTGCATTCATGTGACATTGAATATGTGTGCAGGGGAAACAAGTTTCTATTACTGTAATTCAATTCAATTCAATGTTGTTTATATAGCGTCTATTACAACATAAGTTGTCTTGGGGCTCTTTCCAGAGACCCAGAACATGAATGAAAAGAAGAAGAGGAAGCAAACAATTTTTTATAACATAACCTAATATAACAGAAGTGTCTGGCGAGGTCCCAGGAATAGCGTGTTCTGTAATAAACACACTCATGAACAGATGAGTTTCCACAACTTAAAAGGATGACAACTAACCACAGCAAGAGCCTAAATATGGTGTTCAGTCCCTCTTAATGTCTATTTTGTGAAAATGCTTCTTCTTTTTTATTACACAAATTCCAGTGGTAATACAGTAGTAACTTGCCTTCAAAATCATTTGGTTAATAAACTGCGTTTGCTTCCAGCTCACTTGGATTATTTCATACACATAATAGTAGGCAAGTATTTTAATTTGTTATAACAGTGCAGTCGCTCACCCACAGATTCCCTGTTTAAAATGTATTTAACAGCTCATTCATTAATTCTTAGGTAAAGTTAAATTTGGATGTTTTGGAAATTCCCCAAGTTGATTCAACCCATACAAGCTGTCAAGATGTAAGCAGGAGGTTTGAGGTTAGTGGAGGCGGGACTGAGGTAAGTGACTAAGGATTCATGCTGCATAAATACAAGGTCCACAACCCCAACCAGCAGCACAACACTCGAGCACAGACAACAACAGGAGCTGCCACTCAAAACAAAGGACAAAGCCAACACCAAGGGAGACGCATTGCTGATCTTCAGAGAAACTTTTTTTTTTCTCTTTTTTTCTCTAACTGAGCATTTGCTAACTGCAAACAAACTCTCATTTCTGCATAAATTTACATTTGCAGCTCATCTCACCATGAGATGCCACACTTTAGTTGTGTGTTTATTTTTTGGGATATGCATTCAGGATGGATGGAGCATTCCCCTCAAGTCTGTCAAGTCTGTCAAGTCTGTCTTTGTCAGCTTTCCAGGAGACATCATTAAAAACATGACCGATTCGGAGCTGGCACAAGTGAGTAACAGATGGTTCATTTTTTCATGAGTGACTAAAACTCCCAAAACCGGCTCCAATCACGCTGTGCATGGGACTAATTACCTGAACAGAGATCCGTATCAGTGTTAATTAAAATATTTATTTTCTAAATTGAAGCCATGGGTGGGTTTCACACAAAAATAACTTATTCTATGAAAAAACTTCAACAGAATACTTTTCCAAAGAGCTTTATCTCTTTTATCAGCATCGCAGTGCTGGCTCTGATGTGCTTTTGTTATGTGTCGTCTCCAGAATTATCTGAAGAAGTTTGGGTACTTGGAGACGGACTTAGACATGGACAAGGACGAGGACATCAGGTACCGCAGTGATTTCCAAGCTATGAGGTCCATCTCCAAGGCTTTGACCAGGATGCAGAAGCATCTGGGGCTGGAGGAGACAGGACAGCTGGACAGGTCCACACTGGATGCCATGAAACGGCCTCGTTGCGGTGTTCCTGATGTTGCCAACTACAAGACCTTTGACGGGGACCTGAAATGGGACCATCATGAAGTTACTTACAGGTGAGTGGAAACGTAGATGGATTCAATTACAGTGAAAAGCATTTAATTTGGAAAGAATGGAAACCCTCTAAAGAGGGGTTTGAGCTCTCTGATGGGAAGATACCAGCAAATAATTTCTCTGGGAATGTTGATTATATGCCATACTGCTGTCCTTACAGGATCATTAACTATTCTCCCGACTTGGAGAGCTCTTTGATTGATGACGCCTTTGCTAGAGCCTTCAAGGTGTGGAGTGATGTGACGCCTCTGACTTTTACTCGCCTCTTTCAAGACACTGCTGACATAATGATTTCATTTGGAACCCTTGGTATGAGCTTGCTTTTGTTTAAGATAAATCCATAAACCCAGTACAAAATTCAAAAAATAATGTTTAACCCATTGTGTGGTTTAGATCATGGAGACCCATACCCATTTGATGGTAAGGATGGCCTCCTGGCTCACGCCTACCCTCCGGGTGAAGGTCTGCAGGGAGATGCCCACTTTGATGATGACGAGTACTGGACTCTGGGAAAGGGGCCAGGTAATCATCCAACCATGTACTGTTTACTCCATCTAGTGTTCACCTCAGAGACTGTATTCAGTGTACAATCTTCTCTACATCAGTTGTGAAGACCAGCTACGGGAATGCAGAGGGTGCCTTGTGTCACTTTCCCTTCACTTTTGATGGAAAATCCTACACCACCTGCACCACCGAGGGCCGCGAAGACAACCTGCCATGGTGTGCGACCACAGCTGACTACGATAATGACAAGAAATATGGTTTCTGCCCAAGTGAACGTAAGCTTTGTAATTTATATGCATACAGGAGTCAGAATTGCCCTGTATTTGTTCATTAGTTTATGAGACAAAAATTTCAACTTTTTTCCACTCACCCATCTTCGCCTTTCTGACAGTTCTCTACACATTCGGAGGAAACGCAGATGGAGCTAAGTGCACCTTCCCCTTCGTCTTTATGGACAAAGAGTATGACAGCTGTACCGCAGAGGGCCGGAATGATGGGTACCGCTGGTGTGCCACCACAGACAACTTCGACAAGGACAAGAAATATGGATTCTGCCCCAGTCGTGGTAAGTACAGGAAGCACACGGCATGGACCCTGCCAAGTGCTGCCACTTGTTACCTTGTTTAACTGTTACTGTTATGTCTTTGTTTGTCTAGACACAGCTGTAATTGGAGGAAATTCTCAGGGAGAGCCCTGCCACTTCCCCTTTACGTTCTTGGGACAGGAGTATAATTCATGTACAAGTGAGGGGAGAGGAGATGGCAAGTTGTGGTGCAGTACCACTGACGACTATGATGAAGACAAGAAATGGGGCTTCTGTCCTGACCAGGGTTAGTAACACAGATTTGAGACAGAGGAGTTACAGCAGCAGGATAGAATAATAGATGTGCATTCATCTTCATAATTCATTGATGATATTTTACTGTGTGTGTCTCAGGTTATAGTCTGTTCCTGGTGGCAGCTCATGAGTTTGGACATGCCCTGGGCTTGGATCACTCCAGCATTAGAGATGCTCTTATGTTCCCCATGTACAGCTACGTGGAAGACTTTTCCCTGCACAAAGATGACATTGAAGGCATTCAGTATCTCTATGGTGAGGTCATGTCACAATGTTTTACCATGCTTGATTCTATATAAGACATTTTAGATTTTTCCCACAACTAACACTGTCTATCTTCATTTTTTTTTCTTTTTGTCCAGGAAGTAAAACAGGCCCTGACCCTACCCCACCTCAACCCAACACTCCTACTACTACTGCCTACCCAGACACTGATGAGACTGACCCCACAGATGAGCCTGAACCCACTGATGACCCCATCACCACCTCCCCAACTCCCGTGGATCCGAGCAAAGATGCATGCAAGATGATTAAATTTGACACGATCACTACGATTGAAGGAGATCTATATTTCTTCAAAGACGGGTGAGCAAATATATAACTCTATTCAATGCTCTTCTTCTCCGTCCAAGAAATACACATGTTCTGATGACTCAATTTTGCACATTGACCAACAGACATTACTGGAAGAAGGGTAGAAGGGATTCGGCGGCCAAGGGACCGTTCTCTATCTCACAGAAGTGGCCCGCTCTACCAGCTGTGATTGACTCAGCCTTTGAGGACATTCTCACCAAGAAAATTTACTTCTTCTCAGGTAACAAAAACCTCATACCAGTGTCATCACGCTACTGACACATTTGTCAAAAGCTGTACTGATCCTTATTATATTGTCTCTATAGGGACGAAATTCTGGGTATATACAGGCAAGAACACTGTGGGTCCACGCAGTATTGAGAAGCTTGGTCTGCCCAACACCATTCAGAAGGTGGAAGGAGCACTGCAGAGAGGGAGAGGCAAGGTGCTGCTTTTCAGTGGAGAAAACTTCTGGAGGCAAGTTAACGTTGGGGATTTTTTAAATCTTAATTGTGTAAACCTGCAAAAACAAAAAAAAAACAGAGTTTGCATCCAAGTGTCATTGACAGTTTTTTTTTTTTATTTGTTTCTGTGTCTGATCAACACAGGTTGGATGTAAAGGGCCAGAAAATAGACAAAGGCTACCCCAAATATACTTATTCTGTGTTTGGTGGTGTCCCTTCTGATGCTCATGATGTATTCCATTACAACGGTAAGTAAACATACTACCAACCTCAATAAACAACATTCGAAAATTACAAAACAACCTTTAAGGATCCTGATGTGCATTCATTTGCTTTAATCCAATATTTCAAATTTAGGTCACACCTACTTCTGCAGAGACCGGTTCTACTGGCGGATGAATTCCCGCCGGCAGGTGGACCGCGTTGGCTACGTCAAATACGACCTCCTCAAATGTGCCTCAGGAACGTACTACTGAGCTCTATGCATAGATGGGCCGGAGATCATCTTTAAAGTTGTAGCACCCACTTCTTTCTCTGTGCAGGTTCCATGGAAGAATGTGATGCAGTGTTTGTGTAATGCGCCTGTTGCATAATGTGTGTGCTGGGACGTGAATAACTGGACTTTGCTGATGTTTGTAAATCACAACACGTATTGGCATTGGCCTAAATTTAAATCAAAAGCCCAGTCCAGGTAAGCAAATTGCCTTTTTTGGCACTCCTCCGCCCTCAGTCTGATAATCTGTGAACTGATGGTTATGGCAGCCCAAAATCTGAGACCCATAGCCACAATCTAAACAAATACTGTCTGGATCAGATTCCAGATTTGGAGAGTAATTTCTATGTCTGACAGGCTCAGACTCTTGACAGTATTGTATTATGTTAGTATTTATAGCAACATCTAAAGTTAATATTTTTTGTGTCTCATGCTTATTTGTTATGTATGATTATGTTTTTCTTTTGTTTTGTTTTTTCTGAAAATGGTTTCAAAGCCAAATACTTGCACTGGAAGACAATGCACGTCTCCTTCACTGAAATTATTTATGAGACTGTTCATTTTGTATTAAAGTTTTAACTTTCAATGCAATAAACATTCCATGATAACAATTTATTTCTATCAGCATTCTGTCATTTATCAACACAATGGAAAGCGTCAAACTGAACTTAATCTATTCATTAATGGGAGAATTCATGCGAAAGCTGCACGAGGGAATGTATCAACATCAAAAGACCACATTTCCCTGTGAATAAAATAACATAAATCTGCGAGTACATGCAATTGCACCACATCTGTTGTCCACTAACAGGAAGGATTTTCTACATGTCCACACTCTCCATAATTTCATACCCCCTGCTAATGGTTTACATATTAAGACATAAAATAATGAATCTGACAATGACTCAGTTACAACCTCAGATGAGCAATATCACATTCCTTATTAATGCGCTTATTTATTGAAGCAGCATTCAGTCATCAGAGAGTTGAGGCTTTCTCCAGTAATCCCTTTCAAACAAGCCTTACATTTTCAGTATTTAAAAAAAAAGATAAGAGTCTTTATTGTCATTGCACATTGTCATACAGTGTTCACAAGCACAACGAAATTGGGCACAAAGTTCTCCCCTCAGTGCAAATATGTTGAGTAAAACAATAAATAACTAAACCAAACATGCACTTAAAAAAATAAAGAAACATTAGGGGACGTCAGACAGGACAATACTGTAAACAGAAATGTACGGCATATTATAAAAAAGTAATGCATTATTTGACCTTGGCTGAACTTGCTGTGACTCTTCTCCTGTAAAGACTATCTTTCTCAAGTGTGTCATACTCATGAGTAATCTGTTTTACTGCAGATTAATTGACTCTTAATTTTTTGCCTTTGTCAGACTAATAGAAAGCAATATTTGCTTTTATTACGGTATATAATGTATCACTTCTTTCTTCCTTGGCATTGTTTTAACACACATCTGTATGTGCCAGGTCAGCAAAGTGCTATAACTTTTATGTAAAAGGTCATGTCTACTGATTGTCAAACAAACGATGACATATTGTGATATGTTGTTGTTTATCTGAGCTTTCATGACTGAGCACCAAGTCATATTTTATTGTCCTCAACCTTTATACCTTAAAGCTGAAAGTTGATGATCAGTCAGAGCCATGGGGAGGATTTATACTTTAGTAATTCCTCAGTAAAAACCTGGGAAGATCCGCTAAAGTATGCATATGTTTGTAAAGACTTCAGCCAATAATGTCCTTTTCCCAACGTCTTTATTTTTTGATTTTACAAAAAAACAAGGCACATTATACATTCCAGAAGAACATTTGCATCAAAGAACACTGAGACCAATGAGTAAAACAAAACAAAGAAGATACAGAGCGAAAAAGAAAGAAAAGGAATAAACAATAAAAAAAAACAAAAAAAACGCAAGTGATCAATCAGGAATTAAGGTACAAATATACTTATGGAGATGCTGGGCTTTTTGAATCATGCAATATTTTAAATATTTTTCTACTGAATTATTTCGTTTAAATATTCAATAAAGATTTGATTCATTTTCAAAAAGCGACATTTATGAATAAAAAATTTAGCCAATATAATTATATTATTGATTCCAAAGTGTATTTTTGTCCTCCACTTGTAAACCAAATGTAATGCTTTCAAATGTAAGAATGGGAATGGCTTGATTATTATAGGTTATCCAGTATTGGAAAGCGTCCCAAAAGGTCCTAGTTAGGCTACAAGAGAAAAAAAGATGCTCTAAGGTTTCGATGTCTGCGTTACAAAAAGTCATTAGTTTGAAAGAAAGAAATGTCCTTATATTCTTCTAATCCTTGTCCGCAAACATTATGCTCATGTATGCATATTACTCCGCACTATACTGTGTAATCCGCCCTCCCCTAAAAACAATAGTCCACAAACTGATAAAGTTTTCCGGCTATTTTATTTTATAACACCATCCAAAGAGAGAACGCGGCTGTTAAAGAAACACCTTATTAAAAAACAGAAACAAAAACACCCAAGACAAGTCGAGGTTACGACGAGGAAAGGCTCAGCAACTGTTTTCAACAAAAACAATAAATAAGATCCGGCTCGCCGCGCAGGAAGCGAGGAGAGACTCATGGCGCCCGACTAGAAAGAAACCAGCGATTATCGGCTGCCAATTCCGCGTCCCGATCGCCGCCTCCACGCCGAACGACACCCTCCTCTTCGCGTACGGACGGTAAGAAAAAGGAGCGGAGATTCAAACGTCGTCGAGGGAAAATGTTTTAATTTTCTTCAGGGAGAGAGTTGGGGCGGTCTGCCGCCGCTCAGGCCCTTCAGGTCCCCGGGCCAGTAGAGCCCGCAGATGCCTGAGCGGAAACACAAGAGGGCGGCCATGCCGGCGCAGGCAGCACCACGGGCAGCCGCATTCACGCTCCCGCGTCACACCGACGCAGAGCCTACGCCGTATGCTCTGCGTCGGTGTGACGCAGAAGCGTGAATCAGCCTTAATAACTTCATCTTGTCCTCGACGGTTATTGCTCTCTATCCGTGGATGTTGTTGTTGGTGTTTGGATGAGTGTGTGTTGTTTTACAGCTGCATTGTGTTGCGTTACTACAGAGTGTGGTTGTATAAGCAGTCGTTAGTTCTGGCAGCCATGAAGAGGTTTCTGCGACGCTCGTCGCTGCCGTTAATATTATAGATCCATGGTCGCTGCTCAGACGAGCTGCGTTTAAAGCCAGAGCTGCGGCTCACGCAAACACCAACGTGTGTGTGTGTGTGTATGTATGTGTGTGTATATATATATATATATATATATATATATATATATATATATATATATATATATATGTGTGTGTGTGTGTATATATATTTATATGTGTGTGTGTGTGTGTGTGTGTGTGTATGTATATATATATATATATATATATATATATATATATATATATATATATATATATATATATATATATATATATATATATATATATATAAAGAAAGAATATTATAAAGAAAATTAGAATATTGTGATTTTCTGTAATGCAATTACAAAAACAAAAATGTCATACATTCTGGATTGATTACAAATCAACTGAAATATTGCAAGCCTTTTATTCTTTTAATATTGCTGATCATGGCTTATAGCTTAGGAAAACTCAAATATCCTATCTCAAAAAATTGGAATATTCTGGGAATCTTAATCTTAAGCTGTAAACCATAATCAGCAATATTAAAATAATAAAAAAGGCTTGCAATATTTCAGTTGATTTGTAATGAAACCAGAATGTATGACATTTTTGTTTTTTTAATTGCATTACAGAAAATAAAGAACTCAATCACAATATTGTAATTTTCTGATAGTCCTGTATGTGTGCGTGCGTGCATACATACAGGGGTGCACACATACAGGGGTGCACACAAGCCGGGACTCGAGGGCTAGTCTACTGCATGTTTTAGATGTTTCCCTGTCTTCAACACACCTGATTCTAATCACTGGTCGTCATCAACATGTCATCAAGGTCTACACAACTCTGTTTGTGACACAGCCTTGTCTATCACTATCACGGTTGTGTTGAGGCAGGGAAACATCTAAAACGTGCAGTAGACTGGCCCTCGAGTACCGACTTGTGTGCACCCATGTATTTATATAATCTTCCCCCAAGCTGTTGCTCTGATGAACTCTCATCACTTAGTCTCAGTAATCAACCACTGTGCAATAATAATAATAGTCACAATCATATGCTGTAACAATGCACCTTTCAATAACCATGGCTACCTCATACTGCTGCACCTTTTAAATTTTACATTGTATGTTAATACGAGTCATTTGTCTGTTACTGTGTGTAACTATTTAGATCTGGGTTCACTGAGCAACAAAAAAAAAGAAAAATTCCCTGTCTGGCATGTTCCTACTTGGCCAACAAAGCTTATTTTATTCTCTATATATGTGTATGTATGTACAATATTTATATAGTGTATGTATGTATGTATGTATGTCACCTTCAAGGTTAAAGATTGCATGGAAAGCAATATGGGAGAAGACTGATCTTAAAAGTACACTGGAGCAAAATACAAGCATTTAAGTACGGTATTTAGGATTACTAGGCGTCTCATGAACCCACACCAAATCTTTAAATCTTGTTAGAAAAAACAATAAGTAACAGAAAAGTAACAGAAAATGGAAAAGTTGGTAACTGAACAGAAATACCTAAAAACACTTCTTCCTCCACTTCGAAAGTAAATATAGTCACTGCTCAGTCCCAGCTTGATATTTTAAAATAAAGCAATACACTGTTTTATTGTATTTTATCTTTTAGTGAATTTTATTTAAGACCTACTGGCCACTGAAGAAAAAATAAATACAATTCTCTTAAAAAAGGCAGAATTCAGACTTTTTTCTCAGAATTGTATTTTTTTCTTCCTTCTTCTTCAATGGCCTTCATACTCTCCCGTACAGGTCTGTTATTGTCCCCAATGCAGAATTTGGTTCACAGCAATGGTAATGACTGCATAAAACAAAAAACATTGCAGTACAAGACATTTAACAAATAAATATAAATGTTAATAAGGATTGTTGATGTGTTAATAGCAATGATGGGTAGGTAAAGTAGTAAAAATCCAGCTATTAAAGTGGTACTAAATGTTCTATTGACACTTCACTCCAAGTATTTTTATTGCACTTGGAGGAAAGAAAAATCCATTCCTTTTACACTTTGGACTCAATAGCCGGAACCTCCAACCAGTACAACAAAAAAATAAAATCCTCCAATAGAGCAGGTTCACCGCTGGCTGACAGTGTTTGTTCCAGATATCTGACAGGAGAAATTGCCAACCAAAAATCATTAGGATATTAATTTATTTGCTGCATATATCAAAGAGTAAATGAATAGCACTGATTTAAAAATACAAAAGGAAATGAAATACGTTTGCTAACATATTCTTTTGGTTCATTGTTCAATATTATCTAAAATAATATTCACAGATGGTTCAAAAGATCACAAAAGTGTTTTTAAAAATAGACAGAGAAAGATGGTAGCCATTAAAAGAGGAAATACAAGTTTAATTTTAATATATAAATGAGCAGTTGTTGCCTTTCCATTAGATTCATAATGGTTTGAATGAAAAAACAAAACAATGTCTCAGTCCCATCAAATAATATGGTGGAACACAGAAGTATCACGAGATCATGATCAGCGAGGTCAAGCAGAGATGAATAAAATAAGTAAAGAAAATAGATCACATGTTGTTAACTAAGGGCTTCAGTGTTGGTTTCACTGTGCTTACCACACATAATAAAATAAAATCAAACTTCATTTATATCGCACTTTTTCTAAAATAACTGTGCTGAACAATAAAAAAAAATTAAATCAATCCCGTCGTTCCACCAACCATAATCCCTATCAATGTTTAAACACAATCAAAGATTTAAATAAATTATAACATGGAAAACATTGCTGGGCACAGAGAACCAGTGAGGGAACAATATCACACTGTCACAGAGACCCGTCTGCATCTGGGGGCCAGACTGTATAATAGGGGGCCACAACCCACCCAAGGGTGGGATAGAGTCCCAAACACCAACTCTGTTTGGTAGATGTATGGACCAACTACAGCCGAGCTTAGGACATCGCTCCATCAACCGCAGTCAACAGCCCTCCCAATGTGGAAACACTGAGTTTAAAAAGTATGGAAAAATATCAAAATAAGAAATTGGGTTGGTACAAATAAAAAGAAACAAATAATAGATTAAAAAAATCATAATATAAATAGAGGAGTAAATAAATAAATAAGATTGGCAATAAATAATACTAAAATATACTAAGCTGGAAAATCTAAAACAGGATTGACACAAAGAGAAATATTTGTTAAAGGTATTGTGACATCATTTTTAACATGCTTTTAACACTATTAAAAGTCTTGGCCAGCATCCCTCAAATGTGTCTAAAAGAGTGTAACAAGAAAAACTTCACTCTAGTAATCTTTTCCTGGCTTTTTATTACAGTGTTTTTTTGCGCCGTGAAAAATGCTCCCTTTCCCCCCTTTCCTGTCAATCATTGCTCCGCTCCTCCTCCAAACCTCCTCCTCCTCCAGCCATACGCTCACAGCGGCGTCGGAGCGACAGGCGAAGCATGCACGGAAAAGCAGGAGGGCGAACCACAGCAAACAATCATAAAAATAAAGGCATGCAAGCAGCACTGTCCCCTTATCTTAAGTCCAGTCAGTGGCCGCGGGTCTTCTTAGCAGTTTTCCTCCGGTGATTAGAACAAAAGAGGCGTGTTAAGCCTCATTTATGGTTCCGCGTTAAATCGACGCAGAGCCTACGCCGTAGGGTTCAGCGTACGGTGCGCGTCTCCGCGTAACCCTACGCCGTAGGCTCTGCGTCGGTGTAACGCGGAACCATAAATCAGCCTTTATGGTGCGCTGGAGAGGAGAGGAGACAGGGAGCTGGGTGGAGGGGGCGGTGATTTAGCGGATCGTTACGTAACGATCCGCCACCAAACCAGGTGCGCCGTTTTTGCACAGTTATGCGGAAAATCCCAGAAAGCACAAAATACACTGAATGTTAAAAGTTCGTTGTTTTTTGGGTGTAATTGATGTCAAGACACCCAACAAAACACAAAAAATCTAGAAAAATGTGTTTTTCATGTCACAATCCCTTTAAAAGCTAGATTAAAAAAACTAGGTCTTGAGCCTGCTTTTAAGAATGTTAATTAAATTGAGTTTTATTTATATAGCATCTGTTACAAGACAAGTTGCCTCTAGGTGCTTTACAGAGACCCAGAACATGACCCCCGAGCAATAATTACATAAACAATGTAACAATGCCATTGAAAATGGTGGCCTTTCATGGCCTTTCAAGAAACCTTGAGCAGGACCTGGCTCATAAGGAAGGGCCCTCCTGCGGACGGCCAGCTGGGCAGAGCAGGAAAGGAGAGAATGAAGAACAGAGAAAGGAGAAACGCAGACACAATGGTTAGCTGGTGCACTACAGGGATAAACAGATTTAGACAGCAGACACTGACGTGGTCAGAGGGAGGGACTGCGGGGCATCATGCAGCTCCTGAAGCTCTGGCCTGCAAACATGCACAGAAGAGAAAAAAGTATTAAGATTCTCTGTTGCCCTCAGGTTTTCCAGCAGGCTGTTCCGTATAAGTGGGGCGCAGTATTGGAAAGCAGCCTCACCATGGGTTCTTATATGTTAACAATGGGAATTTTAAGAAGGCCGGTGCCGGAGGACCTGAGGGTCCGCAATGGTTCATAAGGTGAAAGCCAATCAATAAGATAAGAAGGCACAAGACCATTAAGACTTACAAACCATAATAAGTACCTTAAAATCGATCCTGGGAGACACAGGGAGCCACAGGGTGATTTTAAACCACTGTAGTGTGAGCCCACTTTCTGGTGTTTGTCAACACACAGGCAGCTGAGTTCTGAAGAAGCTGAAGGTGTGAAATATTGTTTCCTTTTTTTTTAGAAGACCAGAAAGCAGGGCATTACAGTAAACAATGCGACTGGAGATAAAAGCATGCATCAGCATCTCGATTTTGGCCCGAGAGAGGAACGAGCGGACTCTGGCTATACTCTTAAGATGATAAAAACCTGTTGTTTTTTTTGAAAAACAGGTTTTTACAAAAAAAATAAGCAAGAATGATGTGTGGGCTCTTTACTTGATCAGATGGCTTTAAATACAGTGCATGTCATTTTCACAAATGTTTCTCTCTCTTAGCCATGGGACCAATAATTAAAACTTTGGCTTTGCCCTGGTTGAGTTGCATGAAGTTTTCTACCATCCATGACTTAATATCTAAAATACAGTTAAAACTGTCATAGATAGGCCGTGTGTCTTCAGGAGACATGGCAACGTACAGTTGAGTCATCAGCATTGTTGTGAAAATGAATGCCATGTCTCTTAATGACATCCCTAAGTGGAAGCGTATAGATTAAAAAGGATTAGGCCCAGCATTGAGCCTTGGGGCACACAAAATTTGATGTTATTGATCCCTGAGAAGCATGTTTCATATTTGCCAGAAAGCCTCTATCTAGGTAGGATTTGAACCAGTTAAGAACGGTTTCAGAGAGGCCAACCATAGTGTCTAAGTCTATTTATAAGGATTGGATGGTCGACTCTAGTGTATCTAAAACTGGACTTAGATCCAGTAGTACCAGGTATAAAATATTTTGCGAGTCCAGGTTGCACTTAAGATCATTGGCGATTTTTAATAAGGTCGAGAATAATGAGAATGTAGATACAATGGCAATGAAAATGATAAATTATTTGAAAATTAAATTTTTTTTAATAACCAATGGCAGGAGTATCAAAAGCACCGATAAGACCGATTTAAATTTAGTCTGGGCTTCCTCCACCTCTAAAGGTGGTTCGTAATGCTGCAGGCACGGCCATTATGAAGGATGAAAAGCCAGGAATGCATCACCCCTGGGCAAGCCTCCCTCTGTCTCCATGTGAGATTTTGTATACATCTTTTTTGCTGTGCACCTTCATGGCCTTGAATAGCTTTAACCCTGAATACATCTCAGCTTAATTTACATAGTATGTGCCCAATTGACCGTGTAGATCTCCAGATGTGTAATATCTATAGTCCTATCCATAGTTGTTTTGATGTATTTATTTAATTATTATTTTTGTGACAAGATAAACATCCAGAATGTGTCCAGTATGTCTTAAAGCAATATACAGGCTGTAGAAAGGAGACGTTACATTTAATAGAGGCAATTGAATTTTAACCTAAATACACAAAAACATTTATTTAGAGAAACACTGATGAATATATGGCCAATCAATAACTTTAAGGTCTAGTTCAGAGTTCATCTATATCTGTAAAACAACTCAATTCATGTACACTGTCCTCCTGTGGCAAAAAGCAGGACTGAGCTGTGATTCTCTTAACATTGTGAAATTCAAGTAATGTTTCAGGCGTTTTCAGGCACAATTTAACAACGTCAGTTCTGATCCTGACTTTCTGTCTCGGTTTTATGAATAGCTATGGATTCGGAGGAGAATGAGGTGGAGAGCAGCAGTGATGCAGGCCCTTCAGGGATGGAGGAGCCGTCTGAAAGCGGAATGGGCATGGAGTCATCAGAGGCCATGTCTGCAGACAGCAGTGATGCTGCTGCCTCTCATGTTCAGGCTCCAGAGTCGGACTGTCATGTTGGACAGAGCTCAGAGGGAGTTGTGGTAATTTTTTTTTGTTTTTAAACCTCTGTAGGATAAACCCATAAAGTTCTTGCACCATTAAACTAATGTTGCTTTCCTCCCTGTGCATAGGTGTTCATCCCAGAAACCAGCTCTAGTACAGATGTCAGAGTTTCATCCGTCCATCTCCCGGACTCCTCCTCTGTGGCTCAGTCCACCAGCGTGTCCAGTGTCTCCACCGTGACTCAGTCGGTGCTGGTGTCTGAATCGGCTCAAGTGCTGGTCCACTCCAGTGCCGTGTCTGAAGGAGCCATGATGGTTTCTGACTCCACTGCCTCTACTTCTTCAGATCTGGGATCTGCCATTGATAAGATCATCGAATCCACCATTGGCCCCGATATCATGAATGGTATTCCTAATGATTTCTTTTTTTAATGTCATATCCTAGTGCACTAGGACGCTTTGAGATGGTTTTTTTTTTATATCTATGTTGAAAATAGTGTAAATTATGTGAATCTGTGTGCTACCTTTTTATATTAAGGTTGCATTGCAGTGACGAGTGCGGAGGATGGAGGTGCAGAAACTACCCAGTATTTGATTCTACAGGGGCCGGATGATGGTAAGTTTGCTGTTATTGATAACTTATTAATCCTTGAGTTCATTTCAAACATTGAACTTTTGAGTGTATGCAATCAACCATATTTTAGTCATCTAACAAGTAGGGCTGTTCGATTAATCGATTTTAAATCGTAATCGCGATTATGTAATTAGAACGATGTTAAAACGTTTTTTTTTTTTTTTGTTTTTTTTTTTTTGTTTTTTTTTTATACCTTGTCTGCACACATATTAATGATTGATACCATATTAATGATTGATGGAAATACCTCTTGATACCTGCGACAAGTGCCCCATGGGAGAGGCTCTTTAGTGTAGGAGGGGGCGTTGGAACATCGGCCACCGGGTAGACCGGCTCGTGTTCCTTGATTTTTTTTTTTCAGAGATAAAACTTTATATTTTATTATATTTTTTAAAACTTTTTTTCAACTTATTTTACAGAGTTTTGCACTTTATTCATTCATTTTTGGTTTAATAAGAGCAAAGTTTGCACTTAAAGCCCAATGGGGCAAATGTTCAATAAAAAAACAGCATATTTGAAATCATTTCTTTGCCTTTTGTCAATTCACAAAATAATCGTAATCGAAAATCGGATTTTGAGAGAAAAAAATCGAGATTTTATTTTTGGGCAAAATCGAACAGCCCTACTAACAAGTTAATATTTACTTTTGCTTTTAAAATGTACTGAGACTGACAGAAGAACTATTTCCAACCATTTACATTAGATGTGTGCTATTTATCTATATGTCTATATGCCTGGTGCAGGTGCTCCTATGGTAGCCCAGATGTCATCTTCTGTCTTGTCCAACCGTGTAACCATAGAAGCTCTCAACGAAGGTCCCACGTCCACCTGTTTGGAGCAAGGAGACCTGCGGAGGAGTCTTGAACCGGACCAGCCTGATGATCAGCCTGGACACTCGGGTTACCCAGAGGACAGCAGCAGTCAGCCTGACCAGCCCCAACACTCCCACCCCTCCCAGTACATGGACTGCAGTGCAGATGGCCCGGACCAGACAGAGGAGTCTTCATCTTCCTATGTGGAGTGTTCAGGTGAGGAACCTGACCAGACTCGCTCCCAGTCAGGCTTTCCTGACTACAGTGGGAACAACAGTGACCAGGACATGCTGGGATACGTGGAGTGCAGTGGCGCTGACTCAAATCCCACCAGTCATAGTCACTATGTGGTGGAATGCAGCACTGGGTATCTTGAGTGCGCGGTGGACGAGGGAGAGCAGGCACATCATTCCCGCAGTTACATTGACAGTAGCGCTGACCACCGGACGCAGACAAGTCGCCAGTACGTGGCTGATTATGGTGGGGAGTGCATTGCAGCTGCAGATTCTGAGCAGCCCGGTTGTTCTCGGTACCAAGTAAAAGATGATGAAGATGATGAGCAGAACCAGGATCCAGATCAGCCGCAGCACTCACAACAGCAGCCCCAGCACTCCTATTACATGGAGAACAGCAATGGCCCCGAGGCATCGGTTTATGCCGATGACAGCTCCTCATCCGACCAGCTGTTGGCAGACACAGCTGGTTCAGGTGGACTCCCCGAGGCCATGGAGTGCAGTGAGAGTCAGGCCGGGCTCTACATCAGCAGCAGCGGCACATATGCTTCCAACACAGAACCCGACCTGGCACAACAGAGCTCCCCGAGCCCAGAGGAGCCCCAGGGCTCCCAGGACGACACCAGATCGTCCAGGGAAGGAGAAGTATTAAATGTGGCAGAGGGCTCTGGGGACCAGCCGCCAAACCTGGCTGAGTTAGAGGAGATGATGGAGGTCGTGATCGTACACCAGTTCAGGTGTAAGATGTGTCCGTACAAGAGCGCCTCCAAGGACACACTCATCAACCACATGAGAGACAAACACTTCAAACCTGCAGGTAGGGTTTCTGCTTAACTGTTACAACCATGCAAAACCGGGCTGAATTCGTAACTTGGTAGTCATGGTAATTTCTTTTCTTTTTTTTTTTTTTGTAAAGGGGAAACTCCAAAGAAACGAAAACGTGGACGGCCTCCCAAGAGTGAGACATTAGCCCGTCAGAAGGCAGAGAGGGAGGAGGTGGAAAAGAGACAGGCAGCTGAGGTAAATGCTGCTAAACCCCGACAAGGAGAAGAAGAAGAGGATGATTTGGTAGATGCTGGTGCTATCGATGATCCTGCTGGTTAGTGCGGGGGGTAAAAAAAATTAAGTATTCCAATAAATCTGGTCTGGTCATTCCTCTAATCACAGAATTTTATTTTTTCCCCTCACATTGGTCATCTGTTTATCTCTAGAGGACAGTGACTACAACCCAGCAGATGAGGACAGCAAAGGAAGAGCTCCTGCTGTCATGAAGAAGCCCTCCACTCCCATCTCCTCCTCCTCCTCCTCGCAAGGGCGCCCACGGCGAAAGGTTGGCCGTCCAAGGAAGTACTGCGCTTCAGATGAGGGCTACAACAGCAAGGGTGAGTTCTTGGTTTCATGGTGTAAAATAAAAACCCAAGTTTTGAACTTTAACTTGCTGGAACTTTGTTCTTCTTTGTTATTGATCATTATTCATCTTCCTTCTCATTCTTCTTCTTCTTCATTACCTACTGCTACTGAAACTGCAACAAATGTGTCTTACAGAGGCAGAAAGCGTTGAGAAGCAGCCAGTGGATAATGTAGAGGCTAGTCCATCGAGAGAGGCAAGCTCCTCTGGTTTAGGCAGCGTTCCAGTCATGGAAACCAATGGAGTCAAAGCTGAGGCATCAATAAGCCAGTCGGACTCTGAGAACAAAGACCCTTCGTCCAACTCCATGCAGGACGAGGAGTTCTTACCAAGGAAACGTGGCAGACCTTCCAAGCGCTTCTTACGCAAGAAATATAAGAAATATATAAACAGAAGGCAAGTCTCAAATGATTTAAATCTTGTTGTGATTGGAATTTATTAAAATGTTTTCTTGAAACAATAATTAACTTGTTTTCTTCACCGTCTTTCAGTCGGTACTATAAATCCCTCAAACCTCTCCTGCGGCCTCACAACTGCTGGATCTGTGGTTCCCGCTTCCTCACTCAAGAGGACCTGCGCTTCCATGTCGACTCTCATGAAGGCAGCGATCCCGAGTTGTTCAAGTGTCTGCAGTGCAACTATCGCTGCAAGCGCTGGTCTTCACTCAAGGTCAGCACAAATAAAACTAGACGCAGCATTCAGGACGAGCTCAGGTCATACGTATGTACATTTATCTAAAGTGTCCTTTAAATCATTGGGGTATTTAATTATTTACTTTGCAGGAGCACATGTTCAATCATGAGGGTACAAAGCCTTTCAAATGTGAAGAGTGCGATTACTCAAGTGTTTACAGGAAAGATGTAATTCGACACTCAGCAGTCCACAACAAAGAGAAGTAAGTAACTCATGTAACATGCATAGTGAAAATGTTTCATAGGTTTTGAGATCATTTAACTTACTGCTTTCTTTCTACCTTACAGGAAAAGAAAGACTGAATTGGTAAGATTTTCATTTTGGCCATATTTGAGGTACTTAATATTATGCTCATTAACTATGAAGAATAATAGTACACAACATCCCTCCGCCACAACATGAACACCTATTGCTGCAGACCAAAGGTAAAAAATAAAAAAGGACATATTCATGAAAGGGTCAACTGTGAAGCCAATGTATGTGCCTTAAAAACAAAGTGTGGGATATCTAGATAAATCTAGATGTACTGCTAGCAGGTAGGTCTATCTACCATCCGTTGGAGCTCATTAAATATGCCCGAAAGACTAGGGGAGCCTGTCACATCAGTCTGTCTATGTAGACAGGTTCTGGGCAGGTTTAAAACGATGACGACAAAGCGCAGACGTAATCTGGATGTAAATGGTGTAGATGGCTGCAGCTGAGGATTAATGGCTGTTGGAATCGGTTTTTGGCATCGACACTTAAAGATTCAGACTTTTCTTCCAAAATTGAACAGAAGACACTCAAATCGTTCCTTTGCTAATTAGATGTATTTGCTGTTTTGCCAACAGACTACAGTAAAAGTTCAATTTACGCTTCTGCACAACTCAGTCTCCCTTTGACTTGTTTGTTTCACTCCGACTACGCAACCTCGTCCTTTGTTCTCATTACCTAACTGTATTCAGAGGCAGTTTAATAAGCAGCTGTTGGTGTTGCCCCTTGGATGGGGAGGCCTATGGATCTTTTTCAGACCCTACATCTTTCTAAATGTGTGCCTGGTCCATCAAACTATCATCTGTTGGTTGAAACAAAACAACAAACTATGGAGATGTGGTTCCTCCTCCTTCCCCATCTCCCCAGTGCGCCCCCCCCAGAACAAGCTCCATCATGAACTGAACCCAAGCCTTAGCCCAGCTTCATGTCAACACATCCTAGCCCTCACCCTGTCAATGTTTGTGCTGGAAGAATGTTTGTTATGGCTTTGGGGTGCTGGCTGGCGCCCTTTATGCTGTTTTATTCATGAGATGGGCTTCACCTGCAATAATTCATGGATGAATTGGTGCTGTCGCAGTACTTTGACGTCCATATTATTTCTGAGCTCACACAAGAAGTCGTTATTATTCACGTTACTTGTCAGTACATTTAATAATGTAGCTCATCGGTGTTTGTCTTGAATTCTGGTGCAGCCAGTTTCTGTTGTGGCTGAATACTTCTGTCTTTAGAGTCACTTAGTGTAATTAGTTAACACTGAGACTTCTTTTCAATTCTTTCAGGCACCAAGGATGTCAGAGTTCCCCTGCCCGGTGTGTGGCAGGGTCTACCCCATGCAGAAGAGACTGACCCAGCACATGAAAACCCACAGTTCAGAGAAACCCCACATGTGTGATAAGGTCTGAAAAAAAACCAACCCATTATATAACCCAAGAGCCATTCCAGTTAACAGTGGTTAAATATCACGTGTTTCTGTTTTGACAGTGTGGTAAATCCTTTAAGAAGCGGTACACCTTCAAAATGCACCTGCTGACACACATTCAGTCTCTTGGAGACAAGTTAGTACTTAAAACTTTTCCTTGTCATCCAATAGTCTCTACTTTTTCAAATGTTGTCATACTAAATACATTTTTTGCATTTGTCAGGTTTAAGTGCGAGTTTTGTGACTACTCCTGTGAAAACAAGAAGCTCCTGCTGAACCATCAGTTGTCTCACACCAACGACAGGCCCTTCAAGTGTGACTACTGTAAATATTCCACTTCAAAAGAGGAGTTTCTGGTCTCCCACCTGGCTATCAAACACACAGGTCAGTGTGTGAGGAAAGGTTTCACGGTTCATGAAAGCAGAGTGTGCCTCTATGCTCACCTTTGGATGACACGTAGTCACACAGAGTTATGACTCTCTACAGGGGAGAAGCCTTTCTCCTGTGATATGTGTCACTTCATGACCAAGCACAGGAAGAACCTGCGTCTCCATGTGCAGTGTCGCCATCCTGAGGCTTTTGAGGAGTGGTCTGTAGCTCACCCCGAGGAGCCTGTGAGGAGACGGCGGAGACCCTTCTTCTCCCTGCAGCAGATAGAGGACGTCAAGCACCAACAAGACGACTCACAGGATTTGCCAAACACCATTGTGAGTTTGTTCTTTTTGGTTTGTTTGTTTTAATATAATGTAGGCCTGTTTGGGATTTACCTTCATCATGTGTTGTATTTTGTGGCATTGTTTATTCTAAAACCATATTTCACCATCTTTTATAAGGTCACTGTGGATTCGGCAACATTACAAGCCATGCAAGGTATGGAAAATGCCTCGGTGTCCCAGGATGCATTGGGAAATACAACTATCATCTACGAACAAGGTGAGCTTTTTGGAAGTTATATTTTTAACATTTATGATGGAATATGTAGCTTTTGGACTAATACTTTAATTGTCTCTGTGTGTTCTGTAGGGGAATCCAGTGATCTGTCGGCTCAAAGTGCTCTAGACTTGCTCTTGAATATGAGCAATGCTCGGGAACTAGTTGGAAACTCCTTACAGGTTCAATTGAATACATCATTATAGTCATTACAGTATTATACGTAGGAAATGTATATTTTTAATATATATATATATATATATATATATATATGAACGTTAACAGATTGTGGTCCACAGGTTGCAGTGCTGAATTCAGATGGAAAAGCTATGGAGAAGGGGACTGTGAGCGCAATAAGCACAGCACCAGGCCAGCCTCAAAAAATCGTGACCTTCCATGTGACCGAGAATGGTGAGACGGTGCTACAAGAGGCCTACGAGGCAGCCACCTCTGAAGCAGGAGATCTCAATCACATCGCCATTGAAGGCTATGAGGGTGACGGGGACTTCAGCGTGGTGGAACAGACCGGAGAAATCCATAATTCTGGTTATAGGTAACATGACATAACATTCTGATTTTTGTCTGATTAGGATTATGTCATCACACTGAAAATATAGACTGGCAGCTCAACTAATCTTATGAAACGGCTTTTTTTGCAGTAATGGTGAGAGCAATTCTCCTCAGGCGTTGGAAGTCTCTGGGTCAGACAATCTAAAAAATGACAAGTACTATCTTACTTCAGAACTTGCTGATGGTGTACTTCAACAAGTGGAGGTAATGATCACCTAACACTTATTTTTTGTATGTATAGATATTCCTGTGTCTGACTGTGCTTCTCGTCTTCTGTCAGCTGAGTAGTGAAGCCCCAGCCTCTCCGTCTGCAGTGAGCTCTCCCAGCCTCAGCACCAAGAGGTTTTCCTGTCGAATCTGCATGGAGTCTTTCCACGGACGCTCTGACATGGAGAACCACAAGAGGTCGCACTTGGATCCCCACACTTTCAAGTGTCCTGACTGCGATTTCACCTCCACCTCCTGGCCGGAGGTCAAGGTGGGTTTCTGCACAGCATTTTCAAAAATGAGTTGTTTTTTTCTGTTTTTGCTTCCACTGACTGCTGAAAGATTCTCCTCTAGATACAATTTCTGTTAGTATGAGACAAATTGGCTATTAAGAGGATGTTATTTTAAGGGGTTTCAGTCTGTCTGACTCTTTTCTCTCTGCAGACTCACACGGAGCTGCATTCCTACCTGCGACCTCATAAGTGCTCAAGCTGCAGCTTTGCCTCAAAGAACAAGAAAGACCTGCGCAGGCACATGATGACCCATACCAACGAGAAACCCTTTGGTTGCAAACTTTGTGGACAGAGGTTGGAGCATAACACATCTGTGATATTTAGACATGAGAGGTATTAAACAGCTTCCATTAGCGTTTTTTTTTTTGTGTGTGTGTGTTCACTATCTTAGATTTAACCGTAATGGTCATCTGAAGTTTCACATGGAGCGTCTCCACAATCAGGAGCATCCGGCACGCAAAAGCCGCGGCACATCTCAGCAAACGATCATCGTTCACAGTGATGAGGAGGCTCTAGCCACGCTGCAGTGTAAGGAACAAACACAAGTCTGCACAACATCATACCTGCAGATGAGTTTGATCTGAAAAAATTGATGAACTGATAATGAATGATTGCACATATCAAGGTTCAAACCTGGCTTGCTACATTCAGTGTTGCACAAAACTACAAACATCAACATTAAAGTATGTGTGCATGTGCAACAGCCCTACAGGCTCATCAGGGGGTGATCACTCCAGAGCGGTTGCAGGCCCTGGGACAAGATCACATTATTGTAGCTCAAGACCAGGCGCTATCAGACCAGGTAACAACACTCATACTAAATACAATATAGTGGTCATTTATTCTGCAAATAGCTTATATTTGCATTTAGTAATAAACCACATAGTATTTCCTAAAAAAAAATAAAAATGTAATGCATTGTGTCCATTATCAGGAGGAAGGTACCTACATCCAGCAGATAACCACCATAGATGGGCAGACTGTTCAGCAGCTGATGTCAGGAGATAATCAGGTTCATGAGGTAGGAGCCTTTTATGTTATAATTGTAGTGTTTAAATGCACGTAAGATAAACTAGTCTGAAAAGGTATTACAAGTAAAATAAACAAGTTTAAAAAAAGGAGATGATGAAATGAATATGTTTAAGTTTTGTAAATGCCATCAAGATAATGTGTATTTGATGGAACATATTTTGCTTTCATTGTGGTATATTGGGATAAATGAGACTCAAGACAAGATTTTAAACCCTACCTCTGCAGCTGAGTCTGTATTATTTTTGTAAGCTCTTACCTTACAGTATTTACACATTTCTTGGTTCAGGTCCAGTACATCATCTCACAGGATGGAGTTCAGCACATAATCCCTCAGGAGTATTTAGTAGTAGCTGATGGTAACCACATACAGGTCAGTATGTTGTTTTAAAAAAAATAGGAATACACCTTTTATTGATAAAAAGATGCATCATTTGAAAATGAGATTGTCTGTTGCACTTAAACTATCTTTTTAGATGCCAGATGGACAGATAATCCAGTATGAGCATGAGCAACAGGTGAGATGGATTTTAATGATCTTAAACTATTCTCTAGCTAAACTAAATAGCTTTTTAAAGTAACAAAGTTTTTTTTTTCTTCTTTTATCAAAGCATGACTGTTATTTATCCTTTATGTGTACAGATTGCTGTAAGTCATGACGGTCAGATCCAGTACTTGCCCGTGAGTTCAGAGCAACAAGTAGTGGACCCTGAAGAGTTGGACGCTGCTGCCCACTCTGCTGTCACAGGTCAGCTCCGTTCTTAACATGGATCACATATTTCATTAACAAGTTTGCTCTTACAAGTGACACATTGACCCTAGATGGTCTACATTTAACGAACTGTCCACCTGTCTTGCCCTTTTTAGTGGCTATTTATGATTTATGATAAAGCTGAAACCACCATTACACGCAGGAATAGTCTCTGCAGCACCAAGACAAAACAATCAGACTGATAAATCTTCTGTTTTTCCTGCAGCCGTAGCAGACGCAGCCATGGTGCAGACCCAGACGGTCTACACTGAAGCTACACCTGAACAGCTGGAGCATCTGCAGCAACAGGGCATCCACTATGACGTCATTACTTTCACCAATGAGTAGGAGTGCAAATGCTGCAGGACAGAAAAAACAGAAACTACCATGACCTGATAGAACAGTGACCTCATCTTATTTATCCATTCATGCAGTGAGCGGCTGTGATCTAAAGCTTTATCTCCTCCGCACTATCAAACGCTTGTGGCAGCTGCATTGCTCAAGATCAGCGGCTTTTTATACATTCAGATAACTTCAACTCTTGCTTCTAACTTATTTGTAGGACTATGCATTAAAGAGTCAGAGTGAACAAGGTTTGTCTTTTCTGCAATTATTGGGACTGCGTTTATGTGCCTCAGCTGCTTCAACTTGAAAGTCAGTGTTATCAAAGAAAATACAAAGGTTTATACCATGTTTTAGAAAACATTGAATACTTTTAGTTCTGGAGAATAATGGAAATTAAAGGGAGGTTTTTTTTGTTTTTTTTTAAAATCTGTAATAATTTACATATGTTGTTAGAATTCTGCAAGTTTAGTAACTATTTATGTACATACCTTTTGCATTTGTTGTCTGTATCATTATGGAGGATATGTTTTCATTTAGTGACTACAAAGTATATTATAAGTCCGAAGCTGACACCAAATAAATCACTTTGTGTATACACGGGAATGTTCGTCAATGTCTCCATAAACATTTTCAGTCCACTTGTAATCATTTTGCCAAAGTGTCCCCTGGGTAAGACACTCGACCCCACATTGCCCTTATTGTCACTAATATTGCCGGTCCCGAGGCTGGATAAGAGAGGAAGCCTGCGTCATGAAGGGCACCAGACATAAAGATGCATGCCAAAAACATTGCTCTGTTGTAACAACCCCTACAAGGAAAAAAAACAAACATAAAATAGCACTAAGACAACATACACAATGATAAAACTAAGAAGTATTGATTTAAAAAGAATCAGTACAACCAAAAAAGCTGAACAGAGGCAATGACATTTGAGTTAAAAAAAAATGCCTCTCCACTCAGAAGGTGGGAAAGGGTCAGCAACATGAACTACGAGCAGAGCATCCCTGGAGGGCTGATGATGTCAGAGCAAAATACTGTTTCACAACAAAAAACACAACAGAAAAATGAATAAAAATGAAGATTTCATCATGTCATATCTGGAAATATACACTTTGTGTCTGATCAGTTCTTGTTTACCCCTCAGACTGCTCTGTATCATCTGATGACTCCTCTCTGCATCTTGTTTTGTTCCTGTTCTGTGTGAAACCATGGAAACCAAGTCACAAGCTGTGGAGTCCTACACGGCGAGTTTAGTGTCTTCACCATTTCTTTAGCTTTCCCTCATTGTCAAGCCTAGAGGATGTTGGACAACGCCCTTTTGAGGTTATAAATAAACAAATATTAGATCTTCTTGCTTCACTTTATTTATCTCCCATGAGAATGTTAACAAAGTACATTATAGCATTAAAGATTTGAAGGATCATCTTTCATCTGCACATGAGGGACACAACTGAAAATGCACCATGTAATGTCAGAGATCAAAACAGAAATGATACTGTAGAGGAGAAGACTATATATCCTTTCTTTTGATTTGATTTTTGATTTGTTTATTTGCACAACATAAGAACGGTACAAAAGTTGAAATGAACATAAAAGCATGAAAATATGTGCAGGTGAGAAAGGAAGCCCTAAATGGGCTTATTCAAAGTTCTCACCAAGAAAATACATTATATTGTAATAATAGCAAGAACAAAAAACAAAAAACAGCGTTCCAAAAAGATGGATATTTACAAACAAACAATTTCTCGGTTGAATGAGTGTGTGTGCTTGCGTGTGAGCATGCACATGTGTGTTTGTATGTGTGTGTGTGTGCGTGTGTATGTGCACGTGCAGAAGTGAGTCCCCATTAAGTGGAAGCACTTCTAGACGCTTGATCCATAAGGCTGGTCTTCAATCTCTGTTTAAAATTACTAATAGACAGTGAAGATTTAGCAATAAGTATATGAGAGTTCCAGAGTGAGGAACCTCTGTCTTTGATGGAGAACTGACTGCTATTGGTACGACTGAATGAAGAATGGAGATCCTCAAATTGTCTGGTATTATAGTTATGAATTTGTGAATTGGTCTTAAAAAAATCTTTGAAAGTACTTGGAAGCATATTTGCAAGATAAGTGCATTTGTAAATGAAAGCACATGATTGGAGTATGTTAATATCATAGATGGATAATAAATTAAATTTTTTAAACAAAGGGGCAGATGGGGCCAAATAGGAGGCAGAAGTAGCTATTCTTACAAACTTCTTTTGAGTAATGAGTAATTTGTGTAAATTTGATGAATATGTACTTGCCCAAACAATGTTGCCATAAATGAGATAAGGATAAATTAAACTATAATAAAGAGTAACGAGACAAGCCTGATGGACCAAACCTCTGATTCTTCTGATGATACCAAGGGATCTAGAGATTTTGTTAGTTACAGAATGTATATGCTCTTTCCAGGACAAATTCTCATCCACAAAGACACCTAGAAATTTGGTGGATGAAACCTGATTGATTGTAATACCACCAAAAAATAAAATTAGATTTGTTAACATTTAACGACAACTTATTTGCAAGGAACCATTTTGAAAGCATTGCTATACCAGAATTAGCTTGCTCAATAAGTGAATCAAAATTTCCCTTTTCTTCACACAGGGACATGTCTTTTTATGTCATCCAGCTGATGAGCAAACTATTTCCTCTTCTCCCGTCTCGGGAAGTGCCTCTACTCCTCCAACAAGCATGTAAGCAGTTGACAAAGTGCTGACACTCTGTGAAGATTACTCCAAAGATGAAGTTTTCATTTGTCTTCATTCTTTTACTCGGTATGCCGTTGCAATTTTCTTTTCTCCTGAGCTTGTGAAAGCCATTAACAAGAAATCTTTGTTTTCCAGATATCCCTCATCTAAAAGGGCAGCAGAGAATCGAGGAGCTTCAACACATTTTGCTGAGACTCTCCTTTCCCCCGTTGTACAACAGCTACATCAAGTTCTGCTGCAAGCTGTATCCTGGAGGATGCTACAAGGTGTTGGACAGTGCAGGGTATACGTACGACTCACTGAGTGGAAGGGTTACAAAAGAAGAGAGAAATGGATGGATTGAGTTTCAAATATCAAATGTGCAGCTTAGCGATGCAGGTTATTACAGGTGTGCTATTCTGGGAGGCCCAAACCAAATCTATGCAGACTATTATGTCGAGGTTTCTGGTGAGTTTTTCTCATGGTGTTCTTCATTGTAATTCGGTTCAAGAGAAGCATTTACAGAAAAAATCTTACTTGTGATATATGGTTACTGACAGTTTATGTTTTTTGCTTTTGTGAGTGTGTGCAGGACAAATAGTTTAAATGTAGCAGTAAACTCAGACGTCTGAATGTATGATTTTGCTTTTGCAGAAGCTTCAGATCATTCCCCCCAGACTCAGTCTCCACTGACAACAACCATCAAAACCCCAAAAACCTCCACAGCACTGCCGGAGTCCACCGGGCCCATCTCAGCTCAGGACCACGGTGACAGTAGCAGGTGTTTTCACTCCTCAGATGCTTGTTTGCGTTGCTCGGCTGGTAAAGTTGTTATCTTTGCAGGGTGAAGAAAAAGAAGCGTAAAGAGCCATCTAAATCTCTGGTCTTCCTGTCTCTCTCTAGATCTCCCTGGAGTTTTACTCTCCCACTGGCTGTCCTCGTGTCCATGACCATTGTGATTTCCATCACTTCAGGGATTGCCATTGTTTTCTGCAGAAGCAAAGCAAGATGTCAACAGTCGGGTAAGCAGTTTCCAAGAACTGATGATGCTAAAGATTGAACACTGGTGGTAATATAATGTTCCTTGTTAAGGATTGAGAACCAATGTGATGTTGATTTTATTCCTGTGTTGTAGACATATATGGAGAAACTGTGTGTGAGCCAGTGAAACAAGAGGCCCCGGTAGGTGCAGAAGAGGGAACATAACTGTCTGTCTCTGACTCACGGTCATGCTGATGGGGAGACATTATTACGCTTCAAACTTCCTCCACACGTGGTACCTTGACACAGTTTGCCTCTTGTAGGAAATGAGTGGCACGATCTACACAACAGTGGACTTCAGACCTCAAAAGATCCCCGAGGTTGTGTACGCAAACCTGCACGTGCACAAAACAGAGGCAGACGCCCGCGACGCAGAGCGTGCTGGGATGGTGGAGTACTCCACGCTGGCAATCCATCAGTGATTTGCAGAGTTTGCAGGACCACTTTGTTTGTTTGTTGCTCTTCATATGAAGATTTATTATTAAGAGCTTGATAGATTTTGGTTAGAGAGGAGGGATGCAACACAAAGACTCAACTGTGTTTTAGGTAATACAGAAATGTTTGGAGTTAAGCAACTATGAGACTGGATTTCTGTCATAATTTGATTGAGCATCAACCTTTATGGAAATTACTGTATAACTGAATTTTTAACGAGATTAAAGGAATAGACTCTGTCATGATGAGGTCAAGTCAATTCATTTGTGTTTTCTCCAGGTTTCACACTTTTTAGCCCTCTTATCCAGACAGACAGCAGCAGACTTATCTGATCATGTCATCAGGTTATCTTTAGCTGTATCAGTGTTTGGGCTTATCAGCGTGCTCAACATCACGTCTGTGGCGACCTGGCCCTCTACTACTGTGAGAGTTATTCGATACTGTGCTCTCAACCTGACTTATTCAAGACAAGGGAGAAAAAAAGCTGCAGGTGTTTCTTTTATATCCTTTGGAGCAGGTCAAGTTTCTCTTAAGAGTAGACGGACAAACTGACTTGACTGATTCTTATTTCTGTGCTATTTCAGCACAAGAGAAAAAACCTTTTCTGTTTTCTTTTCATTCTGATGTATGATATGGATTGATTGAGGAAGGCATAGAAGTGGGATGATATTGAAACAAATGATTTGTTTTGGCAACCCGTAAATAGGAAAAAAAGTTCAAACAAGAACTATGATCTGGGGTTGAGAGCTGCTAAAGTAAACTTTCTCTCACACGCACACAAAACAGGCCGCTGTGATATGTCTATTCCTGAATGCATCTATAATATGTACAAAATTATTGCACAAAACTTAACTTGAAATACACATTCAAAGCATACCCATGCAATAAATATTTGTTGCAGAAATTAGGCCATATAAATGTATTTTCCGAGTGTGTTGAGGATAACATTGGACTCACTGATCAAGACGTCTCCAGGATGCAAATGCAGCCGCTCTTTGGGGAGAAAGCTAGGAGAAAACAAGATAAATTGCCGTAAACCCTCCCTTTTCTGGTTCAGAATGTGACAACAGGAATCTTACTGACCCGAAAAAAAAAGCAGATAAAGAGATGATGAAGGTGTTGTCATGCACAGTCAAAGTGACTCCCAAATCTCATGCTGGACGTACCGGTGGTTCACTGTAGCCTGTGAAAAGAGTAAAGCAGAACACCACGCCAAAACTAGAGATGTGTTTATTGCCATTTTACAGATTTCCAACTGAAGCAACCAGCCAAGACCTACTTAACTGTTTTTATTAGCGTTTTTGACGTCAGAGCATTTAATGTCTGTTTACTCTGAGTTCAGTAAAAGAGGAAAATCTATGACAAATGGTTTGGCATCAAGGTGTCAGTTGAGCCTCCAATCCAAGCGTTTATGTTGTTAATGTGACGAGCTGAGCCAACAATCAGAGAGGCATCGGTGCCAGCGGTGGCCTGGCACCTCGGAGAGCAGGGCACCGTCTGCCCAATAATGCTAAACACTGTGAGGAGTAGCAGCAGAAAGTTTATGGAAACTTACGTTTAATGTTAATTCTATGCTTATGTAAGTGAGCCAGCAGTTTTGCTCTGAGTCACAAGTGTTGGATGCATCTCTTTGTACCTGTCCATACTGACTTGCAGAGTCTTGTAGAGTCATGTATATTAAAATTCATAGATATTGTATATTTAAAAACATTAGAAATTTTGTTTCGAGTTAAGAATAATAGCCTTCCTGCTTGTTTTCAGCATTTCTTTAAATTAAGAGAAACAAATTATAATTTAAGAAGGCTGTGGGTCTTTGAAAGATGTCGTGTGAGGACTAATGTTAAATATAGATGTGTTTCATTTTTGGGAGTCAAATTATGGAATCAACTTAGTGATGAAGTGAAACTGTGTAAATCTCTGTTGAATTTTAAAAAAATATTGAAAAGTAAAATAATTAAGGATTACAATGCTAAATGATTGGAGTATAATTTGGTTAAGCAGAACAATTTAAAGGGAAATTTCTCTTTTGTTTCTTTTCATATTGCAGATAATCTGGGTTTTCTGTTGGAAAGTACAGGGTAGGCAAATATAAGCTTTGGCTTCAGCCTATTCCTTTTTCGGTTAGAGTTTATTATTATTTTTTGTGTGAAACTGATGAGTGTAAATAAATACAGGACTTGCCAGTAACAGCTGAGGATGGAGGGATCCAGATGATCTGTTCAGTGCTGTCAGCACCTCCGAGACCACCTCACTGGCCTCTTCACCGCTGCTTAGAGAAAACAAACCACCCAAATGTCAGATAGAAATTTCAGAAAAAAAAATCAGAATCAAAATAAAACCAAATACGCACAGACTTCTAAGCAAAGGATTTCCCAGCCTTTAATGATGACGTTGTTGAAGACAGGCGCTTTATTGTCAGAGGCAGTGGAGCGTGAGTGTGAGGCATGAAGGCTGGCTCTGTGTGGCTCACTCCAAACACCTGGTCGGGCAGAGAGATGAACTCAGAAGACCGCTGTTAGACACAGCTCAACAGACCACATAGATATGCTTGTCTGAAGTCTAAACAGACTCTGCGTTTTGTTCCAGAGCTATTGGTTACCTCAGCAGTGTTTCTTGCCAGACATCCAGTCATACTGCCAGTGTCAAACTGGATGTACAGGAGCTGGTTGTCTCCTCTGAAGTTACACAGTTGCTATTTGTTGAACTGCTCTACAGGTGAATTATATGTTCTTAATGTACACCTCGTTGGGCATTATCCCTTACTAAACATGCATTTTATGTCAGTGTAAAGCAACTTGTAGCCTCTTTAACAATGGTTTACTGCAATCTACAGTAAATGATGTATTGCTCAAGTAATCAAGCAGTTAAAATGCATTCCATCCGTCCATCCGGACTCTCTGTGGGTATACAGGACTGTCTCAGAAAATTACAATATTGTGATAAAGTCCTTTATTTTCTGTAATGCAAAAATGTCATACATTCTGGATTCATTACAAATCAACTGAAATATTGCAAGCCTTTTATTATTTTAATATTGCTGATCATGGCTTGCAGTTTAAGAAAACTCAAATATCCTATCTCAAAAAATTTGAATATTCTGGGAATCTTAATCTTAAACTGTAAACCATAATCAGCAATATTAAAATAATAAAAGGCTTGCAATATTTCAGTTGGATTGTAATGAATCCATAATGTATGACATTTTTGTTTTTTTAATTGCATTACAGAAAATAAAGAACTTTATCACAATATTCTAATTTTCTGAGACAGTCCTGTAGTATGGTGCTGCACTGGAGCTACTGCTGCTGCAGGTTACGTAATGTTCCTTCAGTTTGTTCATTCTGTGAATCGTGATCCATCAGACATGTGATGATAGCTGCTTAATAAGTGTTGTGAAGTGAAAAGGTTGACAAGAAACAACACATACGTATAATAAAGGCTTAAAATAGAAAAAAATTATCTTTAGTTTGAAACTCATTAATGGATACTTAGTTAAGCTGCTTAAATCACTGTCAAAAGACACAGTCATCTTCAAGTATCTGAAAAAAGATTGTTACTGAATAACTGTCTGGGCCACAGTATTGATCTGTGTGGCACTCACTGGAGGCCTGATTGGAGCAGTCGACTGAAGGGACACTTGGGTTTGAAGGGTAAAAGTCAAAGAGCATGCTTAAAGACCGTCAATGAGATTAAACCCAAGACACAACAAGACCGGTTAAACAATGTAGAACGACATCAACAGCACAAAGAGGCTATCAGCCAAACAATTCAAAGGATAAAGTCTCAGCGGTCCCACACTGCATTGTTGGTCATGAGTTCAGTCCCAGCATACTAGAATAGATCATGTGAGTGCTTCTTCTTGTACTCCTACCATAGTTATTTCTCCTTTAGTGTCATCCCTCTATCTCTATCAGGAGCTGCATGCAGCACAGTGAATCCACAGGACGCGCAGATGTCGTACATCTTAGGGTTAGTTAAGCTGTAGAAAAGTTCACTCAGCTGTCACATTTGTTAAAGTTTAAAGGGCATGTTGCTCAAAGCAAAAATGGAACTAGATAGATTCTTAGAAATACCCTCCGAAACATGAAGCCTCAGCTTTTCAAAGTTCAGCCAATTAAAATATAAAATGCTGAAAAGGTTATAAAAGAAGACACTGCTTTTCATGTCAGATTTATTCAAGAAGGCAGTTAAAGAGGAGGACAGACAGGACAACGAGTGCCCTTACTGTGTTGTACTGTGGTCTGTACTTCTGTTAGTGTTGCAGTCCAGCATGTATACGCAACAAATAAGTGCTGTGTCCGCAAAATCCCCTCCCGGATGACTCTATATGAAATACCATCTGGTGACGAGTTATAAAACATGGAGATAAAGCCTCTCGACATTGCATTAGAATTCAAATTGAAACATTTTATTAAAACTCTAAAGCAGTTTTTCCTATATATATATATATATATATATATATATATATATATATATATATTCGTCTTTTCCATTGAGTCAGTAAGTGATGATCAGTTTATGATCAGATGTAAAACAGCGACAAACTCCTGAAATCTGTTCAGTAAGCTGAACTGCTTTATATCATTGCAAATGTTATGTTGGGGATGCTAGTTATTTGAGGGAGTTTACAGCATCACTCAACCACATTTTAGGGCTTTTCTAGCACCTCGAGCAGTGAAATATTTGAATTCATATGTTTTGTTCAAGTGGTTTCCTTGTGTAGCTGTGTAACTGTGTGGGCGATTCCCAACAAAACATTTTTTTTTTTTGAATAGTCACACGAATCCACGACTGGTCACACCACACATTAACACTTGTCTACATTTGGGATTTGGACGGACGATATTCACAAGTTACTTCACCATGCTGACTTGCAAAATCATCTGTAATTCATAAAAGACCAGGTTTAACTATTTATTAACTATTATTGTTAGCTGCACTACTTTTGCAGTGTTTTAGTGCATTTATATCAAATAATTCGGCTTATTACATGTGATTTTTATTAACTTATCATTTCCAAATGAGGACAAAGAATCTCTTAATTGAAAAAACCTGGAAAACAAGATCATAATAAAAAATATCTCGTCACACCTCTTGTTTTGACTGCACGTTTGTTAATGCTAATATTTTACTAACGCACAATTGTGTCGTGACTTGTAAAAAGAAATACATTTTCTTTCGAACAATTTTATGCACTGCAAAATGACATCACATCTCTATGAGAGTGACTTTGATGTGTTAAAGTTTGGGAAACACAGTTTTTCTGGGTGTTCCTCTGACTGACATGTGAGCTAACCCACTGAGACATAAGGTCACAGGCTGTAACCGCACTGACGCTGTGACTACAGTTTTATTATGATCACACAGTGATTAAAGCTTCACACCTACATCCTGTCAAACAAATCATCTTTCATCAGACAGCAGTCATTCAACATGGGAGATACGAGTTGACAGTGTTTTAATACTTTATTGACAGTAACTTATATACATTGCTCTTGATAAATGACCATAAAGTGAGCATGAGAAAGAGCACATGTTCAAATGGTTCAGAAGGACCTTCTCAGGTAGCCTGTAGGTTATAAATGAAAATCCCTCCCTTCTAGTCCGGCTTATCTTTTTTTATTTCCCCATATTTCATCCCTCGTCATGTTCTTGATATGTGCATAAGTTGTATCCCAGTTATATATTTAAGTGCAAATGAAAAACACAGTCACTGAGGAAGACTGTTATCCACGGGTTGTTCCAGGCTTTGTTCTTCACTTCTGTTGAGCTCTCTTCATTTGAGAGTTTGGGCATCTGTTAAAAGTCCATGTTTTTGAAGTCTTCAGTACACCTATACTTGCCATCAGCATATCTGGTGCACACCAAGTGGGGGAGGCAGGGACAAGTGTGATGTAGCCGCTTCCCTCCGTATGGTACCTGAAAGTGAGGAAACAAGAAAGGAAAGAAGGAAAGGGTTTATCTGACATTTTGATCTAATTCACAAAATGTCAAGTGATGTTTTCAGTCTCCTAAAGCGTCTCTTTTTGTGATATGTGTGGTGATGGATTTGGTGCTAGCAGAACTAACTGTTGACTTGTTCAGATAATCAAAAAGATATATGACTCTAATCGCCTCATTCGCTGTGAAGAAGATCGATAGCCTCTGCAGATATCAGCAGCTTTTCTAAAGCTTCGGCTAACCTGCCAGCACTTGATACAATCTGAATGTCTGAACGCAAGTGTGACAAAGAGGAAAAGGGAATTTAAGAATGCATGCATGTGCTTTTGCATGTGTGTGCTCGTGCCTAACAGAGACTGCTGTAGTGATGTTTCCGCCCACCTTGTGGCTGATGGGGTGGCACTCATCCCCTTCCACTCCTCTTGGGATGCACATTCTCAGACCCCTAAGCCACAGGCTGACTGCACAGCAAAGACCAAAACCACATTGCAGATCTCTATCACAGGCCTGCGGGACAGACAAAGAGGCGAAAAGATTGAAGTACACAAGAAAAAAGGAAAGACTGAAAATAAGTGTTCCTTCAGTACCACTGAATATATTTGTAAAATGCAAATAGTAAGTTTGAAATCATTTATTTTTTTTTGTCTTAATGCGACAGAGGTACCCTCTCATGATCATATTTGTATTTCAATTCATCAATTCCCTGACATCTCCGTAATCCATTTACAAATTAATATCAGTCAGTAGACAAAGATAATTTCCTCTGGATTTTCCAGAGGACAGAAGCGGATGAGGATGTGGTCTGTCATGTGTAATCAATAACTCCATCATATACATTTATATATATATATATATATATATATATATATATATATATATATATGTATATATATATATATATATATATATATATATATATATATATATATATATATATATATATATATATATATATATATATATATATATATATATATATATATATATACATATACATGACAATTTAAAACGTCAGATAATAAATTCAGTAGGTAAATCAGTAATCAGATTTAAATACTGAACAGAAATTGAGACAGAAGTCGTTGCATCTCTGGTCACTAAGTCATTCGATATGCTGTTTATGAATTGCTTTTTGCATTATAAGTTATATTAACTCACTTTATTAAAAAAAACTTTTATGGAAATAGAAGATAATTGGAAAATAGTATAATTTTTTCAATTTGACAGAGCTGAGAAGGATATTTTTTAGCTAATTATACTTTTTTAGTGTCATCTAAACAGGAATTAGCAATGAATCTTAAAAGAGACTAAGAGCCAGAAAGTTCCTGCTCACCCCAGTGATGACGGCTCCTCTGGACCAGCTCAGAGACACCATGAGGAAGGACAGGAACACCGCACTGAAGTCCATGACAGCAGCAGGAACAATGACCTCTCTCAACACGCTCAATGGCTAACAGACAATGCGGCACCTCACACCAGGTCCGAGACTCTTCAGGCAGTCAGAAACGTTTGTGGAACTAGAGAGTGGTGCCTTACTCTCGCCTTCTCTTTATCCACCTGCGACCCCCACCCATCATGTTCTCCTCCCTCCTCATGTCTGAAATCTCCCCACACCCTCTCTGCCTGTCCGTTCCAAGGCTTCGTCATCTTATCCAAATGATGGAGATTCATTATAGTCCTTTCTACTTTTAGATCTTTGCTTGTTGTGTGAAGTTTCTGTGAAGTTGGCACAGTTTCTATGACCCAGGTTGCTCAAACTGGAAAAAAGGTATACAGCAAACACCTCTGCAGGTGATTACATTTATACAAAATGAAATTAAGCTTACACATTGGGAGGAAAAAGGGAGCAGGTGCCACAAAGTCCAGCTATGAAGACCAAACCAATCAAAACAAGTACGGGACTGACAGTTTTATGGTATGCAAGACAGGACTGTGATGGTCCTTAACTGTTAACTAGATTAGAGCAGCCAGAGAACAATACACCCAGATCTTCATACAATTACCATGGAACGTCTCTTTTGTGGTTAAGCTAATTGCTAAACTTAATTTGGTTGTTAAGTGATCATATTTTAATAATAATAAGAATTGGTATTCAAACCAGCCACCCCCTTTTTAATCATTTCAAAATCTTCATTTGCATGTGCTATGCATAAACAAGATGGTGTGTGATTTCAGAACCCTGAGACATGTAGATCTTCAAAATGACTCTGTGCATAAATTTGCAGCTGTATCTACATTTGCTTGTGTGTAAACTCAGACAATGATGGGCAGCTGGTTGTCATCGGAAGCGGGCGGGGTGTAATTTAAGATCCAAGAAGAGTGAAAGAGGAGGGGAGGCAAAGAGAGAAGAATTAGAGGACAGGAGGGGGAGCGTAGCCCATGGGTTAGTCAGCAGGATATTACCGTGGGGCTGCGCAGGTGATGGATTCCTCCTATGCAGTGGACACATAATTGCATTCACCAAGTTCTGCCCCGTCAGCAGTAGCACTGAAGCCTCACCATCTTGGGAAAGGCAGTAGAAAGAGGTGGAGAGCCCACAGGTCTCAAGTAAACTTTGGCTTGGTTCACATTATGCTGGTGGTTATTATGCTGAATCATGTGTGCAGTTTTGTTATAATTATTGAGATGGCAACTAGAATGGTGGAGATGATTCAATTCAATTCAATTCAATTCAATTCAATTCAATTCAATTCAATTCAATTTTATTTATATAGCGTCTAATACAACAGAGTTGTCTCTAGACGCTTTACAGAGACCCATACCCAGAACATGACCCCCGAGCAGTTATTACATAACAATGATTGATGAGTTGAAGATGGTTTCATTAGTCATTAAGAAGATCACTCAAGGAAAATTTCCTCCAATTAATTTGAAATACTTCACTGCATGCCACTGGATATATATTTTAGGCAGCCCAGCTTTATTTTATACCAGTCATCTGAATAATAACAATTATTATTATCTATTTATCTGTACCTTTCAAGGTAACCAAAGTCATTACATTAAGGCTGCAAAACAACAATAAAATAGAACAATTGAACATTAAAAAAAAGAGACAATGAACTACAGTAAATAGGCTATTTTAAAGGAAAATAATCCATTTCCCTTTCGGAGGATTAATAAAGTATTTTGAACTGAATTGAATAAATAGACGTGTCTTCAATTAGTATTTGAAAGTTTGAAAAAAGAGTCAACATCACCTGTGTGATGTGGACGAGAGTCACAGTTTAAGGCTCTTAAGCCCAGAGTGAAAGTGACTGCTGTGGGAACTTGATTATCATTAAAGTCCACATATTAAAGAATGGGGGGGACATAATAAAATTAATCAGAAGTTGTTTTGCTACAACTATTAATACTAATAACCATTTATCGAGAAGAACTGCAAAGCTGGGAATGATGGACACGTAGGGAAATATAGATCAACTTTATTCTCTTTATTGCATGATTTGTGAAGTTTAGAAATGTATTTTCATGAATGAGCACCAAAGGTTTGACCAAAAACAAAACATCCCATCTTAGCCGTTTAAACTATCTGTCACATGGAACACTGTGTGGAAAATTGTAAATTTATGAATAACAAATACAATTTTATGAATAATGAATAACGGATTTAGAATCGGATATTTCATAGTCCTTCTTAGCCAGAGGTGTCAAGTAACAAAGTACAAGTAGACATTTTGGTTATCTATACTTCACTGGAGTAAATATTTTTCAGACGACTTTTTACTTTTACTCCTAACATTTTCACGCAATTATCTGTACTTTTTACTCCTTACATTTTAAAAACAGCCTCGTTAATCTATTTCATTTTGGCCTTTAAAAAAAAAACTATCCAGTTAAATTGCTCCATCCGGATAGAGTGAATTTGGTTGTGGTTGTTTCAGATGTTCTTGTCCAGTTTTGTTCTTACATTCGTTGCCCTCAGATTCCTGCAACTAAACTTGGATGTACATTCCAATAAAGGTTAGGATAAATGATAACATGCCTCTGAAGTTTGACTTTTTGCACCATTACAATACTTATAGGCAACTAGTCATCATATCTCCTGCTCTCTGAAACACATGTTAATGCTCAATAGTACACATAAATGGTTCTTTAATATATTTGCATCATACTAAGATGCATTCATTTTCAATGGCTTTTTGTTTTCCCCCTTACATTACTTTTACTTTTATACTTTAAGTAGTTTTGAAACCAGTAGCCTACTTACACTTTTACTTGAGTAAAAAAACTTGAGTTGATACTTCAACTTCTACAGGAGTATTTTTAAACTCTAGTATCTATACTTCTACCTGAGTAATGAATGTGAATACTTTTGACATCTCTGTTCTTAGCTACCTTCCTTTTATTTCTTGAAAGCCTTGTTAATTTATGTGGTTTCGCGCTTGTGACTCTTTTGTCCTCACGGGGACTCGTAGTGCACATGACAGTCAGCTGACTGCAGGCGGAAGTTACGGGAAGCAGACGACAACAAAAACACAACACTTCTTTTTAATCAAACTTAAGTTGATCAATTATTTACAACCTGTAAACGATGGAGTCGACACTCGAACAGCATCTTGATGATACGTGAGTTCAAACCACACCGTAGCCGTGCTTCTGTTTCACTTTCCGTGACGTTAAGACGACTTTTCGAGTCCTTGTGTGTGTTTTTTCTGCAGCTTGAAGAACCCGGCGGTGGTCGGTGTTCTCTGCACGGACCTGCAGGGACACAACCTGGGCTGTAAGGCTGTTATCACTCATATCCATCAAACCCACTCACAATACATCTGACTTCCTGTCAGAAACTAATGTGGTTTTTATCGGTCTCGAGAATGAACACGTGGGAATATAAGAAGTCGGGTTTTCAAGCATGAAAGTTGCTATAAGAACAAAAATGCCCATAATAAATATATAGTATACATTTGCATTGAACCTGCAGTGACTTTTTCTTACCTTTCAGTGTTTATGGAGTATTTTTACTCTGTTACCTGTTAACATCTCTGCAGTGATACCTACAAGAAAAGCTGTTGTGCCATTCTTTACTTATCACTTACATTATCACTTTTAATCTAAAGGCAGTTTTCAGGTTTGAAGCTGGAGAAATACCTTCTTTACTCAGAGTCAGAGTCATTTTTATTGTCCCTCGAGGGGAAATTCATTTAGCAGTATGGGACACACAAATAAGAACAATTAAAGCATTAAACATGACATAGTAACCATAATAAATGAGTAAAATCAGAAGTGCTTCCAGCAGTGCAGGCAGAATGATAAAAATGTATTAAAAATATTAAAATTGATGTGAATTGATCATTTTAACAGTGGTTGCTATAAAAGAAAATGTATACCTATTGCTATTGGCCTTGGGAAGCCTATAGCGCTGCCCAGAACTGGAGTACTAACTGCAGCCATCTGTTTCTGCTGTATTCTCAAACTCTTTCTTTCTTTCTTTCTTTCTTTCTTTCTTTCTTTCTTTCTTTCTTTCTTTCTACCTTTCTACCTTTCTACCTTTCTCTCTCTCTCTCTCTCTCTCTCTCTCTCTCTCTCTCTCTCTCTCTCTCTCTCTCTCTCTCTCTCTCTCTCTCTCTCTCTCTAAACATCAGTCATGAGTTAAAAGTTAATAAATTACACTAAGATGAGAGGTCAGATCTTCAAAGATCTGTTTCGGTGTTCTAATCTAAAACACCAAAAACCAAACCAAAACAAAACACACAACCATCCTGTACCAGTTAGCCATTGTGTCCGTGTCTCTCCTTTCTCTGTTCTTCATTCTCTCTGTCTGTTTTCTCTTTTCCTGCTCTGCCCAGCTGGCCTCCGGCAGGAGTTTCCCCCCTTATGATCCAGGTCCTGTTCAAGGTTTCTTCCCTCCTAAAGGGGAGTTTTTCTTGCCCCTATTTGGCTTAAGGTTTTTCTCCAAATAAGGGAGTTTTTACCTGCCATTGTTTATGTTATGTTTATGTAATAATTGCTCGGGGTCATGTTTTGGGTCTCTGTAAAGCGCCTAGAGTAGAGACAACTTCTGTTGTAATAGACGCTATATAAATAAAATTGAATTGAAATCCTTGAGGCCTTCAGCAAGTTAAGCTCGTGTCAACCTATCAAGGTGGTCATTATATCTTAACATCATTTCATTGTCTCTCTGCAGTTCAATATTACATGAAGGTCATAAATGAGGATTTAAGGAACAAATTGTTCTTCTGTTGTGTTTTTGTTTGTTTGTTTTTTTTTGCCAGCACAGTGTCTTAGTGGTTAGCACAGTTGCCACACAGCGAGAAGGTTCCTGGTTCGACTCCCTAGCGGGGGTCTTTCCGTGTGGAGTTTGCATGTTCTCCCCGTGCTTGCATGGGTTCCCTCCGGGCACTCCTGCTTCCTCCCATTATAGTCCAAAAACATGCATGCTAGGAAAATTAATGTTTCAAAATTGCCCGTAGGTGTGAGTGTATGGTTCTTTGTCCATGTAAGTTGTCCTGTGATGGACTGGCGACCTGTCCAGGGTGTAACCTGTAACCTGTAATGAGTTGAGATAATGAGGATAACATCTTTTAGCTTTTTACATATTTCCTCACAACAGTACTCTGCTCTGAAGAAAAAAAAAACAAGTTGAGAGACTGAAGCTTGTTTCTTTATGATGACCACTTGCACGTGTTCACTAAAACTCAGAAGTGATAGACAGCATTTCCCCTATAAACTGAAGTAAGGATAATTGAAAAATCTGATTACTGTACCCAAGAAAACATTTACATTAGTATTAGACAGTAAATGTAATGAAATTAGTTTTTCTGAAGAGATTAGCTCTTCTCGCAGTCATACAGGTCAACAGGAAACCTCTGTAATCTAATTTGATTACAAGCTAACTCAAAACACTTGCGCTATTGAAATCTTCTTGAAGGGAACAAACAAAAATCCACATATTACTGAAAGAACATTAAGTTAGACTTTTGTAATATAATGCTGGATTTTGAATTTTGCAAATTTTTATATATTTTTTTTAAATCTATTTCAGCAAGTGAAGGAAACAATAACTCGTATCATTAGTGACCAAACACCAGTTTCAATCAGTGCAAATGCTTTTAAAATTCATATCTAACCAGCTGCTTATTTTGTTATGTATGTGTAATCACATTCATATAAATAATTAAAATCAGGTAAAGCAAGTGAATATTTCACTGGCCATGATATTTGAATATTCACTTTTTATTTGAATACCACTGATCTTGCTTGCGTTGTATAATTTTTGATAATTTAAATCCTTTAAATAATCTGTTCTGTGAGTACTGATAGAAATAGAAAAACTTGCACCAAGTTTGCATGAAAGATTTAATCAAGATTCTGTCCATCTTCAGCATTTATACAGTGGCTTGCAAAGGTCATATACATTTAATATATAGGACTAAAATACAGCTTGTATTCCTATACATAAAAAATATAAAATATTTTTGTTGATATCAATAGTTAAAAGAGTAGAAAAAAAACAGACCTCTACAAAGGTTAAAGTTCTGCGTTAATTTATTTAACAATGAATGCACTATCAATTTAAATGTAATATCTAACAGTATTTAACTTATTGATTTTGATGGATAAAGTTTTACTGAATAAAAAGAGAGAAGCCTCTGAAATAAAACTCTAAAATAATAAAAATGTGGTGTGAAAACGGAGACGAATAGATGTGCAGATTATGATCCGCTGTGGCGACCCCTCCAAGAGGGATTGAGACGAAATGGTTGATGATGGTGATCACGCTGACGTCTGGAAAACCTGAAAAATAAATCAGGGATAGCTGCTCATAGGATTGATTGAATGGCAAATCAAAGCTCCTGAAAGACTGACTGGAACTCAGCAGCTTCTGGATAATGTTTCACTGCTCCTCTGTTGTGTCACACATGCAAAAACAGTTGTGAGTCTGCATCAACTAATTTATCATCCCAGGCAAATGAACACCAAGAGTCATTTTGAAGAGGAACTACATTTATTTTCAGTTGTATAGAACAGAACACAATAAGCACCTGGTCCATACAAGTCTAAAAATGATTAACAGCAACATGTCTTTATTTATGTATCAAGAAAATAAGTTTAAAATGCAGAAGCAATGTGTGAAAATTAAGTAATCCCCATGATTCAGCAGTCTGTAGAATAGTAATCACCCACCCCCTAGCTCTTTTGTTTATTGAAGTTTGCAGGTATTTGGTTTTGCACAGCTCTTTTGCCACAGCACTTCAGTGGGGTTGAAGTCTGGACTTTGACTGAGCCATTGCAGCACCTTGATTCTTTTGTCTGTCAGTCATTCTGTTGTAGATCTGCTCATGTACTTTGGATCATTGTGTCGTTGCACGACCTATTTTCAGCAGAGCTTTAGCTATCTGACAAAAACCGTCTCACATTTGACTCTGGAGTACTTTAGTAGTCAGAGGTTTTTATAGCTGGCTCAATGACTTCAAGGTGTTGGGGTTCAGTGACAAAAGTGTATAAAAAGCAGCTCCAATCATCACGTCTCCACCACCAGACTTTTCAGTTGATACAAGCTGTTTGGGCTGGTTTGTTCTGCTTGCTTTCCCCACCAGTGTGATTCACTGCCTTATGGCCAAACATGTCCCGTTTTCATCATCACATGACACAATATGTCATGTCATCTTTTCTTTTTTTCAAATGTGAGTTTGCATTAACCTTATTTTAAAATTAGATAAAGATGTGATATCAATTCGTGAAGCCTAAAACCTTTGGCTTGAAAGAGTGGTGTGCTTTAATTGTGATGTGACTTTAAAACAAGTCCTCTCGAATCATAACATTCAAAGAAAACTGATGCTTTTAGCTAACCTCAGTTCCATGACGAGAATATCTTTCTTATCATTAAATCTAAAGGATTGATTGTTCAGGCCTGCTGTGTTTCAGAGGGAGGAAGAAAGAACTGAGTGTTGGAAGCAGAAATCACACCGTCTGCTTCTAACTAGTTAGATACAGTGAAAAACATGCATATTTTTCAAATATTCAATGTGGTTCAGTACTTTTCAATGAAACAAACTGGAAAATATGTTTGAGGCTTTGTCTTTGTCGTTAAATGACTGTTTTTATTTTTTAGGCCGTGGGTCCCTCTCTGATGAACACGGGGGGGTCGTGTCTGTTTTGGCCAAACAAGCTGCAGCTCTCACCAGAGATCAGAACGATACCCCGACTGTGTGCTTGGAGTCGGAGTCAGGGTGAGCGTTGTCACTTTTTCCTTTTTTTTTTGACAGACTTGTATCTCTTCTCTTTTTTTTCTCTGTCTGTGAATTTAAGATGTGTCTGAGGTGGTTTTGATTAATGTGTGGAGGGATCAATAACTCCAGAGGTAACTATTGAAAGGGATCCAGATTGGGCCCATGACCTCAGAAAACAGGGCAACACGTTGGTACAGTGGTCTGCCGTCTTCTCAGGCTTAGGAGAATAAGGGTTTGGACTGTTCTGGTTTTTGTTTCTTGTGCAGGTTCTTTGCTTTCTGCTCACATTTAAGAAGAAATACCACGTTAAAGTTATTGTTTTAAATTGAGTGTGAGCTTGCACTTTCATGTGTGTGTGTGTGTTGGCTCTGTTCAATGGTGCCAGTCTACTCAAGGTTTTGCCTGTTGTCCGACCCCCCACCTTCTTATCATCATATCTGAACGTGGGTGACTGGACGCGTCCATGGATCCACGTCCACTGTAGGATTTTATTTATGTGTCTATGCTGCCACCCTCTGGACTCTTTGACACATCAATTTATATGCCAATCACTAAATTCAGCTCTCCAACTTGTCAGTGATCGTACAACAACTGTATGATCATGCTGCTCTCTTATACATGTAGCTGTCTCAGTACCAGTTGGATGAAAGTATAAGTAAAGACCATTTAAATTAAAAAACTTAATACCAGGTCAAATGTCAAAACTTCAAAAAGAAACGTGACGGGTAATTAAACTTGTAGTTATTACATGATTAGAAGGTCGTTGTTGATATTTATGTTCAGTACTGTTCATTTATTTAAACTTTTATATTGTTTTATTTAAACTCTTAAAAAAAACTCTCTCTAAAGCCTCTAAACCAATGTTTACTCGAGGCACTACTGTGCTACCTCCACTACTAGAATATGAAACTGTAAATAAATCCAGGTTCACAGCCGGAACATTAAGTTCAATTACCTTGAACTTATTTTTAAAACACTATTTTTAAACATCTGACATGTTGATACTGAAGATTATTAACTGCCCCATTACAAGGTTTATCAGCCAAACTCACTAAAATGATATGTTTGCCATTTACATGTACAATGTTTACTTCTAGTGTAAATGTTTGTCTTAGTGCCTTGTTTTTATTTGTGCAGAAACATTCTGGTGAGGACCCACGGTACCATCACAGTAGCAGTCCACAAAATTGCATCTTGAGGACAAAAGGACTTTCTGAAGACTTGTCACAGTCCAAATCAATCTGAAAATTTGCTGTTTTCCATGTATACAGATTTCATATTTATACAAGAAAGAGGAGTGTTAATTATGTTTAATGCAAATGTGTCGATGTCATGTACAAAACTACTGCTGTGTCGTGTAATAAGTCATGTGTGTAACGCTGTGTGTTCCTGTTCTCTTTTTCTGAACATCCACGTTCTTAATCCAAGGCAGTCATGCACAAAATAACAACCTTAATAAAGTTTAACTTGACTTTCAGCTGCCCTCTTTTGTGTAAAGTATTCATTATTTTCTCCTTTGCCCAATGTTACATGGTTGACCAATTCATTTTCTTTGGCCGAAAGAAGGAAAACCTAGTTGGAGCTGGCAATCATGAATTGCAGCATCTTACCTTTTACTTGTCTGTACTTATTACACTGCAAAAACTCAGAATCTTAACAAGAATATTTGTCTTATTTCTAGTTAAAATGTCTCATTTTTTTGTCAAAAAAATCTCATTACACAACAATTTTCACCTGTTTCAAGTAGATTTTCACTTAAAATAAGTAGAAAAATCTGTCAGTGGAACAAGATTTTTTTTTGCTTGTAATGAGAAGATAAATCTTGTCCCACTGGCAGATTTTTCTACTTATTTCAAGTGAAAATTTACTTGAAACAGGTGAAAATTGTCAAATAAGTTATTTTTCTGGTAATGACTCTTGTTTTAAGTGCAATGAGATTTTTTGATTAAAAATTAGTGATTTTAACTAGAAATAAAACAAATATTCATGGTAAGACTTTGAGTTTTTGCAGTGTAGCTCCCAGTTGGGAGTGTGACAGAAACATGCCCAGACGGTTTTGAGATTGAAATAAGGATGGTGCCTGCAGGACATATTTAGGGTTGGAGGATCTATCCTGTCCCACGTGTCTGTTGCTCTTTTTAGTGTCGCACTGCACTACCTGAGTGGCTCGGATGTTCAGAGACCGCAGAGGTTGTTTTTTCTTCCCACCCTCTGAAGGCTGATTTATGGTTCCGCGTTACACCAACGCAGAGCCTAAAACCTAGGGGTCTGCGTCGATTTAACGCAGAAGCATAAAGCAGGCTTTACTGCTACGTCGCAGTCACGTGGCTCTCCTCGGTGGAGATCTTTGCTCTCTGCGGCTCTTGAGGCGACAGTGAGCGATGCTGAGGCTGAGGGCTTGAGATGTGAGATGCGGTCCAGCGGCTCCAGCGCCTAGAGGTGAAGTTATGGCACGGCCGCCGTCAGAGAGCAGGCTCCCGCAGCAGTTCCCCCCAAAGTCCCCCACGGACCACTCTCCAGCCCAGCAGAGACGGACGACTGCGGAACCAGAGGAGCCCACTTCTCCAGTCAGATCAGATTGATCCAAGCAGAATTACAGGTATGTGCGGTGGCAGGCTTTGCATTTTCACCATTTTACTGTACTTTGTGATATGTCATTCTTCATATGAGTTTATAACTACCTCCCTACCAAACTCTTTCTCTCCTCTTTGATTTTTTTTTTATTAAAAAAAAAATATATAATTTTTTTTTAATGTCTAAAACTTTTCACCTTCATTAAGATGGTGCAAGTTTGACTTTTTCTCTACTTTTGCATGGAATCTCAAAACTTTAAAAGCGTCAAGCTGTCTGGGTTATCTCATCTCGTGCTCTTTGTTTGTTTGTGTGTTTGTTTTTAACCCACTCAGCAGTGTTGGATTGGAGAAGGGTGCAACAGACCTGCCAAGGGAAGATAACAGCTGCTTTACTGCTACAGACTCCACTCTAAAAAACAAAACAACCCCAAAAGAAACAGCCGAGCTGGCCTTCAAGATGTTTTATTGTGCCTTAGTACTCGGTACTAAGGTAACCAAAAGAGCTTTTTCCAAATTTCTTTAGGCTTTATTTCAGACCGTGTCTGTAAGTTTCATGACAACAGCATTCGGTCAGCAATACTATCAATAATAGTCAAGGAACCAATATCAGGGGGGTTTGTTTTTGAAAAGTTGGAAGTGCAACAACAGCATAACTCCAAACAGGAAAAAAGTGCGTATGAAAATTAATTCAGTGAATAAACATCAGGGAGGTTTCAAATCTAGTTAAATACTAATAAAATTTGATTTTTTTTAAGAGATTTATACTCCCTAGATAAAGATGTATGTGATAAGGAAAGCACCATGGTGTGAAGCAGGCTACTCTACCTCCATGATAATGACAAAATATTAAAGTTGTCTGGTGTTTCTAAATTAAAAAAGCTTATATTAAAGTGAGACCATCTTAAACTTTACTCACTGATATAATGGTAACTTAACCCTTTAAGGTCCAGTCTATGTTCAATGCCCATCTGCTTCTCTGCCGGAGTGGAACAGGTTTGTGTATATGGAAAAATAAAAAAAATACATACATGTCGTACAATTATATATTTCTGGTTTTTAAATGATTTTAAGTGTAATTGTACGTGGCTTTAAATTTTAAATTCAACCTTAAAAAGCGCTTTTTTTTTTACAAATGAGATCAAGTACAATCATTGATTTTTTTGAATTTAAAGCCAGATCAGGCTGATATTTTGTGAGTGACGCTCAGACTGTAGGCTGCAAAAGATTTGGACGAACTGGAAATCTGAATCTGAAAATCTGAACTCATATGGTTGATCAAGTTGATCAAGATCCAGTCATCTGGTTGATGACTCAGAAGAAGCCCTGGTTAAAGCAAAAGTGAACAAATGTGAGGAGCAAACAAACCTGACAACTGTTGGGAATGTACGCACCTTAACTCACGATGAGACTTACAAGTATTATCTGACATTCATTCTGACTGAGTCTTTCCTGCCATCCTCACTTCTCATGTTGCTACTGAAGTGACCTTTGACATACTGTCTGATCCACCGTCCACTAGCCAACACTTGTACCAACACGGTACTCCAGGGTCACCTGGAGTACCGTATGTCCTGAGCTGGAGGAACCACCTGTTCCAGTTGCTGCCAGGGCTGACTAGCAGGAAGCCTCTGGTTATCCTCTGGTTATCCTCTGGTTATCCTCTGGTTATCCTCAGTAGCAGACTCCAGTTGTGGACAAAGGTAGCTGCTGCATCTTGCTTAGCTAAGCTTTGCCCTCGGACCCTCCCCGGACCCTCCCCGGCCAAGCCAGAGTCAGTCGTGCTGGCGGTCTGAAGGCACATAGTTAACAGCACAATTAACAGTAGGCAGCAATTTACAGTTTTGTTTTAATAGTTATGAACCCATAAAATGAGAGGAATTGTTGGACATATATGACATGTTATGTGGCTTTAACTTTTACATATAACCTCAGATTGGACTAATATTTTGTCAGAAACTTTTTCTTAATGTAATATCTAACAGTATTTAACTTATTGATTCTTAATGGGTTTTTATCTGAATCTAAAGTGAAAATAATTTGTAGGATCAGGCAGTTTTTATTGAACAACTACTATGAAAACGACATGAATGTGGTTTGTGGAAACAATGAAAGTCCTTTCTATAACTATTTAATCTATTAATAATAAAATATTTCATTAATGAGTTGTTTGTTAAGGGTACTTGCTGGATTTGAAATAAATGCAAGGGGAAGCAAATGCACTTCTTAAACTAGATTATGAATACTTAAAACACACACACACAGAAACTAACCGTCTTTTCTGAAGTGAAGTCTGGCGTGACCAAAGCGGTGGGACCACCCCTGCTTTCTCTCCACAATAATACCATTTTGTGTACGGCTCTCAGGATAAGCCAGGAGCTTACAGTTTAACACTCTGCATTTACTACATAATCTCACAATTCCTCGGGACTGATGTATAGGATTTCTCGGAGCTCTGTGCTGCAGCAAAGTGTTGGTGATAGTAGGAGGCTCTGCAGTTACAATTAGACTGTATTGAAAATAGTTTAAAAATAACTCAAGTTACCATTTTACACAGTTAGATCCTGAGGGGGGAAAAAAAAACAAAACAAAAAACCCCATAGTTGAGCCATGAACACATAATCTGCGCAAGATGATGTTACCAGCAGGCTTGGAACATTTACTGTGTAAGTGAGACGGTATGTTTATTGTGCTCCTGTTGCTTTTCAGAATTGTTCTGTTTGGATTTAAACATACATTTGTTTGCCTCTTATTACCTAGGACATTTCCTCTCGAGTCATTAATGTGTAAATCGGCAAGATCAGTTAGTGTTCAGCACAATTTACAACCTACATTTAACAACAGTTAAGCTGCAGGTGATCATGAAAAGTAATATTTTACATGGTAGGTGCAATATATCATGACTCTAGTCTTACTGTGTTATTAGCTGATTTGATGAATAAACTCACTCTTCATGTTTTCATGAAGAGAGTTCATGAGTTTAACCTAATTTAGTGCAAAATATTTGGCTGTCAGACTAAAATGTGTAACTATTATGGAAGTATGTTGTTTGTATGACCCACTTTTTGAATGGCTCATTATTTCAAGAAGCTGATTTTGTTGTCTTAGCTCTTGAAAAGTGTGCTTTCTAAGCTGGGGTTGTTGTTCGTGTCATCGGTTGGACCTCAGAATCTTCTTGTCAGATTTTCATTAGATGCTTTTCTGCAGATTCACTCTGCTGGAAACTAGGATCATAAAAGTAGTGTCAGGGAACCTGCAGAACCTGGTGAGTAAGGTTGTGTTTTCTTCTGTGGAAGAGAGAGGTGGAGCACCACCACAACTATTCTGCAGTTAAGGCATCTTCACTTTATGACAGTTCAGACATTTCCGACAGAGATAAGGATGTGAGGTTTGTTTTTCTTTTGCAGGCAACAGGTGAAGCTTTTTAAAAAGTTTTCCAGCAGTATTTGATGATATATTGGTAAAAAAACTTTTTTATTTTTTTCATTTTTATGTTTTTTAATTCAGGACTGAAGACTGTGATAATAACCAGACCCACGAAACACTGCTGAAATGTTTTCATTTAGAGCTTTAATGAATGGTTAGATAAGAGCTGGATCTTCGTTTAATAATGTGTCATGAAAGGTGCCTTATCGGAAACTGGTGTTGGATATAGTTGTCAAGTCTCAGTCCCAAATAATAATGTTATTGTTACCTTCTTCTTCTTATAGGCATAAAGCTGATCTGAGAATAGCTACCATTCCAAGTGACCTGCTTTCCATCTGAGGATGACACTCAGAAAACAGGACTTCTGAGTCTTCTCTTCACCTGCAGTGCCTTCAGGCATACTACCAAGACAGCATTATAGGTAACTCCTTAAGGTTCCCAAGTTAGAACATTTTGCTGAAACAGAAGTCTTAATGACTCTACATGCCAAAGAGCCCTCTGGCAGGACAACATTTTTTCTTGTTTTTTTTCTTGTCTGAAGCTTACACTTTGGTGATGAGCGGTCATACAGGGAGCAAATTTAACAACAAAAAATGCTTTAAGTTTGGATATAATCAGTGGAATGTTTCACTCAGGCTTCTGTAGTGTCATATAAACTTGGCCGTGCAAGATTGTTGTAAGGGCCCCTGTAATTTATTATTTATGGATGGTGGTTTTGAATTCAGATGGCGGGGACATTTGTGGTTACATTCAGACTACCGTACAAATAAGGGCAGTTATTGATATGAATTATTAAAATTAACCAATTTACTGACTGGTGATTGGAAACAGCTGATTTGTATCTTATAGTTCTGAGAAACATGTTTTAGTGCTTCGGTGCGTCGTGACGACTCAGTCACCATGAAACACATCTGAGTATAGGATATCCAATATTTGTACAACTTGTAAGGTACAAATAAGCTGCAAAGGAACAAAGATCAAAGCAGTTGGATAACCAACTTAATCGAATAATTAAAAGAGCATCACCCTGCTGAGCGTGCTCAATACATAGAAGCTCACATTATGTCACTATTAATATGTGATTTTAGATCTGAGAAAAGAAATTGGAGTTGATCTAAACAAAGTGGAAATCAGAACCTCCTTTGCAGCAGTAACTGCAGTGCATCATATTCTCTTAATCTGTAATGCACTTTAGCAAGTAGTAACTTCATCCCCCTCTGCACAGAACATCTTCAGCACTAGGATGTTGGACAGTGTTCTTATATGAGTCCTTTGACAATATTTCTGTTTGACTGAGGTCAGGAATTTTTGCAGGGTTATTTTACTTCAATCTTCAGCAGTACAATAGGGACGTATTGCAAGCACCACACAGATGTCTGTGTTTGTGTCTTGTCAGCGGTTTTATGCTCACAACTCGAGCACTTAAGACGGAACACACAAAATGTGTTGCAAGAAACCACCTTTTTAAGAGATAAATCAATCGAGAGCTATCATTCCTTTCCACAAATAAAAAATAAAGGACTGAAATAGTGCTCATAAATAATTTATGGGGTGGCAAATATGACAGCCTGTGTTTCAGTTAAACTGAAACCTGAAATTCAGTGTGACTGTATTGGACTGGTGCACAGATTTTTTTTTTTTTGTTTCTTTGGTCTGACTCAGTAATCAATGTAGCCCCCGGAGCTTGTGTGCATGTCCAAGACAGGATAACGATTAAGTTGATGGCGAAACTCTGACTTTAAGCTTTAAAAATCCAGAATCTAATTTGATCCACAGCCCAAACTTTTGGCCAAACTGCTGCAATCAGCAGCACTTTTGTACACGGCGAAGCACTGTATGAATGACAGTTACGCGTAAGCAGACTGGGTCGGGGTGTCATGGAGGTGGGGATGGGAGAAGTGGGCTGTGCATGATGGGAGGGGCGGTGCTTGATTGAATTTTAACAAATAATTCTATTTCATGATATACTGAACATTGACAGGGAAGTGCACTATTGTCAAAGTAGAAAATAATGAAGAAGAAAAAACAGTCATTACAGGAATTATTATGTAAGGTCATTGGCAGGGGGCAAAAATGACCTCCAGTCTTTATTGCAGCATAGCTGAAGGCTCCTCAGACTGGACACACCAATGTTTAATAAGTGCTTTGCTGTGCAGTGTTGTTCATTCTGTCCGCCAGCTTGTGCAACATTCGTCTTTGCACAATCAGCTCCAAGGGCTTCAGACTAGCTCCCGTTTTTTTCTATCACTTTAAGTGATATTTTCTACTACAAATGTAAATAAGAAACAAATGATGCACGTATTTCCTTGGAAAACCCAAGTCATCCACAAAACTCACTGTCAGCAGGTGAACGTCCACACATATCCAGGAAAAGCTGATCACCAGATTCTCTTAAAAATCTACATCCCCCTTTCAGACAAGTTTCTGGTGCCAGTTTAGCTTTAAAACATATTGTTTGAGTCAGTTACTCGGTGTCTTGTTCTCCTCAAATCTGTGTTTGATCAGACCCTGCACTGGTTCTAACACCTAGATTTCACACAGCTTTCATTATGAGTACGTGTCAGTGTGTTCATCATTAAGATAATCTCTTAATTAATTATTTTTCTTCTGTTTTTGCTCTTTCCAACTTTGCCCAACTTTGTAGTGGATTTCGGAGAAACTGTTAATTCTGCTATCATCAGCACGGCAAATATAGGTAGCTTTCTATTCTATTCTATTCTATTTTTTTTCTATTCTATTCTATTCTATTCTATTCTATTCTATTCTATGCAACTGTATGAAGCCAATATATATATAATGCTTTTTTGTTTTTGACAGTTTCATTTCATCTATTAATTTAAAAATCATTTTTGAATTTCAAGCCTTCAACACATTCAGAGACAGAGTTGTGATGAGGGCTGTTTAGTGCGAGACAGGATGTAAAACAACAAAATAATTAAGTTTCAAAATTAATTTTGAAAATTTTTTTAAATTTTTACCACATGTAAAAATATCTCTAGTTTTCTAGACATGGAGACATCTGGAACAGGCCATCACACACGTGTGTGAAGGTCACAGTAATTAGTATTCCAGATGTTTATTGGGAACAAATATGCACTATATACAGTATGTACTGTGGACCAAAGACAAAAATTACCATCCCAATTGTTATCAGCAACAAGTCCAAAAGTCAGAGTTTGTGATTGAATCAGCACCTTTGGCAAAGGTCAATTGTACCTCTTTGATGAAAACCTTTAATGCAGATCAGTACTCCGCTCCTTGAGGGCCGCTGTCCCGCATGTTTTTGATGTTTCCCTGCTTCCACCTGACTCAACGGCCCACTAGGACTGGAATCGAGCACCCATGTGTAAAACAACATATACTGCTTTCAAGATGGCGGCTTTTTCAGGGCATTTTTCAAAACGACAATGCAAAACCACATTCAGCGCACATTACTGAGGCATGACTGAGGAAGAGGGTACGGATACTGGACTGGCCTGCCTGCAACACAGAATGTTTGGAGGATTTAAAATCACAAAATGTAACAACAATCCCATACTGACGCATGTTTGCCAGAAGAATGAGATGAAAAAGCAGTTAAAACGCTTCTCTGCCTGTTATTGTCCACAATGCCAAAACTCCAAACACCTGTTGAGAGCTGTGGATAGAACAGTCTGAAAAGAAATTTAATTCAAAGGAAATGTAAGAATAACTAATTCTAATTAAAGCTGCAAGCAGCGATGAACGGGCCCTCGCACTCACGGCCACCGCCCCCCATAAGCATATCAGAAATGACACCACCCACGACTTCCTATGTCAAACCATTGAAAAGTTATAGCAGAAAAAAGGGACAACCAATCAGAAGAAGGGGCGGGGATAATTCAGGCCAATGAAGGTCAAGGACTCCATACAGAATCTGATGACACCACCCACGACTCTCTATGTCAAACCATTCAAAAGTTATAGCAGAAAATCGGGACAACCAATCAGAAGAAGGGGCGGGGCTAATTAAGGTCAACGAAGCTTAAGGACTCATTACAGACTCCCATGACACCACCCACGACTCTCTATGTCAAACCATTCAAAAGTTATAGCAGAAAATCGGGACAACCAATCAGAAGAAGGGGCGGGGCTAATTAAGGTCAACGAAGCTTAAGGACTCATTACAGAGTCCCATGACACCACCCACAACTTCCTATGTCAAACCATTCAAAAGTTATGGCAGAGAAAAGTATTCTAGGGGGCGCTGTTGAGCCGTTAGGCCACGCCCATTAATGCAAACCATGAAATATCAAATTTATCACCAAGTCTGGCTTGCATGCAAAATTTGGTGACTTTTGGAGAACTATCAAATATGGACCAATCAGATGAAGGGGAGGCGCGCTTTTTGGCATCTAGCGTCGTCACGGTAACACTTTTGAATGAGAAAAGTAATGCGCATAGTCGAAAGATGGAAACGCACATTTTGATGTATAACACACCTGGGTGCACGTTACGGTTCGGGCCGTATTAATTGCCGAAGGAATGGCATAAATTGCGCCAAATTTACACAATTATTTCAAAATGGCTGACTTCCTGTTCGGTTTCGGCAATGGCGCCAAGAGACTTTTCTTTAAGTTGCGACATGATACAGGTGTGTACCGATTTTTGTGTATGTACGTCAAACCGTATTATGGGGCTTGAGGCACAAAGTTTTCCGGGGGGCGCTGTTGAGCCATTTTGCCACGCCCATTAATACAAACCATGAAATATCAAATGTATCGCCAGGCCTGGCTTGCATGCAAAAATTGGTGACTTTTGGAGAACTATCAAATATGGACCAATCAGATGAAGGGTGGCGCGCTTGTTGGCGTCTAGCGTCGCCACGGTAACACTTTTGAAAGAGAAAAGTAATGCGCGTAGTCGCAGGATGGAGACGCACATTTTGATGTATAACACACCTGGGTGCACGTTACGGTTCGGGCCGTATTAATTCTCGAAGGAATGGCATATATTGCTCCAAAATTACGCGATTAATTAAGAATGTTCAAAATGGCCGACTTCCTGTTCGGTTTCGGCCATGGCGCCAAGAGACTTTTCTTTAAGCAGCGACATGATACAGGTGTGTACCGATTTTCGTTCATGTACGTCACACCGTATTCTGGGGCTTGAGGCGCAAAGTTTTTTCGGTCTGAACCAACCAGATGAAGGGTGGGCGCGCTTTTTGGCGTCTAGCGTCGCCACGGTAACGCTTTTGAAAGAGAAAAGGAATGCGTGTTGTCGCAGGATGGAGACGCACATTTTGATGTATAACACACCTGGGGGCACGTTACGGTTCGGGCCGTATTAACTGCCGAAGGAATGGCATAAATTGCGCCAAAGTTACACGATTAATTCAAAATGGCTGACTTCTTGTTCGGTTTCGGCCATGTCGCCAAGAGACTTTTCTTTAAGTTGTGTACTGATACAGGTGTGTAGAGATTTTCGTGCATGTACGTCAAACCGTGTTGTGGGGCTTGAGTCACAAAGTTTTCCGGGGGGCGCTGTTGAGCCATTTTGCCACGCCCATTAATGTAAACCATTAAATATCAAATTTTTCGCCAGGCCTGACTTGCATGCAAAATTTGGTGACTTTTTGGGCACGTTTAGGGGGGCAAAAAGGCCCTCCTTTCGTCAGAAGAAAAAGAAAAAGAAAAAGAAAAAGAAAAAAAAAAATTCCTACAGATACAATAGGGCCTTCGCACTGAAGGTGCTCGGGCCCTAATAACTAACATTTTTACACAGATGTTAATTTTACACTGCCATAGATACATGCACTTACAACAGCAATTCACCAAAAAAGAAAAAAAGTTGAATAGAATGTGAATTAAAAACAGACTGTAATGATTTGCAAATCCACTAGAACAGAGAAAACGTGAAATTTTCATACTAATGAAATGTATCGGGTTTTTTTTTTTTTTTAAAAGGGGCAGGTTATTTTGAATTTAATGGTAGCAGTATTTTTCAAATTATTTGTAACCGTGTGATGTTTACCAGATTCCTGCAACCTCTCTTCCTTTAATAACTGAGGAGACCCAGTTGCTGGAGTCACGGGAGGTGAATGTTGTCCTGTCCTTGTCTTGCTTTCCTCTTTATATTCTTCATTTATGAAATGGCAAATGTTTTTCAGTGGGTGAAAGTTCTGGACTGCCGGCAGCCCAGTCCAGCACCCAGACTCCTTAACTATCAAGTTAATGGTGCAGCGTGCAGTTAATCGCTGTGCTGCTGAACCATTCCAGTCCTTCCCTGCAAGTTGGCTGATAGCAGATTTCAATCCATTACCAAAGACCATAGAAAAGACTGAAGAAAACACTTGAGAATGATGCTCCTAACTTTGTAAGACAAAATGTAATACATTATTTATTACTTGTTGTGGAACATTGAAATAAATAATTTGCGCACCTGATACACACAAGTGCAGCATATAGAATGAATAATCTGATGAGCGGGTAGGTGTGTTCTGTTGCACCCGTTGCATCTATCTGTCTGTCTGTCTGTTCTTTTGTTCTATCAGTCATTCTATCCATCCATCTATAGATCGTTCTATCTATCGTTCTATCTGTCGTTCTACTGTATCTATCGTTCTATCGTTCAATATTGCTAAAGGGAACAGAACTGACTGTTATGAGTTTCCATCCGGGGATTTTTGAGGAGTTTGATGTGGAGAGGAATGGACTCGACTACGAACAAATTCTCTCTTTGTGCACTGTAAAGACCCACACTGTACCTTTTTAATATGTCTGTTTTCAGTATTCTCAGCATAGGAAATCCTGCACACGCCAAGACTTGCATATCAGGTCTGCTGAGAGCGGAGTTATAAATATCTGTTAAAAGTGGGAGGGATGTATTTTGTTTTTTTATATCTATAGCTTACTTGAGACACAGAACAAGACTTTCATTCATCAAGTAAATTAGTAAAACCTAAATTAACACTCGATGAATACTGTAAAAGTGGTAGACACAACAGACTGGTATTAGTATAAGCAGCATGGTGTTAATACGACAAACCCATCCACCTCCGTTCACACCCTCAGATGCAGCACATTCATGAACATGCACTCAACACACTCTGAGGACAACTTGTTAATACCACAAATACTTTCCTCGCACTACACTGGCCCAATTCATTCCAGTTTTAATCCACTCTGTGCTCTCTGTCTAACTTGAACCTAGTTTCTTTTACACGTCTAATTCAGATTGAGTTAGTGATACTGGCTGCAAGAGGCTAGTAACAAACAACCTTTGCTACAACTACTTACTTAAAAGTGACTCTGCGTTCCAGCGTCTGTGGCGAGGTCAATGCTCCCCCATGATTTGGCAGCATAAAGCTAAGAAGGGCAGGCTGCGATGCCAACATTCAGCCAACTGACTTTTACCTGGTTTTCATAGTTTTCATTAAGAGTGCATTGACTCAGATGTGTTAAAGTTGAAAACATGTGGGCAGGAAGTTCCAAGCGTGCCCTCTGGTTTGGGCTTATAGTTACTGCATGTGAGTGCGGATGTCCTTAGTTTATCTGTATGGGTTTCCTCCCACAGCGAAACCCTGGGACTATGAAGACCTTCTGCGTGTGCTTAAGTTCAGTCCACACAAAGCATTTCCCAGCTTTGCTGCACTCTGTTCAGTATTCATGTGGGATCTACGTCGTAGCCACGATGTTGACTGAGTGCAGAGCTGTTTATTTGAGCTGAAAGTAAATGTGTCGTATGCAAGATCATCCAGCACCGTTGCAATAATAATCCACCTTTACAGCTTTATTTATTTATCTATTTATTTGTATTTTATTATTTTTGAACTCCCATTTGATAAATCTACTCGTGCACAGCTCTTCATCTTCATCCACTACTCTTCCTTCTTTCTAGAAAGCTCGTGGTTAATATTTTATCTGTTGTCACATCTCTTTACCCTGCAGGACATCGCTGAGTGCTAGCAGTCTTTGCTTTTTCTCTTTCTTTTCTTTCTAAGCAAACACAAGCTGTTTAGTTTATTTGGCCCAAAGGACTGCGCTTGCATCTTTGGTCGGGTAAAGAAGTCTGGCCACACACAAACACTGTTTAAGGTTTGTGATAAGCGAAACAGTTATTGCACTATCAGCACATCATTGTCAGCACACAAATGCTTGTTCATCTTTGGACTGTAACGCCGTCTGGTTTCAGGGCTCCACAGTTTTCAGACGGTATCTTGAGGAGAATGCAACAAATGAGACGAGGGCAAAGTCCTGGCAAACGTAAACAAACTGTAGCAGTGTGATGAGGTTTTGCAGAGTTTGGTTACTAACACTGAATTGCATGATTTTAGGACCAAACAAACAGAAAGCATAATTCAAGGCTGTTAAGAAAGGAAAAGAGACTCCACATCAGAATTTGACGGGTTCTTTTTTTGCCTGTGCTTCATCTCAGTTTTATCTGTAACCAGGTTAACAGACATATAGACTATAGAAACTAAAAACAAACTATTTCTATTTCCGCTTCAACATGTTGAAAGAATGAATTTACCAAATCCATGACAGTTCAGCAGCAAATCATTTAATTTATTCTTTCTGTTTACAGTAATCATGTAGCCTATTGCTGTTAAATAAGAAATCAATCTATAAAGTAAATAAGTTCCCTGCAATCCACTAATTTACATCTAAAAAGGAAACCCAACAAGTAAAACTTTTAGACCTTAAATAAGTGCCTGGCCGTTTTAAATACATCAATTGAGAAAAGATTAGATATTATGATTACTTCAAAGATTTTCAAAGTTTATCACAAGACTTTCTGTCGTTACTTAACCCGGTGATTACGTCATCCACCAACTCCGGACAGCTGCCGTTTCTGTTTTGATCTGTTTTCAGCATCTTAGTGATGTTTTTTTTCTGATAGTTTCCAGTAAAAAGAAAAAAAAAGACCACCAGGGAAGTACGTCTTCACAGTTTTCTTAAATAGCAGAAGAGCAAAGACTTTACAGATGCCTTGGCTGTGCTTTCTCTGTATCTTCGTTGATTTAAAAACCTTTATCAACTAAAACTAAAAGTATCAGAAACAGCGTGGTGCGTTTATGTATTAAAGACCTATCATGTAACATCAAGACTATAATTAAGTGTCGCCCCTTTTCTAAGTACAGTCTATATGGCAGTGAGCCTTGTTTTCTAGCAAGTCTAACTCAAATATAATACTGTGGCAAATCCTTGTGACACAATGTTGCAGGATTAGTACTGTTGTAATTCAGCTCATTGTGGTATGTACATGCTCCCGCCAGGTACTCTGATTCTTCTTGAACACACCCCTTTCCAGAATCCTGACTCTCACAGTTTCCCACAGAGCTCACAAGTGTGACTAGTTTTTCCTAAACTTTATGTTGTCATCTATACTGTACATACCTTGAAATCCATAACATAGTTGAAACAAAAAGAAACACAAATCCACCAGAAATCATCAGCTTGGATTTGAGTTTATACTAAGAAGCTCAAGTCATTGCTCCAACCTTTGTCAAGTGTCCTCAATCAAAGCATCAGTCCGTCTCGGCTCGCTACACTCTGTTTATCTTGGAAAGCTGATGACCGAAGAGCTCTGTACATCAAACACTCCTCCGGTCTCCTCCGGCGACAATGGAAGGCAGCTGCTGGACAGACACCAGAGACTTTGTCTCCCTGTCTTCTTCACGTCTCTCTTTTCCTTTACCTTAGTGTGTATTTTCAGTATCATCTTAATTTTTGTATTCACCACTCACCCTGGGATTAAATTGAGGGCAAAAGGAAATCATATTTATCTTTCTGTAGGTTCCAAAGACCGGCAGACCGGCAAAGTCCACCTTGACAGTGATTGACAAACTCAACACACTAGTTGGTCTACTCCAATTTTCAAAGTGCTTCATATGGTGACTAAATAAATTGGGAGCCATATTTCCAATTTGCGCTGTTGTATCTGTTTACTTAGTGGTTGCACGTGTGAAGGCCTGATGTAGACGATGCAGACAAATAACACAAATAACCATCATGTCTGCAATTAATCCTAATCCGGACACCTTCAGTCATTGTGTTAAGAATACATTTAAGAATACATTTAACTGAGTTTAAAGAACATTTTAAAGGTTTTCTTCAGTGTTATTGCTTCATACTGAGTAAAAATTTACCCAACTCAAATAAGAGCCGGGTTTTGCACCCATGGTAGTTTCTCTCATTTCTAATTTTCCTAGATCCCTCGTTACATTTACTCTCTTTGGAACACCGTCACTTTTTTTCTGCAAAATTGAATTGCTACATAGTTAAAACATCATCAGCCCAACATGGAGAGGACATGCTTATCTTGACAAGCTTGGAGATCATGATTAAATATTTGCCTTTTTGCGATACAGAGTCATTTAATGTGAAAACTGCTTAGACATTCAGTCCGGTGCAGATGCTGTAATAAGGGGAAAAGAGTTGGAAAAGTAACCAGGTTTGGTTGCATGGTCACTGAACTGTTTCACAGCAACAGTATCCAGTTTTTACAGCATTACTGTCAACTGTTACATACCTTTAAAAGTTGATTGTGTGCGATATGCCATATAAATGAGCATATTGATAACAAATTCATCCTTAATATTGACGATTTCTTTGATTTGCACTTTTTGTTCTCCCTATCTTTACATTTTTAGAATTGCATTTTTCTAAGGGAGATGTAGATTTATTCATTTCTGTAGGTGCTTCAGTCCCATTTAGGGTCATGAGGTTGTTCCGCAGTCTTTCTCAGCTGTCACTGGTTGAGAGGTGAGATGCAGGGTTCATCAGGTTGCTAGTCCATCACTGGCCGGGATTTGTAGATAAATTGAACAAATAATGATGCAGTTCAATTTTCTTTACCTCGAAAATGCATTAAACAAAGCTTCTGAATGGAGAAAGTTGTTCATATTCACACATGATTACACATCTTTAAGTATGTGCTGAAGGTGATTTCTTGCTTCTTTTTTGATAATGAATTCTGAACTGCTTCTTAAAAACTTAAGAACATTGCAACTTTGTTCATAAAAGTTTTCTTTTGCCTCCAACTGAAGCCAAGGCCATCATGAATCTGTTCAGAAGAGATGTCATGACCACAAAGAAGGAGAAAGAGAAGGAGATCCGGTATGAGGACCCCCCAGACGGAGGCTGGGGTTGGATGGTTGTGCTGCACTGTTTCCTGGTATGTGGGATGCAAAAATAACATTAATAATAATAATACAATACATCTGTGTACTGCACTGAGGTAAGAACATATCCATTCATTCTCATTTGTATGTATGTGCAGGTAAATGTCCTTGTGATGGGCACACTGAAGAGCTTTGGGATTTTCTTTGTGGCATTTCAAGATGAGTTTGGAGGCTCGTCAGAGAGCATCAGCTGGATAGGCTCCATCATGTCAAGTCTGCGCCTGTCTGCAGGTTTGAATAAAAAAAAACACAAACAAAATCCATCTCTGCTTTATATTTCTCCTTTTTAAGTCTCCTGTATGTCTGTGAACTGGGTTTCCCTCAGTATTGCTTAGATTAGATTAGAATTATTAGTAGAAACTACTTGTTTTAGCTGCGATGTATTCTTCAAAGAAGGGATGATAGCTAATTAGCTGTATGACTGTAATTGATGAATGGTAATCCAATCCCCTCTTCTGACTTGTTTCTCCCTGTCCCTCCTCACGTGTAGCACCCATTGCCTCTGTGGCCTGTGCCAAGGTGGGAACCCGAGTGACCTCCATCACTGGGGCACTGCTCGTTAGTGGAGGTTTCCTCCTGAGCATTTTCGCCACAAATGTGGTATTCCTCTACATCAGCATGGGAGTGGTAGTAGGTGAGTTGAAATGTTGTGGTAAACTGCAATTAGCATGATGATCCGAATAACACCTATTTCAGTTCAGCCGACACTCGTGTTCCTATGACTGATACCTGCTTATGCCATGCTAACCTTGTGTTCTTTCCTCCAGGAATGGGTTTTGCACTATTATACCAGGCCTTTTCAGTGGTAACAGCACTGTACTTCAGGAAAAGGCTGGCAACAGCGTATGCAATTGGGCGTTCTGGTATGGGTTTGACCTTTGCCCTCGCTCCATTCACCCAGCTACTTCTGGACAAATATGCTTGGCAAGGTACGCAGGACAAATCTTGAAAAGAGCCTTTGCCTTTCAGTGTGTGTGTTTGTAATATTTAACATTCTGAGCTCTCTTTTCATCCATAGGGGCAATGCTTATTCTTGGTGGGCTCATGCTGAACTTGGTGGCTTCTGGGATGCTTCTGCGGCCCATCTACGTGAAGCCGCCTGCTTCACACACTACCTCTTCATCCATCCAAAAGAGCCCTGCTGTTTCCATCAAGAGCTCTGCAGAGACTGAAAACTCCAAGAACTGTTTGTCCATCAAGAGTTGTGCAGAGACGGAAAACTCCAAGAACTGTTTGAGCGGCTCTGCTCATCTAACCAATGGCATCCTCAAATCAGACTCTCTCAGTACGCCTCCATCTCATACGGACACTGAGGACCTCGGGGGCAAATATGCAAAAGAACATGAGGAGCATTCATCCAACCCTGAACTGAACGGACTTGTCTTTGGTGACAGTAATGGTCATGATTCCCACCATGACTTCGGTCCATGTAAACCTATATCTCCAGACAGTCCAACAGAGCTCAATGGCAGCATGAACGGGTCCACCATTGTTGGATTGCCCTCAAGTGCCAGCTTGCCAAGTGAGTTAACTGTCAAAACAGCCAAAGTACTGGATTTCTCTTTGCTGAAGGACCCTTTCTTTTGCATCTACACTTGGTCATTGGTCTTCAGTCAGCTGGCCTACTTCATCCCCTATTTCCACCTGTCTGCGAGGGCCAGAACCCTGGGCATTGATGCCATGGATGCGTCCTTTATCATCTCTGTGGCAGGTGAGGTTCTCGTTAGTCAGTAGCACCAATCTTTATGCAAACTTAGGTTAGCATAAAGTTTGGAAAGACTGTGAAAATTTTTATTTTTTTTTCTTTTTGCAAATGTTTTCAATCTTTGCAATAAACATATTACATTTAATCTTCACAACAAACTAAAGGTAAGGATCTTTATAAAAACATGTCCTGTGCTACACAGAAATTCCTCTCTACGGCATGTTTCTTATGAGAAACAAAAGGATTATGACCTAAAAACGACTTCTGCGGTTAATGACAGGGAATAAAAATGACAGAAATTAATCTATGAATATTTTGCAGACAGAGAGCAATCAGAAAATAGCATAGTCACACTGATAACATTTGTCATAAGGTAATATTGTTTAAGCAATATTCAGTCACACCGACCAGCTGTGTGAAAAAGATGGATGGGTAGGTTTAGTAACTGCCAGTTTGACGTTCACTATTCAGCTATCACCAGGTTTGTCACCTTCTAGGGATGTGAGGTGGATCCAAGTGTTGGTATCTTTTGATTCACAAAGAAATCTGGATGTAATTGCATAAGCAGTGACCTCATAAGAGCCCCAATCTTTACTCTGTGATTGAAGATGTTGGTTACAGTTTTTGGATGTCGGGTTATGGTCGGCAAAAGATGCTTAACTGGTTTTGGTCCCATGACTCAAAGGTGTTAATGGCTGTGAAGCCACCTGGGTAGGAGAGCCAAAACCCATTTGGTGGCTTGTTTCTAGTCCTCTCTTTGTACTCGCTTTCCAGAATTTGTGCATTTTTGACCTAAAAAGAGTGTCCTTTATCCTTGAGATGCAGGTGGACGACTGAATATTGACTGATCAGCTGGCTGGTCTGTGTTATGCCGTGTTTTTCGGGAGTTGTTGTTTAGATACTCCAGTGTAAAGGTTTTGTCCAGTTTTTGTCTGAGGGTGGTGTTAGCTTTGCAGTGGACTGGCTTATGTTTGGAGAAGATCCTGCCACAAATGAATTGATTTTGGCAGCTCTTCTCCTTTTCCCCTCTTTTTAGTACTGTGCTCAAAGCAAGTGGAAGTGCTAACATTGCTATTGCATTGCTACATAGTTTCTAGATATACAATATGTAGTTGTAGCTGTAGGAGTTCAAGCCAGATACTTAAAGCTGAGATTTACAGTACATGCTCTGGGATTTACAAATTAATGCATTAATACAACATTAATAGTCTGATAGATGAAATGAAATCATTTTATTCATTTCATTGCATTGACTTCTGCTTCACTGGCCTCCAATGGAGAGTTGGCATTAGCAAGTTTGAAGTGAAACCTCTCATTATAATTTGAATATGTATATTGTGCACCAAAGATTGTCTAACTGTAAGGTGTGTTTTTTGCACAGTTCAAATTTGATTATATTTCTCCTTACTGATTTTTTAATACAGGTCAAAACTGTTAGGCTTTGTTGGTTTTAGTTTAATGCAGAAACTATCAAGCAGATCTTAGAGAGCTTTAGGGAGTGATGATTTAACAGACAGTGAACTCCTGTCTGCATGTCTCTGACTGTGTCTTCTAGAGGAGTTTTTTTCTGACAATCTAAGGAGGTAGATTCAGGTTTCTTTCAGTCTGGATCTCAGAAGTGATGCAAAGAAATGTTCAGTCAACTTTTAAGCATTAATTATTTGCAAGCTGCTAAGACTCTGCAGTCTTATGTAATGAATGTGCTTACATAAAGGCTGAACTTTACTCTACTGGCCAGGACGGGTGGGTTCAGCAATATGCCATTGACGAGGTCCCTCCATATGAGCAGAAAAAAGGCATTCACGTTTTGACCATCAACCACGTGTACATGTAAATCTGTCAGTGACTGAAATGAGAATGTGGTTTTCATTCACTTGTGTTTTAATATGTGTGTAATATAATGATAAGTATATTTACAGTGGTTATCATCTGTGACTTAATTCATTCATGACTTAAATGAACCAAAGATGCACAAACAATATTTTGAAACTATCGTGGATAGAAGTTAACTCATGTCACTTGTGGTTCGGTTGTGGGATATAACATTTTCGAAAAATCCCTAAAACTGCCAATATCTTACAGAAAACCACACATTACTGCTCTTAATATAAATATGTGTTCACAATGGCACAAAGATTCCATAATTTATGGCAGTGAATGCTCGACAGGCCATCTGAACTTTGGCTGCACATGTTTGTTGGTGTATTAGATCATTAAGAAAGAATTAACTTTAAGTAAGTGTGTGGAACATCTCCCCTTAAGATGGTTATAATCAAAAATATAAATCAAAAATAAGATAGATAGATAAGAAAATATAAAATACTTTGTGGCCTTCAAGTGATAAACACTGAAGATTCAAGTCGTATTACACTGCAGTATCGAAATTCACAGGAAACATGATAATAAGGTAAAAGAGCTGCTTAACCAACCACTCTGTGTAGCTGCCATGAAGTTACAGAGGATATATTTGTCTGAATATTTTGTTCCTCTGTTGAGCTTTGTACCACCAAGCAGCAAGACAGGAAGATTTTTCTGGCACATTGACTCCGTCACGTTCTCTGGTCATGTGCACTGTAATAGAGGAGAGAAAGAGACAGAGCTTAAGGCACGGGGGTGCCACCCACACTACAAAGCCACCATCCCATGGTGCCGCTGTCCCCCTTTTTCTTACCCAGCGTTGTCGTCTACTTGGCTAGAAAGAAAGAGAGGCCACTGTCATCCGGGTCACTATGTTCGTCAACCCTCAGCCTTCAACACTGGAGCTGACTGGAGTCGCTAAGCAACAGCTAACTGAGTAAAGATATTGGCGTGGCGACAAGAGGGGCTCCCAGCTTTGTTCCAGTCCAGTTCTGAAGTGGCTGATACTTTGCAGAGGAGCACAGATGCAACAGTGTGTACAAAAAGGAAGAGGCGAGGCAAGCCTCTTCAGAGAAGCTGGGAAAACCAACACCACTTTTATAAACCATTGTTTTTGTCATGTTATAATAATGCCCCTTCGTTATAGCAGAATTATTGGCATTTCTATGTGCCACGTAGCCCCTAGGATCTTTTAACATCCGGTGGGATTTATAAACGGTAAATGCTGTACCGGGTCACTCGGAGGGACTGTGTTATGACTGGTATGCAGTGTTAACATAAGCTGGGTCAATCTAGCTCCAACCTTAAAAACTTCATTTTACTTGATGACAGCGAGGAAGGAAATGAACAGAACCAATGTCCCTGATGCACTTGGCCTGACGTGCTGCTACTTGGAGAGGCCAAATTTATACAGTTTTGTGCAGAGTTTGAACAGAAACAGCTGAACCAACCTGCTGAGGCTAAAACACACAAACAAACTCACAACTTGTCTTTATGCAAGCAGGGGACACTCCAGGATGTGCCTTGGATCACAAAAGGAGACTTTCTAAACATTGCACAGCTGCCACATCTTTGAAACCCCAGTTAAGAAAGATGTTTTAGGTCCTGTTAGGTAAGAGGAGCAGAGGTGTTCACTGATTAGGCATTTCATTGTTAATCCAGGCTGCTTTCAAAGCCTTTTAGATGGAAGGCATGCTTTATTTTCACAACTCAGCCTCTCTTTCAATCAATGTAGTTGAGAGTTAGTCTAAACATACCGGTACATATTTTTGGCAATCTCAAATTCAATAGGACCTGACATGGTTTGGAGCTCAGTGTTGGTGGATAAAGTCTGTGGTGTTGTGCTGCAGAGGCAAAGGATGGGTTTCTTTGATCTGTACCAAACCAGTTTGTTTCATTGATCAATAGATCAGCCCTCCCTGCTTGTAGCTATTCCTGCGACGGTCAATATATCACTGCAGTTTCTGCTTGGCCTATCACATTCCAGTTGACCTCTGCAGAGAGCCATCTATATCTGCCCAGTCATCATACCCAAGCAGATACAACAGTTGAACAAGAAGGTGCTTACAATCAGTAGTATGCTTGCTGTCATAATGCAGACTCTAACAGATGAGTATTTACATGCCAGAGAGCGAGGGTGTAGAAACACACGTCACTTAGATCTGTGTAGTTCTTTGGAAAGACATAATTTCCCTTACATTCTGTCTTTCATCAGGTCCCAGTCAACCAGCTCAGACATGCATACATCAACTTATATCTGTCTTTGTATTTCCCAATATCCTCTGTATATATTCCACAGGACATTAAGGATATACTCTGCAACAATCCATCTGCCCAGCTTGAAAATATTGAAGAAGTAGTAGTATCAGAAGCAAGGACAAAAACTAAACCCATCATATTTGTTCTGGTTCACATCGACTCAACGCACAGATACATTTATGGAGAGGTGTTCTTTAGGCTGTGGCGTAGGGTTTTCCCACTATGACTTACGTTGTTGGTACAATGTTAGCATGAACCACGTTTTACACTAAGAACCTACAGTTGATGCCGCATGCTTGTCAGTTGTGTATCAGTTGGCAAGGCAGAGTTTTACTTATTTGTTCTGTCAATAGACCCGCGGGTGTCAGTGGAATGTGTCCTATAGACTCTATAGAGTGATGGGTGTTAATACAAAATGTTGCTTAAGTTTGCCTGCCTGAACAAGTCCACAGTGTGGACTGCTTTGCTCTACTTAAGCACCAATTTCTACTTTGTGTCCCAGCAGGATTATCTCAACAACATAGAACAAATATGATGGAGGTTGTATTAAAGAAAATATTAATAATTGCGGAAGATAGAAAGGTAATCCATACAACAGATGATAATGTAATTCACTAAAATAAAGGAGATTATCATCTCTGTAGTGTAATTTGCATAGTGAAATGACTGCAGCCACACCCTAAAAATCCACCAAAAACTAATCATCAAAACTATTGGTGGACTTACTCATAACATGGCTGCATATTTAACTCAGTACCTGCATGGACATGGATTTCTCTCTCTCTCTCTCTCTCTCTCTCTCTCTCTCTCTCGCTCTCTCTCTCTCTCTCTCTCTCTCTCTCTCTCTCTCTCTCTCTCTCTCTCTCTCTCTCTCTCTCTCTCTCTCTATATATATATATATATATATATATATATATATATATATATATATATATATATATATATATATATATATATATATATATATATATATATAATAAGGTTTCCTTTTTTATTTTATTTAGAAATATGAAGCTGTTTACGTCACTTCACAATTTTTTGGTTTATTGTTTGGGAATTTTTATATTTTATTCTAAATGTTGCATTTATTTTTCTGTCCTTTGCCTCTTTTCCAGGTATCACGGAGACCATTGCCCAGTTGGCCTCAGGCTGGGTGACAGACAGGAACCTATTCCACAAATATAACTACCACAAAGCCTATCTTATCCTCTGTGGGGTGGTCAACCTGCTTTCCCCACTGGCGACCTCCTATATCCTGTTGATGGTGTACGCAGTCTTCTTCGCCACCTTCTGCGGTGGCTACATGGCTCTGCTGCTTCCTGTTCTGGTAAGGACCTGTCTGAGCATATTATTCTTTTAAACAATCTAACAATCTTTTTTTCCAATTCTGGATGGATTTAATGCTTTTATTTACAGGTATTTCTAGAGAAACAATGAAAAACAATGCAAAGGCAAGATCTTTTGACTTATATCTTTATAGGGGTTGCCATTGTTGTTGTGGATTATTGTTGTGCTGTACACTTTGATTTGGCATAGGTTATACATCAGAGAGCCTTCCTAACACAACCCATTTTCCGGGCTTGAGACTGGCACTTTGGCCTGGATCGCACCCATAGACTGCTTTAAGGAATGTATGCAGCATTAGGTCACGTGACCCATTGGTTTCTGAAGAGCGACTTTGAAGCTTCTTTTTCTTCATACAGCTATGATGCTCGTTAAGCCAACGGGAACAAACTTTGGCTATCAGCTCCTTCAGCGGACCCCCGCCAAAATATCTGTCGACAGAAACTTACAGCAGAATATACCGTTTAACATGTTGACTCAATGGCAGATTAAAAAGATTGAGTGTTTACACCCCAGCCGGCAGTCAACTTCCCTGTAACTCATGCTAACTTGGAGCATGTCGCAAGGCAAGGCAAGGCAAGGCAGGGCAAGGCAGGGCAGGGCAAGGCAAGGCAAGTTTATTTATATCCCATAATTCAACAACAAGGTGATTCAAAGTGCTTTACAAAGACATTCAAACATAAATAAAAAACATGATTTAAAATTTAAACAAAAAAGAACAATATATATAAAATTGGGTAAAATCAGAAAAAAAATATATATATATTATAAAAAAATATAGAATATGAGTTTCTAAACAAGTTTAAAAGTAACAGTGCAGGTTTAGAGCTTTACTCCAATGCAACTGAGAACAAGTGTGTATTCAACCTGGATTTAAATACACTAAACATTTCAGCTGATCTGAGGCCTTCTGGGAGTTTGTTCCAGACCTGTGGGGCATAGAAGCTGAATGCAGCTTCTCCATATCTGGTTCTGACTCTGGGATCTGATTAAAAAAAAACAGATCCAGAGGGGGACTAGGGGTCTGGAAGGTTTATCCTGGGTTAGGAGGTCACTGATGTGTTTTGGGCCTATACATTCAAAGCTTAATAGACCAGCATCCGAACTTAAAGTCTATCCTGTGACGGACAGGCAGCCAGTGTAAAGACCTCAGAGCTGGACTGTTGTGGTCCACTTTTTTGGTCTTAGTGAGGACTCGAGCAGCTGAGTTCTGAATGAGCTGCAGTTTTACTGACTTTTTAGGAAGACCTGTAAAGATGCTGTTACAATAAGTAGTTTATCCTGGTCCTGCATCAGATCTTTTAACCTTGATATATTCTTAAGGTGATAGTAGGCTGACTTTGTTATTGCCTTTATGTTTTTTTTCCAAATTTAGGTCTGAGTCCATCACTACACCCAGATTTCTGGCCTGGTTGGTGGTTTTTAGGTGTATAGATTACAACTCTGTGGTGACCTGTAATCGTTTCTTTGGCTCCAAAGACAATTACCTCAGTTTTGTTTTTGTTTAACTGGAGAGAGTTGTGGCACATTCAGTCATTAATCTCCTCAATGCATTTACCAAGAGCCTGCCTCGGTCTCCTGGTGAAATTGTAATATATATCTGTGTCATCTGCATAGCTATGGTAGTTTATTTGGTTGTTCTTTATGATATGCGCCATTGAAAGCATGTAAATGTTAAACAGAAGAGGTCCCAGGATGGAACCTTGGGGAACTAAAGCAGGTTGTCGTTCGTCATCGTGTTTAGCTGATACTGGGTTATTACAAACGACTGGTTGCGTCGCCAAGCATAGCATGAAAATCACAGATGAGGAGGTGATAGTGGTTAACCAGTGTCTAAACCGACTATCAATCAGTTATATTAGAAATAAATGTAATGCTTTATATAAACTCCCCTGGCGTGGTACAACAAAATAAATCCTACTCCTCAGTTGTCATAGATGTGAAATTGAAGGATTGAGACCAAAACGTTTTTTGGAAGCAGGCTGTAAATATGTTTATTTTCTCTTTAAAGTTGGACATTTAAACATGGCAGTTAATTGACTCCCTTCTTGAGTCACCCGCTAGCGGCCAGTTCAGGAACTGCAACGAAACTTAGTTCCGCATGAGCAACCCGGAAGTTAGATGGTTGATGCTGGGTCTCACCAGGAGGGGAAGCACAAAAATTTAGATTTTCTGTGCTTCTACTTTGTCCTTAAGGTGGCCTTAGGTCCAACTGGGAGGTTTCAGAAGTGGAGCGTTTCTGCCGATTGTCTTGTAAAATCTCTTCCAATATGTTAAAATAGACCTTCCGCCGGTCTGTCACGGACCAGGTCCGTCTGTTCTGGGATGCTTCTACACCACACTACGGTGGTGGGAGTAACTCCTGACTCCCACTGGATGCGGCAGCGCTGCGGTCAGCCAGAAAGTCAGAAAGTAAGAAGTCAGTCAGGAAGTCAGAAACAAATCCAGTAAATCTTAAAAATAAAACACCTCAAGTGGGCTCTGACTCATACATCAACATCACATTAACCTGTGATGGTCATAGGTGAGCAGAATGTTTTAGAAGGGATATGAACCACATATGAGGAAAGTTCATTTTAGAAGTTTGAAAAACTCATATTATTTGACACTTAAAATTATTTTTAAATATATAATTCCAGAAATGAAAAGGCACAGCTAGGATCAGATTACTTTGTGATTCTCATGTATAGTTACAGATGAGACATGGTGAAAAATACGTCTGTAAACAAGTCAATTTTGAGATCATGATCTCAACACCTCCAGGTAAACTCATAATCTCACAAATCTTGCCATGCAGGCAGTTCTCGCAAGATATACACGGGCACATGAATGCATTCAAATAAATTCTGCCCTTTTTTGTACAAATTCACACAATTTCCTGACATTTTCATATCATGTTTGCTGGTCTGTGGCATACTTAAGTCAAAAATACCACAAACATACAGTACAACATCTCCACTTTCAATCACAAGTGTATTTTTTTATACTAACTGTTTTTATGGGCTAGTTAGAGTTAGCCATTCAGCTCAACTACATCTCACTCTTCCACAGTGAATAACTTATTTGAGATCTGAGCTATACCTTTGTGTTACCATGCAAATATAAAGTTTGATGAAACCAAACTAAGCCTAAGAGCTCACACTAGCACATGCAGGAAATCAAGGTAACATATATTACAAAGAAAGTACTTGAATGACAAGTTTGTCCACGAAAACTTAAATTTCCCTGGTATTCAATGCAAAAGTCCCTGTCAGTCTACATTTAGGCTCAATGAACCCTGGGTTTAACTGGAGCTCTATTCTTCTGTGTTGTGTTTATGTTTTAAGAGGCTAATGCTAAGAACTATTCCTTATATAAGCTACTTTGCACTGATGGTTAAAAGTTGTTTCTGCTTATGATGCATTCAGGTACACAGAGGAAATAGGATTTCTGAGAGGGGGGTGCCACTTAGGAGTTGGGTTTCCTAGTAAAGATATATTCAATATATATTCAAATATCTATCTATCTATCTAGCTTCTATCCACTCTATCTATTGATCGATCAATCGATAGATAGATAGAATGGATAGAAGCTATTACATAATTTTATAAAGTACAGTATAAAGTGAACCCTTTACTTGAAACAGTGAGCATTGGAGATGTTTGCCAACTACGGTTATGGGTGGGACAACATGTTAAGTATTCAGTGTCTTTAGATCATATCACTCCCAAAAACAGAAAAAGAGCAGGTGGTTTGATTTCACCTGTAAGAGAAGGGGTGGTAAAGGCCAAGAGAATCCTCTGGGCCTAAGTAATGACATCAACAATAATAAACTGGGATTTTCTCTCGTGTTTTTTTCCCTCCGGAAAAACCGAACAGTGATTTATGTTTCAGGAAGCAATTAGATATAAGACAGGTATTTAACCGTAACTGACATAGTAGGAGTAGCCAACAACAATATCCTATGTTGATAGAAAAGGTGTTGCTCTGTTCCAGAACACAGAGAAAACAAAACAAAGAGATTGCTGTAGCTATGAAAAGTGGGTTCAAATCTGTTCTGTTCGGTGAATCATCACTGAAAACATTTGTCGTGTGAACATGTCGCCTCAAAACCACAGCATTTACTTCCCCAAGTTCATGTAAATGCTTTTCAGTAAACATGCACTTATTTTACCTGTTTCGAAAAATGTTGGTATCCAATTCAATATGAGCCAATATTTAAGGGGCACTTATATTATATTTAGCCAGTATTTTCAACTCAGTACATGACTGAGATAGTTTTAAATCATAGTATTTTTACTAACATTTTACATCACACCCCTCCTTTAATGGAAGATTGTAGAATTTACTTAAGATTGCATGTAAAATGTAAAAATACATATAGTAAATTGGAACTGCCCCTCCATTAAATCTCTCCAGCCTCATATGTCTCTGTATGACTTGCACGTTGCTAGAGTTGATTTAAATCAATGTGCAACCATTTAACTCTAATTGGTACAAATATTGAGGATACAAGTCTTATTGTATGAAGTGCTTAAGGATACATGTGTGCTTCTGCTCTGCAGGTTGATCTCGTTGGGTCGGAGAAACTCAATAACTCCATGGGCTTCTCCATGTTCTTTGTGGGCTTGGGTTGCCTCACAGGGCCCCCTTTGGCAGGTGAGTGGATCACTTCATAGGAAGCTTTCAGATTACTCAAATTTTCCAAATGCAATACATATGAATGTGTTTATGTACATGTTGGATGACAGCCATGGCATTTCTTTTCTAAAGTGATTTGTTACATACAGCCCAAAGTCAAGTGCATGCATGTTTCTGTGAAGGGAGTGAATGTGGGACATGATTGTCAGGCCTCCTTATGAGCATACATTTCTCACATTGTGCTGGAAGCACATATTTTCACTTGCATCCTGACATCCCTGTAGTGCCTCAAAGTTTGTATCTGCTTACCTGTGTACATGGAACTGCTGTGCCTCACGAAAACTGAAAGATTCAGAAGAGAAACAACATACACTGAGTGCCAGGCTCAGGGTGTACTGGAAAATTGTGTTTCAGGAACATGCACACAGAGGTTACAGGTCAAGTTTCTTCATGCCTTCAAGCAGGTCAAGTACACCCTGAGAATGACAGTACTGTATTCGTGGCGAGTTGGGATCACTCGCTGGCCTCAGTGACCTCATTTGGGAACAGTTTTTTGTTACAGTGCTTTGGTTATGTCAAATTGTTACAGAGTCTGTCTAATCATTTACGTATTTTCCATGTCAGATCATCTACCCTGGTGTCTTTAATATGTAAAACACCAAACACACGACCTACACAGTATGTCCGCCCATGATAAACATACGTATTCAGCCACACTTCTTGTCATTTAATATGCAAGGTGCTTCTAAGAAAATAACTCATCTTGCCCTAATTAGTAACATTTGGTTACCCAGTTACAGTGAGGGGGCTTTGTGTCTGCTGCCTCAGTCCCTCAGTGTTCCTGCAATCCATAAGCTGTTCTGAGGAAATTGCTGATTGAAACATGACTAACCATCCCCTTAAGGGTGGTAGCTACGTGAAAAGCTGGTTGCAGTCGGTCTAGTTCAAGTGAGAGACTAGACTGTACGTCGTCCTCCAGACAGCAGCATGCAAATTTCTCTATAAAGTTCTTGTTGTAAAGGTAGTGAGCTGACAGCTGCACCTGTGAGATTGACAAGATCATAAATAGAAGGGGATCCAGCTCGTCAGTCTCTAAATTTGCATGTTAAAGGTTTTGGCCAATCACCATCCTGTAGCAGTATTATTTTATGTATGATGTCAGTCAACAGTGCCAGCTTTTACTGATTGACTGGTTCCATGACTTATTATGTTTGTTGCACCAATGTAACACCTTTGAACAGTACAACATTGGGCATTTCCTTGTCTGACTAGATACTTGTCTTGTTCCATGTTAGCTTATTATTACTCAAAACTAACCACAAACTGAAATATAAAGAAGCTATCTCCAATGCTAAAATTGTTCTGTCCTACATATTACCATCATCCTTTCTCCCTTCTCTTCACTGCACCTATTATTATAGTTATAGTTTATTTTTCAACTTTTTTTTATATTTATCCTTTAAAATTTAAATATTTGTCATCAACAGCCTTCTCTATGCAAGGCAGTTTCCATTTCCCGGTAACCTCCCAGTATAATCTAACTAAACATAGTTTTCTATGAACACTTTTTTAATTTGGTTTTTGTCCACTTGATAGTACAGAAAAAGTTTTGGCATAAATCACAAGCAAACTGATGGCCCCAGACTCTGGATCCTCACCATGCGCATCCTTCTTGACCTTTTACACAAACTCCCGTCACATCATCCCCAACTGCCAAGCCTTTATTGGTATCAACAGCACAGCTCTCTCTTGACTTACCTCATACCTCTGCAGTCACACTATTCAATTAAAGAATCTCTCATCTCAACCCTTCCCTGTTAACAATGGTGTACCCCAAGGCCATCTATGGGCCCCTAATTTTTATCATTTACCTTCTTCCTCAGGGAGTATCTCTAGAAAATATTGTATTAATTTCTACTGCTGCTCAGATGACACCTTAATCCATCTCTCCTCCAAGGCTATCTCCACCTTCCATCTTCCTTATTCCTCCTTCTTTGACTTCATGAACCATTAACACTTGCTTACCTAACAACTTTCTTAAACTTTCTAGCAATAAAAACAGTCTTTCTACTAGCATCAAGTCTTGAATCTCCAAATCTGAACCGCTTTTCATTGTGCATTGTTAACTCCAACATCCCTCCTTCCTCTCAGGCCAAGAGTCTGAATGAGAGTCACAACACACATAAACATCTGCTTTCTTGCCCCTCTGTGACATCATCCACCCATGTACCTCACTCATTGCCATCAGTGCTCACATGCTGGTAAATGCTCTGAAATCCATTTTCATAATATTGAAAAAAGAGAAACTAAATCTCAGGTTATCAACAAAATGGGAAAATTGAGCCTCTTTCTAAAGATCTAACCCATGAATTCAAGGGTCTTCCTATAAGCAAAAACCTGTAATAACAATGGCCAGTGCAAAGACATAAAAGATACAACATTTTGTAACATCAATAAGTTCCACAGAATACTAAAAAAAAACAAACACTCCAAATGTTTGGTTTGGATTATTGAACCAAACAAGACGTCCAAAGATATTCCAGCTAATCAGAAGAAACCTGCAAACATTTTTTTCAGCCAGTACCGTGTGTTGCACAAGGAACCAATTAAACATACAAAGGCAAAAGGGATGTTTACCAAAACTTTTGCAAAGTCCAGTTCTTCTGGCCTTTCTGAAAAAAATGCTGTATGAGCAGAGGAAACCAATGCAGAGCTCTTTTTGACTGCAGTGCATCAGTCTATTGAGCTGGTGCAATAAAGCCCAGGAGGAGAACACACCCACAGGTTCATGCTGTGGGACAATTTGCTGGCTCTCCACTTTTGACTCATTAAATAGATCAAAGGAAAGATGTAGTTTCTTGCTAAATGTGTTAATAAATGTTAGAAAACTAGATGTGGGGTGACGGTCTGAGTCTGTCAGCGGGACAATGACCAACAAAACACATCCAACAGTTAAAGACGATGATTGAAAATGAAAGGATGCACTAGGGCCGACCTGAAATTTGTTGAAAACCTTTTGAAACAGATGAAATGTCCTTTACAAATGGGACTTAATCAGAGATTCATAATAATAATAGTTCTCAACAGGGCTGTAGAAAATTCAATGTCACTATTCAAGTACTGCTGAAATAATATTTGTGTATAGTGTGTAGCCATAAATCAATGAAAATGTTTCAGAGTGTATATTCAGACTTATATACGGTGTGGTTTAACATGTCAAATCAGCACTTTCAATTTGGTTTCCTATTTTTTTTTATAAAAGCTTAAGATAAGAGATACGTCTACTCTGAACATGTCGTTTCTGCTTTGCAGGCTTCTTGTACGACTACACCCAGACGTATGACTGTTCCTTTTATCTGGCGGGGCTCTGCTATCTGCTCTCCTCCCTCTCCTTGTTCATGGAGCCGCTGGCTCAGCGCTGGACGGCCAAGAGGAAACTGTGCCAGACCAAGAGAGCAGAGAGCAGCGGTAAGAGGAATGGCTGCTTCACCCCTGACCACCTGCAGAACGGCGCTGTGTAGGAATGACATCCAGGGAAGGCCTTCAATCTTGAACCAACATGCTCCCGACCACAGGCCAGCATACCTTGGACCGTGGACTAAAAGGTCGGGACCTCGGCCATGAATTTCAGCTGGAGCACAGCACTGGCCTTACAGTAACACGAAGAGAACAAGCAATAGTCTCAACATTTGATTTTGCAGAATCTTACAAAAAAAAAGCCAAAATTTATTTTGTTCTTGACAAATATCTTAGTTTGTCCCCTTTTTCTTGTTCTTCTCATCAGAGGTTTGAGCATCAACACTGAGATTAATTCCTACATAATTTATTGAAGGAAATTTTTTTTCCTTCAACATCACTATTCTGCAAGGAGCCAAGCTACGCAGTTGATCTCAAAAACCCGTCAGCTTTTCTATGATAACACTAATGGAAGCACATGTTCATGAGGATGAATGCAACACCTCGTGTCTTGAGAAGCCTTTACCTGTATCTATATACCTGTACTCACTGATATGCACTCTGGGCCAAGTTGTGATTATGCTGCATGACATCTTCTCTGACCTTTTACAGCCAGGTAGTCAAAATACTGAGCAACCATGTCTTTACAGCCTGCTCTTATGACACGTGTAATCTTTAATATGAAGCCAAAAAAAACTACAAAAAAAGCACAATTACTTTTGGAAAATGTATCCTTTTGGATAATTGTAAGCATGTTCTAGCATTTAACTTTCAGCTATGCACACTGACCCGATATTTATATCAGTAATAGTAATGATCTGGATGCTTTGTTGTCTGTCAACTACTTCAACATACTTTCCTCAAGAATCAGCATTTAGTTTTCTTAGTATTCTTTAGTTTTAAGTTCAGGATTTGGGAATAAACTTTTCTGTTTTAGCTTTTTATTTTCTTATAATTGTTTTCTAAAAAGGATTTTGGCAAATTTTGTCCTCCATTTGCAGTTCCTCTTTAACCCCTCTGTGCTCATTTGCACTTCAAATACCACCTCTTGCATTTGCTGACAATAGTTTTATGCATGTCAGTTATTTTGTAATCATATTTGAAGTTTTATGCCGTTTAGAGCCCTGAAGGTCCAATGGGTGACTTTTGCCAATGGGGCATTTAAGGGCAGTTGCTCAGCTGATGTTTCTTTAGACGCCTTCACAAACCCTGAATTTATGCTTTTTACAATCAAACTAATCCTCAGGAACCTCTGAACATGTTAACTGAAACTTTAACTGCTAACATACTCTCATATTTCATCTCTTATTTTTAAACTGACATTTAAACTGCTTTCAGTATATATAGGCCAGTTGAAAAACCTGATACTTTTTTTCCTCCTCAAAAGGCTATTGAACTACTTATAGTGACACCGAAAACAGCTGTCATTCTTGACAGTTTTTCTATGTGTCAGCAAAGACTTTAAACGTTCAACCATCATAGTTTCCTTGACTACTTTTATTCTGAAATGATGCAACTTGTGAAATCCTCTCACTTTTCAATGTCTCTCCTCAGTTTCTTCCAGGACTTAAACTTGAAATTGATAATCCCAAGTATTTCATCTTGCAAATCCAACCTACATCTTTACTTAAGATATTTTAACACCAGCTGTGCGTGGACTCCTCCACACAAGATTTGTAGCCTCTCATATGGTACAATTATCTATAGTTTATCATTCTGGTGGTCGCTAATGAAAACAGACATATAAATGGCCAATTAATGTCGATGAGAACGTGGTCATGCCTATCTCACTGCTTCTGAGCTGTTCTATGCAAATGCACACACACTTTTTCTTTGATTAAAGCGCACAAACTTTGCCTGCTGCAAATGTACCAGCTCCTGAGAGAGAGAGGGCCTGTTTAGTGGAGGGTTTGCTTCAGATTTTGATCGCAGTTGGACAGAGGGGCAAGGGACTTGATGAGCTCCACTGAACAGCAGGGTTGTTTTGTTTTGTTTGTTTTTTTGTCCTTTTGTGTGTAATTATGCGTTATGTTGTCAGCCTGTATGTCTGTAAATGTTGGACCAGCTGCATTGATAGTTGGTTGAATACCCTAAAAGATCTGTTACCCAGACTTTACAGTGCCTGCAAGCAGCCAATAACTGGCAATGCAAACTTACTAGTTTTTTTTTTACATTTATACTCGGGAGCCCGTAGGTTGCTAAATCTTTTTTTTTTTTTTTTTTTTTTATAATACTTTAGATGTTTTTGTGTTTTCGGTGGACTCCTTTTTTTTTCTACCACTGCTTGCCTTACAAGGTCATTTATCTTTTACTAACGTTCCTGTATTGTCAGCCAAAGATCCCCTAAGTTCCCTCTCTTTCAATGTTTTGCTTATTTCTGATATAATAGCGTGGCGAGTGAGTATAATTTTAACCTTTTTTGGGGGCCTTATTTGAGGATGGGCTGAAACTCCAGAGATGTGTTTTGTTATGCTGCCCTCTTATGGCAGAAGAAGGTTTCTACTCAAGGAATGCCACCTCAATTAGAACCAAATTATTCCCCCTCAACTCGCTTTCATAATACTGAGCTAGGCCCTTTGTATTGTTTCTATAACGACAGTCACGCACAAAAGCTCTTTTGACTCACGAGTTGCATTCACAACCAGTATGCTTTTGTGATTTAGACCCACTGGAACTTTTTGTACCATTTAAAAAAGAAGTCTTTTATGAAAAGTATTTTGAGGCTTTAAAAGTAGATTTGCTCATTATTTTTTTCTTTTTAGTCATGTGTATATGTTTAGGAAATGTATCCTTGTAAAATGTCTGATTTTTTTTCTTCCTTTCATAAAGTCTCAAACAGCTCTGATAAAGAAACGAGTGCTTTCTAAAGGCACTTTACCTCTTTACCTGACATCTTTGCTGCAACAAATGCATTAATGGGGGAAATCGCTATTTGGTTAATGCTCTGGTTTCTGGATTTGTTAACAGATTGACTTTAGAAGATATTTTTAACCAATCAAAACACTCTGTTCCAAGACTGTAAACTTAATTTTTAAGCCTTGTAATAAACTGATGTGTGACTGAATCTGTTATTGTGTGATTCAAGAAACTGAGGCCGGGGTCAAAAAAGCACAAGTCATACAACAAGTTGACATACTTTATTCATACATATAATAAATACACAAATAAAAAATACACACATCATTATTCATTTATATTCTAACATTCATGCTTGTATTTGATTGTAAAATTGAAAAAAAGAGGTTGTTTCTCTAGTATCCACTTTAAAATATTACACACTGTGTGACATTTCAGACTGTTAGTGAACTGTGTAGTCGACATTAACAGGTTACTTACAGTTAAGCCATGCATGGAGGTCCACTGTCCATCGCCACGCTGTCCGGTGGATGTCTAAAAATAAAACAAAACGTGAAATAATTTAAAGTTTTAAATGTCAGAAATAAAAAAGAATAAGGTCAAATATGAATGTTTTTATCTGTCACTTGATACCACCATAAGCTTCGCAGCAACCAGTTGAAAATTCATGGATATGTCAAATTTGTGACTTTTACCACCAATCCCACTGAATTAGATTGTCTTTCTCAAAAATGATGCAAATAGCAAGGCTGTTTTCACTTTCGTCATGAACTGAGTTTATTGTCAAATGTGATGATGAGTTGGCACCACAATTTAATAAATATGTGTAAAAGTACTTACATGGCTAGTGTGTCTGACACAGATGAGTAAAAAAATGATAAAATTGGTGGCACTGTGGCCAAAGTCTGTATAATTTATTGATTAAATGTTCATTGTATATGGCGTTTATATAATGGAAAAATAGCTTTAGCAAGTACTCGTGTAAATTTGTGAAGTAGTTTCTGCCCCTTATCTTCAATTTTGGGGCGAAAAAATAAATAAATAAAAAAGGCCCCTTAGAAGGCTTTTTTCTTTCTTTTTTTAAAAACTCACCTTTCAACATTTACACTCTTCCTGCTCAATTAATGCTCGGGTCAGGACCCAGTGATGTAAGGAGGGGGGAACTTACTGTTACTTGTATCTCTCTGTTAATCAATACCACAGCTCTTTGTACGTCCTGCATACATTCATAAATAGATGTATAGCACCACCTGTTAGCCGATTAAAAAGGTGAGCGATTGCGTACAGATTAAGTGTATATTCACATCTCTTATACTGTTTGTTGGATTCAAAACTCCATGAACATGTCTGTTCCATTAATCAGGTATATTGCACTTCACTTACTGGTGCTATCAGCTAATAGAAGTGTTATTTGAGTGAGGTAAACTATGAATATGGATGGTGGAGTCTACAGAAATTGGACTACAGGTTTGTTTGTGTGTGTATATATATATATATATATATATGTGTGTGTGTGTGTGTGTGTATAAATAACCAGCGACACACTAATGGAACAAAAAATAAACAAGAGATACCAGAATGTAATTAAAGAACTGGATTATACTTAGACACTGATGTGCACTAGTCCAGATTCCTTTAATACCTCTGTTGATAAAATCAAGGCTGCAGTTAATGATCTTGTATTGCCACAGATCAATTAATGTTGTTTTGTCTGAATTTATAATTGCGCATCAGAAAGTGACACTATACAATACTATTTATGAAAAACTTAAACTTTTGAGCAAAAGTAGCAAATATAGGTGGGGGGGGGGGGGGGGGGGGGGGCTCAAGTTTTCTAGACTAAGTTTTGTAATGAAGGAGTGACAGTGAATGTTGATACATTATACTTAAATTAATGTACCTTAAAATTATACTTGAGCACATGTTTATGATTAAATGAGGTCTTTACAAGCCACACTAGTCTTCCCACTGGCTACATACTCACCTTTACTTGTAGTGTTTTTTTGGGGGGAGGTCTGTGTGTATGTAGCATTAGTAAGTTTAATTTTACTGAAGATTACAAAAACTTACTAATATTTTGTCTGACATGAAAGACTTGGCAGCAGTAGCCAAATCAAAAGCTCATTTCATTTTCATTTGTCATGTTTTTTTTAGGTAAAGGTCAGCAAATACTTCAGCCTGATTGTTATTAGAAAAAAAAAAGTGTCTACATTTTGGTTAAAATTGTATTACAGTTTCCGTTAGTTTATTCAGCCCTCTTTTAGAGTGATGAAACTAACATAATATACAATACTGAGGGATATATTTTAGTGGCATTAGGGTTTAAATGTCCAAAAACAATTATTGGAAATAACCTGAATGACAACTTGGGCTAAAAATGAGACTGCATTATTTTGCAATTTTTCTAGGAAATAATGTGGTGTTGAACATGTTATACTCACCATTGCTGCCTAAGCCAGTGATACAGTCATGGTAGGCAGCATTTATCCAGTTACTCACCATGGCGCTGTGGCTGTGCACCAGTCACAGAAAGATACCTGCTTTGTCCTGAATGTCAGGCAGCGGACTGTGAGAGGAAAACTGCTGCTCCGCCGTCCTCAAGATGGCAATGTTTCTTGACTGGAGTAAGATGTCCTCCTCGGCACAGAATACTGAATTTACTTTCACACTAATGTGTCTAAAATGGATGGAAGTAGGGAATGGAAAAACTTTCTTTCCTCTGAGAATAGGCATTAGACTTGTAACAGGAATTGGGAAAGTAAACATGTCTCCTAGAACGTCAGTGAAGGGCGGGATCCACTGCATGGTCTCCATCCAGCGATGGCAAAACGAGTAAACAGCATGGCCTGTGCGTGTTTCGTTTCCATGCAGCAGAAGACCTCAGATGATGACGGGATACGGCTTCAGAACAGCAGACGCGCGTCTTCACTCGTCTCCTCGGAGAGGGTTCAATCAGAGGAGAGCACAATATTCCTAGCTGTAGTTTGAGCCAATCCTCTTCCCTGGTATAAGCATGATACAAGTCAAAATCATAACTGGGAAAAAGCTGGATCAAAACCAATGAGCTGAGTTATTCAGCTCGGTCTCTGCAGGAAGTGAGCTTGAGCTGTAGATGCTATGAAAATTTCAGTTGTGTCACTCACAACCTCCCCAGTGGAGTGTGTGACAGCCACTGATGAGCTTCCCATGCCTCTTATTCAGAACCAGGAACAATGCATGTGAAACTGTTAGAATAATGAGCACGGAAGACAAAAGGATACTGGCACGTGGAACTCCAGCCCTTGCCTCCCGAAACTGCACCGCTGTATGAATCTGCTTCACACTGCAAACTGGACTCTGGCTGAAACAAGGGCATGCAGACGCTCCTCCATCTTGATCAAGTGTTTGCATGCCGACAGGTACAGTTGAGTGACGAAGCAACTTAGGATGGGCAACTTCGGCGCTCAGAACCGGCCTCTAAGCAAACAGTGAATCCTCGCACGAAACACGGGTCTCTGCTCACTGGAGCTAAAACAATTTGCAAACCGTCTCCACTTTTGTGAGAAGGAACAGAATTTCACAGTGACAACTCCTTCGAAATACAATAAGGTATTGCAGCTTGTTTCTTCTATTCACTTCCATCGAAGAAACACGTTTCCCTTCAAATGAACAATTTATTGATATTCGGTCACATTTAGTGCCCAAACGCACTTGCAGGTATGTGAACAGCTTCACATGGGCACTATGGATTTTCCTTTTCCATGACATCAAAGCGTACATTGCTCAATTTTCCACTTAAAACAGAAGTCATCACAGGTGCTGATGGGCTACACAACTTTAAGCTGCCTCATCAGTGAGGACTTACAAACACTAGGGTGCCTTTTCTGCTGAGGTTTGCAGCTCTGCATTCCTCTCCTCAGGAATCCAAAGATGCAGTGGGTGAGATGTTTATGTGTACAACAGTTTTGCCACATATGAATATTTTCAGTACATATGAAATCAAAGTCAGCAAATTATAATTCATAGTGAGTTACTATTGCATGACCAACATACAATGGCTAAACAATATATGGTAAGTAGGCCTTGGAAAACTGTTGGCAAGCATAAGTAGGAATACTGTTAAAAATTTAGACCTCTAAAATTTAACTAAACATTTACTGTTATTATACATCTAAAACCATAAAACTGCACATACTTACTAACTGATCAAACAGCAGGTCACTTTTACCAACATTTTACTGATCTGGATTAATAGTGTAATTGCTTTACTGACTGGTTTCAGGCAAATAAAAGAAGCAGAATTTCAAATAACACAAACCCCTTTAGGCTTTTCATCCACTACTACTGAAATGTTTGATATATCACAATGCACAGCCATCTGAAGAAAGGGATACACTGAATTAAATTAAGTCAAAATATATGTGAGAAAGCTGTTAGTATTAGCTTTACTAAGCTTTGTCTGTGTTATGAGCTGATCCCTGACCGAACATTTTACATGTTGGTATTCAGCATTTAGTTACCATGAAAATTTTGATTTCCCTGCTGACAGTAACTTGAACTCCTCATGTATTCTGCAATTTGACATCCCAAATAACAAAAAAACAAAAAAAAAACAATACAAAAACAGTCAAACCAAGATACCGAAAACAATTTGTAACTTTGTTTATCTGACTTTACACTGTAGGCAAATGAAATGTATGACCTGGAGCTCGAAGCTTTCAACTGGTGATCTTCATGTCATTTTCTAACTTTTACACTGCACACAAGCAACCCAAAGGGAGTTTCACTGAAGTCCAAACACGATGCACAACTCTCTGCGTCGAGTAATCACACTCCATTCAGACTTTCTGAGCTTATTACCCATCAAGTAAATAATGAGGACATTTAAACGCAGTGTACTCAACGTGAGGAGAGTCGTGCAAAATGATTGGACTTCAAAATATTCACTTTTTTTCCCCCCACCAAAAGAGATCCATAGAGATCATTCACTAATTCTTATAAGGCTTTTTGATTTCAAAAAGCATTAATGCTTAACTTTGTTTTAATCAATCAAAAGGTATTAATAGTTGACAAATCACAACAAGTCAAGGCTTACAAAAAGGAAGTCTCAAATTTTTTCGTCGACATATCTGGGAAGGAAATTACCACAATAACACCAACCGTATATTCTGAGTAACAGATAAAAGTTGGCAAAAAGGAGGCCAGAAGCAAAGATTACTGAAAAAAAAAAAAAAAAAAAAAAAAAAAAGTTTTGTCTCCTTTCCACAGAATGGTATACAGTAAATGTGGCTAAAAATACTATTATCTTCGTAATGAAGGTGTTATTGAGTAAAATCCTTGGCAGTAACTGAAAAGGAAACACTTTAAACCCATAAATGAACCCAAACATTTCCTGTGTAACTTTAACGCTCCTTAATTTAATTGGACTTTAAATGATTAAGTGGAATTCTTAAAATTCCAACAATAGCGTATTTATCCGTTACAGAACTGTCTGAATTACAGCCATTGTGTCACTGTGATCAAATTCAAACTCATTGAAAAGTTATTTTCAAAAACTGTCTCCATTGTTTTCACTAGTTGTCCATTTAGTGGATTACATGGCAATACTCAGACACTCGAGAACCATATTTACTTTACCCCAAGATGCAGAACACACAGCATGCAATAATTATTGACATACAGCAGATTTTTCTTTTCTTTTTTTTTTTTTTTTTTTTTAAATTCCACTTGCGCTTAGCGTATTGTGATCTTTTTTCAAGATGCTCCACGAACCACAATCATGACCAGATAGTCCTCTTCACTTTTTGCCAGAGCTTTGGCAGAGGAATCGAGGAACTGCTGCGAGAAATCACAAGGAGGGAAAGCATGAAGAACCCCCGTGTTGTCTTTATCCCTGCTCCCGCCCACGGGTAGGCTGATGACTCCAGCCGCTTGTTTCTGATTGAGGTAGGACACAAGGTTGCGAAGCGGCCGCTGTGTTGAGGCTGCAGGGTCGGATGAAGATGCCTCCTCCGCTGTTCCGGGAACCGCCAACAGGACCGCGTAGCCTCCAGGACCCGCCACCTTGATGCGCCGGGACACCTCGTCCAGCTTGGGTTGGTCCAGCCGGAGACGCTGCGTGATCTTTAACTCGCCCACCTGCCTTCCTGTTGTCGTGTCGATGAGGAGGTCACTTGCTACATTGTGGTCACCTTCCAGCAGGTGCATGCTGGCTGGAAAGTTGCTGTTTTTCAGGAGCAACATACCACGCCAGGCCAAACTGAGTTTGGTTCCATCAAGTTTTGATGGCTGACCTCCCTTGGAGCTGCTTTCAGACCGTTCTCTCTTGGCCAGCCCTTTGCCACCATCACCCAGCTTGCGTTTGCGTTCTCCAACCGATAAAAGAACACTAGAAGGTCCCTTGTCGGAGAGACTCTGAATTTTGAGCCTCCGTTCAGCCCCACCTCTTTCCAAGCTACTGTGCCGCTCTCTTGGTGGAGAGGCCGTGTCGCCGCGCAGAGGGCGCTCTGAGTCACTGAAACGCCCTCCGTCTCTGCTGCTTCCTCCAGGGCTGCCCTCCGGAGAAGCCCGTCTCCGTCTTACTGTCCTATCAGTGCTGTCGGGAGAGTGGTCTAGATGACGCCCGTCCTCCATCGCACGCCGCTTCCGTGCAGGTTCTCGTCCCTGCAGCTCCCGTTCCAAAGACCAAGGCTCCCGAACCCGCCGGTCTCGTTCCAGATGCTCCAGAGGGTCAAAAGGTGACGCCCGTACCCGTTCACGGATGGCCGGGTTGGGCCACTCGGCTCCAGGAAACAGCTCTCTGTCTCTAAAGTGAAGCGGCGGTGGAGTCCGGTCTCTGACCCTAAGAGGTTCAGGTGTTGCACGGTGGACAAAAGACTCCGCCACCATGTCAAACGGTGGTATAGGAAGAGGCTGCAGGAACTGCTGCTGGTAACGATGCTCCGTGTCTGCAAAGTCCACTCTCAGTCTTCTTTCTGGACCCCCCAGAGGGAAACCCCTCATGTGTGTCCATGCTGCTTGTGCAGCATCTAAACTTTCATACTGAATGTAGGCCCACGTGTCCCCTTTTCTGTAGTCAATGGTCCTAATGGTGCCAAAGCGGTCAAACTCTCTGGCCAGGGCGGCTAAAGGAACCCACGGGCCCAGTCCACCCACCCATAACCGTGTGGTGGGAGTCGCCTTCCCGTAACCTATCTTAATCGGGTTCCGACCCACTATTTTCCCAGACATACTAAGCTTAGCCCGATGAGCCATGTCAAGATTTTCAAACTTCAAAAATCCATAAGTGCTAGTCTGTCCTCGAGTGGGCCTCTTAATATCCACTTCAGTAATGACCCCAAATCTGTCAAACGCCCTCCTCAGATCCGCCTCCAACACATTAGTGTCCAAATTCCCCAAAAACAAAGTCCTATTCGCCCTCTGATCATCCTCAGGTGAGATAAAATCCTCTTCTCTGAAAGCTGCAGCTCGCTCAGCGATGAAAGCCGGCCGGGCCCGGGCCTCGAACAGGGCGAAGTCCCGGTCCCGCTCCAGCTCCCGGGGCAGCGGGGGCGGCGGCGGCGGCGGCAGGCGGCCCAGGGCCAGCTGCTGCAGCCGGTAGTCCCGGTAGCCCAGCCCGGTGGGGGACAGCGGCCTGGGCAGGTGTCGGTGGCTCTGGGCCGCCGCGGCCGCGTACAGCTCCCTCTCCACGGGGGAGCGGCTCCTTCTACGGTTGATGTACACGGCGTCGATCTTCAGCGGCCGGTCGTACAGCACCAGCCGGCCGCGGGCGTGCTTGGCGGCCCGCGCGTCCTCCGGCTTGCGGAAGTTGACGAAGGCGATGCGCTCGTCGTTGCTGCGGCTGATCTTCACGCTCACGTCGCCGAACTTCTTGAACTCGTGGAACAGCCCGTCCTCGATGTCCTCGTCGCTCAGCTGCGTGCCCAGGTCGCTGATTTTCAGGGTTTTGTACTCGCTGTCCGGCCCGGGTGGAGGAGCTCCACGCGGCTCCCCGCGGCTTGGAGCCCCGGCCCCGGCCAGGCTCAGCCCGCCGTGTCCCTTCACCCCCGCCCCGGCCCCGGCCCCGGACTGGCAGCCGTGGTTACTGTTATTATTATTATTCCCGGGCCGGCTGTGGCCCGTGTCGAAGTCCCGGTCTCGTTTCTCCCCCAGCAGGCTGCGCCGGGCGGAGCCGCCGTCGCTCTTGGAGGAGCTGCCGTTGTTGCTCCCCCCCGGAGCCGACACGGCCCCCATTTTCTTGCTGCTCGGGTGGCATCCTCCCCGGTCCCGCAGATCCTCCAGGGCCCGGGAGCGCTTCTTGATCGGCGACCGCTCTTTACCTTTCATTTCAGCCCACACGCGGAGACGACCACCTGTGGTACCCGGCCTCTTTTCTTTTTTTTTTTTTTAGTATTTCTGCTGAAATTTACCGGAACAGTAAACGGATTTATTTACTGACCCTGCGGCAAAACAACAACAGTCGCCATTTTGTTAAGACTGGCATGAAAGCCCGCCCCCTTCTCTCTGATTGGCTGAAAGGACCATGGCTGCGATACGTCAACGTCGCCGCCATATTGGATGTGGCAAGACTGCGCTGTAAACTAATACAAGTAAATGGACTTATTTTCATAAAGCGCCTTTCTACAAAGAAATGTACGTTTTACGTCTCATTTATTCATTTACACACGCACTAATATACTTGGGAAACAGTTAGGCACCAAATATAATATATTTAATTTTCTCAGATGGCAAAAATAAGAACTTAGAAGAAGATCCCACATAGGAGTAATTCATGTTATGTCAGCTATAGAGAACAAGGTAGTGCCGAAAAAGAATATATATCCCCCCTCAGAAAATTAAGAAAAATAGAGAAACATATTTTCTCATCAACAAAACAAATTTAAAATTTTCACACACACACTAATATACTTCAGAATCAGAATCAGAATCAGAAAGGGGGTTTATTGCCAAGTTTGTTAACACACACAAGGAATTTGTTGTGGTGATTGGTGCAATACAGTAAAAGTAAAAATATAAAAGCAAACAAGTGTATGGAGATAAAATAAGAGATAGAATAAAGTAAAATGTATAAAGAGAAATGTACAATATGAGGATTAAAAAGTGCCGATTATGAATCTTTACAAAAAGTGACGAAGGATGAGAGATGACAGATAAAATGTATAAACAGAAATGAACAATATAGACAGAAATGTACAATATGGGGTTTTTAAAGTGTCGGATGTGAGTCTGTACAAATGTTATTACTTGGGAAACAGTTAGGCACAAAATATAATATATTTAATTTTTTTAGATGGCAAAAATAAGAACTTTATTGATCCCACATAGGAGTAATTCATGTTATATCAGCTATAGAGAACAAGGTAGTGCCGAAAAAACAATATATATCCCCCCTCACAAAAATAAGAAAAATAGAGAAACATATTTTCTCCTCAACAAATCGAATTAAAAAATTTTCAAATAACAAAATAACATATTTGAACCATTTTTCAGACAATAAAATAACATTTGAACCATTTTTCAGACAATAAAAGAACTGGAAATGGTTCAAATATGTTATTTTGTTACTTGAAAAATTTTAAATATGTTTATGTAAAATATGCTTTGTTGATGAGAACATATGTTTCTCTATTTTTCTTATTTTTGTGAAGAGGGATATATATTGTTTTTCAGCACTACCTTGTTATGAATTACACTTATGTGGGATCAATAAAGTTCTTATTTTTGCCATCTGACAAAATTAAATATATTATATTTGGTGCCTAACTGTTTCCCAAGTATATTACTGCGTGTGTGAATTAATAAATGAGACGTAAAACGTAAATTTCTTTGTAGAAAGGCGCTTTATGAAAATAAGTCCATTTACTTCTATTAGTTTACAGCGCAGTCTTGCCACATCCAATATGGCGGCGACGTTGACGTACGGCTCAGTGCTCGATGGGGCGTCTACGTTTTTATGTCTATGGAAAGGGCAAGCGGAGGCTCCAGGAGCGCCTGTCAATCATTCGCTGAGCCGTTCAGATAATGGGGCTTGTAATCAAAACCGATAAGGCTTAATTATGGTTCTGCGTTCAAACAACGCAGAGCCTACGCCGTAGGGTACGCCGTAGCGGCTCTGCGTTGGTGTAACGCGGACCATAAATCAGCCTTGAGATACTGTAATCTAAAGCAGTGATTCTCAACTGGTGGGTCGGGACCCAGAAATGGGTCACAGACCCGTTTTCAGTGGACCCCGGGCCCTGTGCCTTTCGATGATGGTAAAGTTCTCAGGTAAACTATTGGTTGCAGAAATTAAAAAAAATACATTAGAAATATCTGACTATTTCTCTTCATGTCTCTCAAATATATCAGGTAAATGATTGCAATAATAATAATAACCAC